>NC_045980.1:23918418-24238668 GCF_010909765.2 Amblyraja radiata | reverse complement strand
AATATGACTGCATAAGTATCAATGGAAGCGATTGCTTTTCAATTTTAATAGCCTCCTGTGGTTAATGCAGCAGCTGTGTTCTATGGAGAATGGTGTCCGGTTACATGCAAGCAGGTTTCCTATACCCCCCCCCCCCCCCCACCCCACTTCTCAAATCAATGACAGCTTTATTTAAGCCTGCAAATTTCCCAAGCAACTTAAGCAGTTCTCCAGTTCCAGATCAAAATTCAAAATCATGCCACAACCAATTCGACCCGTGTAATGAAAATAGTGGTCCCTAATTCACCACTCACATTATATCCAATTTGTGTTATAACAGAACTACCTATAACTGCTAAAGAATGTGGGTGGGACAGTGGAGAGAAGGAAGTCTCATCTGCTATACCAATGCTCAAATTAAAATGACTAAAATTACACAACCAGTCCAATCTACAAATATTGTAACCTTGGATTGTAACAGAGTATTGGTAGGAGTGAGGGGAAGTAGAGAGAAAGCATTAGCCAACAAGACAAATAACTTGCTGTTAACTGACAAGCAAATTCAACTCCCAAGGGGCAAGAAGATGGAGGTTTTGTTGCCCATTGCTGTTAAATTGCCGCAGTACGGCCATTACAACAATTATTCTGCAGCACTGTCCGCCCAGAAAAAATTAGAAACAAGCCCAAAGTGCAAGTTGTTTTACAATAAAGCATCACACCCTTCATTTACTCAGGCATTACAACTCCACCCTTCTACAGTCCCACCCTTCCACCACATAACGTTATGTACCTTCTTAAAGGGGTCAATTATTTTCAGCACTCAGTCTCAAGGAAACAAGCTAGCTCAAGGTGACCAATTTGCATTGCCCTCCAGCCGAGAAAATCTATTTTTTTAATTTCCCCTTCAGACACCCCCACCGTCTGCACACTGGGGGTGCAGTGATTTCTACAAAAGTTATCTGCTGCTAAGTCAATTGCTACTTCCATTTGAAACTGCTGAACAAAAAAAATCTCAATTATATTAATGGATGGGGAGATGAGACACTGCAGATGCTGGAATCTTTAGTAAAAGACCAACTGCTGGGGAACTCAGTGGGTCAGGCAGTATTTGTGGAGGGAAATTGACACAGTTTCAAGTTGGAGCCCTTCGACAGTTCATGCTCTCTGATCTGCTGAATTCCTCCAGTCTGTTTTTTCACTTCCTGGTCAAAGGAAAGGCAGGTAGGCAGAGCTAGCTGCCTCACAGATTAGCCATTACATTATTGCATGGTGGAACAGGCTCAACGCAAAAAATGACCAACTCCTTCAATCATGACCTTTAGTTGCCAACCAATTTTCTGTACAGACATGAGGTCCATTAGCCTACTCAAATCTCCCTTTCATTTTTCAACTTGGAAGCCCCCTTCCTCCAATTGGCTAATGATATTACCACACAGCACAAACTATTCACCCTATTATCACTGATCTTTGAAATTTATCCATTAGTTATGAGTTATCCCTCTGCTGCTAATCCCTTACATTTCCATTTCAAGTACATAAAAAATGCAACCCCAACTCAAAAGCTTTAACTTCACTCTCACCCCAAACAAGATTTTTTTTTTAAATTTGTACCAAATTAGGAAGATCATTTAGCATCACATGTCTGTTCCATTTAATAAGATAGTGGGTAATAATTTCCCTTAGTACAACCAGCTAGCACCCACTCTTCCGCAACCCCCTAAGCCCCCATCCTTCGCAAGCAAAAATTCAATCAGCCACCGAGCCTGCACTTTGAGCATAGTTCATTGTCCACTAGCTGAATGAAAATCTCCCCCGTTCTGAATGGCAGAGACTGCAATCTGGTTCCAACCAAAAATGTGCCGTTAGTAGGATCCCAGCCACCATCTTGTCAAGTCACTGAATTTTGTACATTTCACCTCATTCTACTACACTAAAGTGACAGGTCATGTCTCAGCACATCTTCATAGAGCCAGACGTTCGTCTGGCAAACCTTTACTACACTCCCCCTATTGCAATTTATTTTCATGCTTGGGTGGGAAGACCAGACCTGTTCACAATATTACAGGCCTATACAAAAGCAGCAAGATACCTTAACACACTTGTGATGAAAGAAGTAGGCAAGCAATCTAACTATTAATTTATTGAAATATATATATTTTTAATTTCCCTGTAATTATGGCCTGAGAAAGGAATCTCAGCCAGTCCAGATTTGGGTGCGAACCATTTAATCAGCACACCACTGGCCAAAGCAACATTAGATTCTACTTAAACAACTGCATGAAATCGATTACGAGTTTTTACTCAACAGCCATATTATCCCAGCTACTGCATATTCCCAATGGAAGCTGCAGAACAAAAAAAAATGCTACGTCTTGAAGGGTCCTTAACCAAAATATTCTACCCATATCCCTCCACAGATGCTGCCCGTCACGCTCGGTTTCTCCAGCTTTTTATTTTCTGCTCAAGACCTGCAGAAGGTCTCCAGGAAAAAAATGACATTCTTTAATGCCACCTACTCTGATCTGTCCAGCCACAGAACCCTGCAGTGAACATCGGTCTGCGTCATGCAGCCCCTGTTGGCAGAAGTCCAGCACTCGAAGATGCTAATTGAACTGGATCCACCTACTGTGGTCATACAAGGCGCAAAAAGCGCGCCCAAAATGTATTCACGGGAAGAATTGAGATCTTATTGAGATTACACGGCCGGGAGGTGGTCCGCAGGGCGCTCGCTGTCTGTTGCCCGGCTCCACTCTCGGCTCCCACTGTCTACCCACACAATAGTCTCAACAAGAACCTCGCCCCAGCAGCAACCCCGCCCAATCTCCAGACCACCCGCTTCATCACCCACCCACGGCTGAAATATCTACACGCAGTGGAACATATTTCTCTACAAGATAAACCCCCTTAGAGCGATGCACCGTAAAGATGGCAGCAAGCCCTCTGCGATTGATTGTACTGCGAGCTGCGACAATGGCATCGTACCCGCCACGGGTCTATGCCCGTTCACATTTAAAGGGTCCATTCCTCACACTGCTGGCACCATGTAAGCTATTAAACCACACCATCGGACATGAGGAGGGGACTGGGACGAATAAAAAGTTGCATTGAAAGACCAGGATTCCTGTAGTCTATATCCATACGGCCCCTAATTATTCGGACACCTTGGCCACGACACCGCCCTCTTAGACACCGAGCTCGTCAATCAACACGCCCTTCGCCGCGCCCGATCCGCCACCGTGAAAGGAGAGTATCCGTCTCCCATCAGGATGCTGAAGGGGACTCGGTGTCCACCCACCCACCCCCTACATACAAGAGGACGATACCGAGCCATTCACCCGCTGTTGCGGTTGAAGGGGAGGGGGGGGGGGGGAGGGAGGGGGACTCGGTGCAGATCCTGCCGGTGCCCGGTTGCAGGGCGGGGTTGGATTACTCCCGGCCCTGGGGAAGGGAGACTCCGGACACCTGCCCCACAAATGCCTGACTGGAGGACCCAGGCGGCCAAATGGGACGGGCGGGGTCGGCCGCCTGATGTGTTTGCGAGCAAGGAGAGAACCCCTTGCACCGGGGACGGCCCCCGGGTCCCTCACAGCCTATCCTCCCCACTCGGGGCCCCGGGGGAACAGCAGCCGCCTCCCGGGGGGGGGGGAAGGGCCGTCCACTCACCGACTTCATGGCCGCCGCCATGTCATCATAGCGCTCGGCCTGCTCGGCCAACCGGGCTCGCTGCACCAGCTGATCTCGGTTTGCCATGTCAGAGGCGGTGTGCGCTAGGTGCGAGGCTCCGGGCGCTGCGGACTCGCTGCCCGCCACCACCTGCCTGGCTGCCCGCCTTCCTTCCTTCCTCCGTCTATCCGTCTATCCGTCTGTTCGCCCGCTCCCGCACTCGGCCCCGCCCCCGCCGCCGCGCGCTCTCATACCCCCGGCGCCCACCCACAAAGCCCCGCGCTGCCGCAGTCGGGCATGCGCACTGCGGCCCGCGGCCCAACCCGCCCGCTCTATATAACGGTGACGTCACCTGCTAATTTTAGAACAACTGCGGATTTTTTTCCGAGGGCGGGATCTCGCGCGCCGGAGTACGTCGACGGGCGCGCGCTCCCGCGGGTAAAGGGGCGGGAAGGTGTTTGGTTGCCATGGCAGCGCTGCGAGGCATGAGCGCCGGACGTCACCGTGGGAGGTGGAACTCAGCCGGTCAGGCAACATGTTCAAAAGGGAACTGCAGATGCTGGAATATCGAAGGTACACAAAATTGCCTGGCAGGCAACATGTCTGAAGAGAGACCCTCCTTCAGACTTTTAGAGTCAGGGGACGGGGAGAAACAGAGATATGTGGAAGGGTAAGGTGTGAAAACGATAGATCAAAGCAGGCACAAAAAAGCTGGAGTAACTCAGCGGGACAGGCAACATGAACATCTCTGGAGAGAAGGAATGGGTGACGTTTTCGGGTCGAGACCCTTCTTCAGACAGTCAGGGAAGAGGTAGACACAGAGATATGGAAGTGCGAGGTGTGAAAACGAGACATAGTAAGGGGACGAGGTTCAAGGAAAATTCAGGAAGCAAAGAGTAGGAGTGAACGGGTCCTTTTCAGAATGGCAGGCCGTGGCGAGTGGAGTGCCGCAAGGCTCGGTGTTGGGGCCGCAACTGTTACCATATATATTAATGACTTGGAAGAGGGAATTAAGAGCAATACTAGCAAGTTTGCGGATGACACAAAGCTGGGTGGCAATATGAAATGTGAAGAGGATGTTAGGAGGTTGCAGGGTGACCTGGACAGGTTGAGTGAGTGGGCAGAAGCGTGGCAGATGCAGTATCATATCGATAAATGTGAGGTTATCTACTTTGGTGGCAAAAACACGGGGGCAGGTTATTAGAAGGATGAGGGGGTTCTTATAGAAACATATAAAATTATAAAAGGACTGGACAAGCTAAATGCAGGAAAAATGTTCCCAATGTTGGGCGAGTCCAGAACCAGGGGCCACGGTCTTAGAATAAAGGGGAGGCCATTTAAGACTGAGGTGAGAAAAACTTTTTCACCCATAGAGTTGTGAATTTGTGGAATTCCCTGCCACAGAGGGCAGTGGAGGCCAAATCACTGGATGGATTCAAGAGAGAGTTACATAGAGCTCTAGGGGCTAGTGGAATCAAGGGATATGGGGAGAAGGCAGGCACTGGTTATTGATTGGGGACGATCAGCCATGATCACAATGAATGGCAGTGCTGACTCAAAGGACCGAATGGCCTCCTCCTGCACCTATTTTCTCTTATTCTATGTAGAATAGATCATTATTAGCTTGGGGAACGTGACACGAAGCAGAGATAAAATGTAATCAGGAGGTAGTCAGACTGGTCAGAGAACTGGAAAGGGGGAGGGGTGGGGAGAGAGGGGGAAAGCAAGGGCTACTTGATGTTAGAAAAGTCAACATTCATACCGCTGAGTTGTAAGCTGCCCAAGCGAAATATGAGGTGCTGTTCCTCCAATTTGCGTCGGAGAACTAGGGTGGGAGAGGGAGGGTAACTCACTGGGTGGGGGGCACCCGTTAATGCGATGAGTAAGTTGGCGGGCGGTGAGTGCGCAGGCGTGTTACTGTCGGCCGGGCGATGGGCCGCAGAAAGGACGATGCTGATTGGTGTAACCCGACCCAGCGGTTGGAATGGTGCGGCTGAGGGAGCACGATGGTGATTGGTGCAGAATGGCATGGCTGTGAGAGAGCCATGATGATTGGTTGGAATCAAAGAAGGCAGGAATGGGGTACTGATTGTGGATGATAGGCCATGATCACAGTGAATAACAGTGCTGGCTCGAAGGGCTGAATGGCCTACTCCTGTACCTATTGTCCATTGAATGGGTGACGTTTCGGGTTGAGACCCTTCTTCAGACTGAGTGTCACAGGAGAGGGAAACGAGATCACAGGGTCAAGAGTGTTTTATTGTCATATGTCCCAGATAGAACAATGACATTCTTACTTGCAGCAGCACAACAGAATATGTAAACATTGCACACTGTAAACAAATAATAAACAAGAGAAAAAAAAAGTTCAGTGTCTGTATATACACAGAGCAGCGAGAGAGGATGTTGCAGAACTTTCATTGGAGAGAGCAGAACATCTTCATAGACATACCTTGAGGGGATTTCGCAGTGGAGCAGACAAAATGTGTAGGAATGAACTGCAGATGCTGGTTTAAACCAAAGATAGACACAAAAAGCTGTAGTGGCTCAGGTCAGGCAGCACAGACAGACCCTTGGGCCCAATTTGCCCATGCTGACCAAGGTGCCCCATCCTCACTAATCCCACCTGCCTGATTTCTCATATGTGTTACAGTCGGAAATGCTTCAGTGGTCGGACACGAGTGATGGCAGTCCTGTCACCCGATGGTGGTCTGGCTGTGGGGGCTTTGTCGCCCTAGTCTGGGTGCAGAGGCCAATCCCCTGGTTACCCTGCACTGAGTGAGGAGCTGCTGGCAGCGGAGGGCCTTGTGTATATGTGCAGGATCCCGTAGCACTGACTGCCAGCAGGGTTACTGACCTGACCACCCCTTGGAGTGCACAGCGAGCTCCATTCCCACCAGGACTGCCAACAATCGCCCATTGTAAAGACTGGACGGTGGCAATTTGTCCTGTAAATGTGATGTCTTCACGAAAATATAGCTTTGAAAAATATGCCATCAGCTATACTAGTCTCCAATGAACTCAGTTCCAACTTGCTCCAATATCTAGGATTTAAGCTACACGGATGTTAGATCTTCCACACATGTGGAAGGCATGTGGTCTACCACATAATTTGCAAAACAACAATATGTAACATTCTACGTACAGCTTACAAAAAATAAGCATGATGACCAGGGGGATCCAATTTGGAAAGCAGCATTAGAGCTTCTTTGCAAATACACAGGTGATCTAATTGGGTTAATTTTCCAAATGTTGATCTTTGTTTATTATACCCTACTGTCATGGTGGCTGGCTGTAAAGCGATCATTCCATGAGCTTCATATCACTTTACCAATGTGTGGGATAAGGTTAAAATTGTCCATAATTAATTCACATAACCAAGCAGATCGATTTACGATGAGTGAGCTGCCAGAGGAGGTAGATGAGGCTGGTACTATCGCATAGTTAAGAAACATTTGGACAGGTACATGGATAGGACAGGTTTAGATGGATATGGGCCAAATGCAGGCAGGTGAATCTAGTGGAGGTGGGACATGTTGGCTGGTGCGGGAAAGTTGGGCCGAAGGGCCTGTTTCCACAATGTACGACTCTATGACTATAACCTGGCCTATCTGTGCAAGAGTCTGTGGATCCCACCATGGACCTATCAGCCCCGAAGCCCATAGAATCAGGGCAGAAACAAACCATCGTCAATCTCAAGAGACATCCCAGGAATAAAAAACGTCAGCTTGAGATAGAGAGGAAACCTGCTCATGTCATGGAAATGTATGAATCAATGCCAATGTGATGCACACAATAATTAGAGGTTTCCAGATGATCTTCCTTTGAACATATCTAAATTAAATATGATGCATCAACAGGATATTCAACCGCTTCATTGACAGTTTCATGTCTCCAGTGGGCACTGATGTCTTCATTAGTAGCAATCAAGGCCACACGAGACACTATGGTGCAATGAGAGATATTGATTAATTTATTTGGAAAAAAATAAAAAGCAATATTGTCTGTGCAGAAGCAAAAGCTGCCAGTGAATGGGATGGAGGGGCTGAAGATTAATACACAATGCTGTACGGAGTTTGGAGCAATTTGTCATTTACAGCTTGCAGTGTTTACACTGCGTGGATGCAGCTGTCTGCTGGATGGTGGTGATATTGCTTCATGCACGGAGTGTGCAGGACTATCATGGGAATATGGAGCACCTTCTGCTGCTTGGAATCATAGGTAACACAAATGTAGTGGTTGGAGGTCAGTCATCTCATCCACAGGACATCCCTGCAGGAGTTCCTCGAGATGGTGTCCTCGGCACCACCACCTTCAGCTGCATCATCAATGACCTCCCTTCGATGGTAAGGTCAGGACTAGGGAAGTCCAATTGCACAATGATCAGCACTATTCACAACTTCTCCGATAATGAAACAGTCCACATCCAAATGCAGCAAGGCCCGGACAATATCCAAGCCTGGGATGATAGGTGGCAAATGTCATTCACACCACCCATATATATCAGGTGATGATAGCATGCCTCAAGAGAAAATCCAGCTCCTGGCATTCAATACCATTTCCATCACTGAATCCCACACTATCAATATCCTGGAGGTTACCATTGCCCAGAAACTGAACTGGTGTAGCCATATCTACAATGTGGCCACAAGAGCGAATCCGAGGCTAGGGATCCTGAGCGAGTAACTCACCTCCTAGCTCCCCAAAGACTATCTACAAGGCTCAAGATAGGAATGTGGTGTAATCTCTTCACTGGTCTGGATGAATGGGTAGAGCTTCAACTACAGTCATGAAGGTCGACACCATACAGGGCAGTAGCCTACTTGACAGATACCCCATCCACATTCACTCACTCCACTGCTGACGCACAATGGTGCAGCTGTAGGGCTGCTGCCTTACAGCGCCAGAGATCCGGGTTCGAGCCTGACTACGGGTGCTGTCTGTACGGAGTTTGTACGTTCTCCCGGTGACCGCGTGGGTTTTCCCCGGGTGCTCCGGCTTCCTCCCACACGCCAAAGACGTACAGGTTTGTAAATTAATTGGCCTCGGTAAAGATTGTAAATTATCCTTGGTGTATAGGATAGTGCTAGTGTACGGGGATCGCTGGTCGGTGCAAACTCGGTGGGCCACAGGACCTATTTCCCCACTGTATAGATAAACTAAACTAAACTAAAAGTACCTTCCAAATGCATGACCTCGACCAGCCAGAAGGACAAGGCGGGAAAAGGAGGGGGTTAGCACCATATTGCCCTCGAAGCTACACACCATCCTGACTGAAATATATCGCTGTTCTTTCACAGTTGCTGGATCAAAGTCCTGGAAGTCCCGCTACAAAGGCCCTTTGAGTGAACCCATATCTCAAGGATTACAGTGGTTCACAAAGACAGCTCACCACCACCTTCTCAAGGGCAATTGAATGCTGACTCAGTCTGCAAAGCTTACATCCCTTGAATGAAAAAAAAAGTCTCATCTGTCTCATTGGCATCATCCTTCACCTCAGGCCCAACACAGAAGCAGAGTGCAAGCAAATCATCCTCAATCCTGAGGATCTACCTAAATGGAGAAGATAGTGGAGCCAGAAATTAAAAAAAACAAATATTTGTATTACTCTGCACAAAGAGCAGGAACATAACGCAGATTGGAAGCAAAGCCACAATGGAACAGATAACTACATAATGTACAGAGTGATTCTACACAGGTTTTATAACATGGTGCAGTCTACATTGTTGGGTGTCATGGTTACAGCCCAGCCAATGCAAGTGTTGGTTTCTCAGGCTCCATACTCTCTGTGAGCTAAACCCGCCACTACAGAAAGAATAGTGTGGTACAATTTGTGATTACAGGATAACAGCAGACCACCGATTTGAGCTGCAGACACTGATGCAGTAGGAAATGCAGCGGCCAATATCCGTACCACCAGGTCCAACAAACAGGATCCAGAAAACAGCAACCAGCGAGTGCTCAGTCTGACCACCAAACATGAGATGCCCACAGCCACGAAAGCGCCCAGCTTCATGAGTGGTCAATAGGGTACATCTAGCCTGCAGATGGTGGACACGTAGACCCCACACACAGACTAGAACATAGAGCAGTACAGCACAGGAATGGGCACGTTGGCCCACTATGCTTGACTGAAGAAGGCCGATTTCTTCACATTGTCTTGATCGCATTATCTCCCAGTCCTACCGCCTTTGCGGATTGCGTCCTGTCCTCCCCGATCCCTCTCTTCCACCACAATTTATTTACCCCACTGTTCTCTGGCTGGAGATTGATGCAGTTAATAGAATTTCCCATTTACAATTATTATAGTTTTCTCTGCAGTGTCATTTCACTGTGGGGCCCTGAATTAAGAATCCTCGCATTATTAAAAATGAGTGAAATCATTCCCTTTTATTTATTTTTCTTCACTCTTTGCTGAGCCTCAAGTTGACTCATCTTCAGACAGCGGTCCCTGCCAGCCTTTGCTGCACTTTGATGAATTATTTAAAATGCAGATTGATTTGTTGGTCCTTATCTGGATCCTGGGCAATCAATTTGTCCATTGGTGCGGTGCAGTCAATGCCTGCAATTGATGTTCAAGAGCTGTGACTGCACTGGTAGCCACACACGAGCAGTCACCTTTCCTGCAGAAGACTTCATACATGCAGCACAGAAACAGGACCGTTCGGTCTTGACCACCAAACTCCCATTCTATTTTATTCTCCACATATTTCCATCAACTCCCCCCACATTCTACTCCTCACCCGCACACTGGCATCATTTTGCACTGGCTGATTAACCTATTGAACCACACATCTTTAGGATGAGGATGGAAGCTGGAGCACCCAGAGGATATCCATGTGGATAGCGCCAAAGGTCAGTTGACCCTGCTCAGCACAGGCACCACCACCTGAGCAGGTCTCACCACCTCGCTCACCTTCATCTCCCAACCCTGCCCAAGCATGATCCCGTCCCCCGAGTGCCCCAGACTACCCTGAGCCTTGCGTGATACTCTTTCCTCACCCGAGCAATCCATGGTCAACCTCTGCTCTTCCACTCTCTGCCACTGTAGAGTGAGTAGCAGTCAGCATTCCCACCCAACCCCCTGCAAATGGTGTAAGACCCTTCCCATTCAACGGCCATAAGGAGTGAATATGACAATGTGCGCTATGTTGGCATGTAGACATAGAACATAGGTCAGAGTGCAGGAACTGATGCATCAGCCCTTGGTCAGCATGGATGAGTTGGACCCTGCTGTAGAACTCTATGCTCTAGACAATGAAACCGTCTGACTAAGGAAATGCATCTAGAAGGCCCAGTGCACAATCTCTGAATTAGAGACAAGAACTGAGTTGGGTGCTCCGAATGGAAACATGACTGGGGGCAGGAGAAACTAAAAACTTCTCACCAATTGCAAAGGACTGGGTAGATTCCACATGGGAATGCACGCGACATGTGGAAGGAACGGGGCAAATCAATCTAAGTTTTCCAGGTGAAGTTTGAGAACATTTCAAAACCACACTGAGGCCTTCAATAACTTTATTAACATCGGCTCAGATTAAGGTTTGGAAAACACTTATAAATACAAAATGTTAATTCAGAACATTTAAAAAATATATTTTCTGCCATCAATAACAAGCCATCATGAGGTAGGTGGGTGGACCCCTGAGGCTAGTACCTACAGTTCTGTAGCGTGTCCATCTACGGTGAATGGGATACAGCCACGTTCTGCCTCAGCTACCTCCCACCACCCACTCATTCTGCAACGAGAGAATTAAACTCCAAACGCACAAATAGGTTCACTCTTCTCTACACTCGTTCTGTGCCAAAGACACACTCCAAATACTGGTCAATGAAAATGGATCTTAAAAGTTGAGAGTTGATGTATATTAAGCAACAATGAGAAAACATACTTAAAACATCAGTTAACTTGTGTGACAACGTGTAAAACTAACCATCAGAACCCACTAAGTTCTGTCCTCTGAAACTAACTTCAGAATTAATGTGCCATTATAAATCCAAGTTCTCTGTTGCTGTACATGAGTGGTATTGTATGATACACAAAGCACCCAGATCATAGAAGGACATGGATGGATGAAGTGAATGGGCAGATCTGTGGCAGCTGTGTTTCCACACAGATTTGTATTGGTTCATTCATTTTGGAAATTCAGGAAATTATTCCAAAGGTTGAAAAGCTAAGATTCTTGGAAGTCCAAAGAGATATGGGGGTCTAAGTAGACAATACATTCATGTAGAAAAGACACAAAGTGTTGGAGAAGGGTCCTGATCTAAAACATCACCAATCCATGTTCTCCAGGGATGCTGCCTGGCCCAATGAGTTACTCCAGCACTTTGTGTCTTTTTTTTTGTAAACCAGCATCTGCAGTTGCTTGTTTCTACAGAATATTAAATTAAGTAGCCACATACAAATAAAGGATAGAAATCAAACAGGACCAGAATAACAAAGACGTTTTGTTGCAATCACACTAAACCCGTGAAGTCACTACTGGATTATCATGCAAGGTTCTGGGCATCATACCTGAAGCAAGGTTTACTGGGCTGGGAGCACAACTGTACAAACCCACCAAATACAAGGGGAGATTACTTGGATTGTGCCTGTATTCTCACTAATACAGAAGACAAATGGTATTTGGCAGAGGATTTTAACATTTTGGTGGGCTAGTTGAAGAGGTTTCAATTGCTGAGGTAGACTGGGGCATGGAATTTGAAATCGGAGCAACCTATCTAGTCAAGAAATTGATATGAGGATAAGTTGTCATCTTTCAATATGTGTCTGTACTGAACGAGTGAAATGTGAAACAGGAAAACAAAGCAATCAATCCTTGGCCAGAGTTGAGGCCCACAGCGTGCTCTGCACGAGGGCCCCATAATGAGGGTGAATGTGGGGATCGGCACGCAAGGCAGCAAGAATGCTACAGGGTGTGAATAGATATCTGTGCATCGGCTTGCCTCATAGATGGGCTCACTGTGGAGGGGCTGCTTCAGCTTCAATAGTGCCAGGGTGCACTGAAAAGGATTAACGGTGTTAGGAAGATCTGTACGCGAGCCCCAGGTGTTTATGGGTAAACCAAATGAAAAGGTAAGAGTGTTTTTTCCCCAAGGATTTAGGTGTTATGTTTGAAATGGCCCTGCCTAAAAAGGAATGGTAAAAAAAAAGTTGCAAGTTCATGGAGAAAAAGGGAGAGGAAAATGACACTGCCTTTAAAGGAATCCACTTGAGGGACAATGTGACATATAACCTCCCTCTAGACAATACTGTCCCAACTGGAGCTGGTGTGTTGGGTAACTCCACTGGCACTCAAGCCCAGTGACCAGTTTGTTGAGGCGTTGAGAATGTTTTTTTGAACGGCGACTGTAGGTAATTATTCTCACAATCAATCAAATCAAATCCTGCTGCGTTTAAATGGAAACCTTCTGCATTTACCGTCATAAGTTCTGGCTCCTCCGTTCTTTAAATGGACTCTGCTTTCCATGTAAATCGAAGATCGTTTGATCTACGACCAATCAGTTAGAGTGAACGCAGACTGATGCCCTCCTCTCCACTCGCTTGCTGACTGTGTTCTCAATGGACACAGCAGATCCCTCAAACTCACGGCTGGCTGGTCACACAGGTGGAGCAGATCCTGAAGTGTGTTGCCTCACACAGATAAAGCTCTCCTGACTCCCAAGGGAACTGAGATAAAGGACATTGCTTGCTGTGTTCTTATGACTCCCATGTTCTCTGGCAGTCTGTGGAAGCAGTGCCGTCTGGTGTTGAAAGGCTGCCGATGGGTATCTGGGAGAGCTGGATCAGGGCCTGTGCTGCTATGTCCAGTTTCGTGTCGTGCTGAACCTGGAAGACACAGAACAGGAACATCATTCTGCATGTCACTGACCCACATCAGTCCCTGTGTGGGTCCATTCCAGCTATGCAGAGCAACAGTGGGTATCAGCAGGGATCACAAACCAGCCCACCCTCAATGTCATAGAGTCGTACAGCATGGAAACAGGCCCTTCAGCCCATTGAGTTTGTGCCAACCATTAAGCTTGCATTTATTCCACTGCTTCATTGATTCCATATGATTCTGCCCTCATTCCAATCAGCTCTCCCGAGATTGTACCATTCAACTAGTGGCCAAATGACCTGTGAACTCACATGTCTTTGGGATATTGGAGAAAACTGGCATGTCTGGGGGAATCCCACAGGATCAAAGGGAGAACGAGCAAACACCGCTCGGTAAGTCTGCTTCTGTGATCTGGTCAACTTGGAAATATTGGCTGGGACAACAAACAAACTCCACCACTCTTCCAAGCACTCCCAGGTGACCCTAGTGTAGGAAGGAACTACAGATGCTGGTTTAAACCGAAGATAGACACAAAATGCTGGCATAACTCAGCGGGACAGGCAGCATTTCTGGAAAGAAGGAATGGGTGACATTTTGAGTCGAGATCCTTCTTGGGTCTGAAAGGTCACCCATTCCTTCCCGAAACGTCACCCATTCCTTCTCTCCAGAGGTGCTGCCTGTCCCACTGAGTTACTCCAGCATTTTGTGTCTATCCCAGGTAACCCTTCAGTCTCCTGAGAGCAGAGGGGCCTTTGGTTTATGTTCTGATGTTAAAGACACCTACTTCGACAGGCCCTGAGTGCTGACCAGAGAGGGCGTACCATTTGTTCTCAAGTCTTTGGAGCCGGATGTGAACAAACAGTTTCCTGATTCCGGGAGCAGCAGTTCGACCAATTCAACCACAACTCAGTACATTAATTAACAGTGGGGGACTCTCACATTAGGAGAGATAAATTAAACCAAAAATGCTTAGCTGGGGCTGAGGGATTTGGTACGGGTAATGGAACTGATAGGACAGGGGCAGAGGTTTCTTGGCATTATGTTTGTGGGAGTAGGGTGTAGAGAGCTGGAGGTGCCTCATGGGGTCAAAGAGAATGCAGGGAAAGAAGAGAGGAGTTCATACAAATGTAGAAGGGTACTTTGGGGGAGATCTTGGGGTGAGGCAAAGGGAGAGAGGACAGAGGCAGCTGGACGAACAGGTGAGGAGGGAGGAGGTAGATCTCATGATTTAAGGCAGTGTAAGGTCAAGAAACTAGGTTGGAGATTTTTTGGAATAATGGGGAGTTTTATTAATGGGGTGCAGGATCTAATAGGGTTTATAATGGGAAGAGCTTGCCTCTGTGTCCAGCTCGTGACGTGAAAAATACAGCGTCTGAAGTAGGCAACATCATGGGGTGGGGGGGGAGAGTTGAGCTTATCCACGGACCTGGCTGTGTTGGGGATGGCACCACACTTCCGTCTCAACCTTTACGTACGTCAGCCTGCGAACACATCAGAAAAACAAGACAAATAGTTACTGCTCCCTGAAATTTCACCCACTCTCTATAAAACGAGAGTAAGATGACAGTGTGCTGAACTGGCTCAGTACTTTAAACACCAGAAGTCTTGATGGAAGCAGACAAGAGAGAGTTTATGAAGAGCGTGATGGAATAAAAATGCTGAAGAGGGTGCATGATTGAATGAATGAATGATTGAATGAATGAATGAATGAATGAATGAATGAATGAATGAATGAATGAATGAATGAATGAATGAATGAATGACTGAATGAATGGCGTCAGCCAGCCTCACTGGGACAGAGCTCAGCAACGCCACCTGATGTGTCCCTTTTGTTAGATGAATATACAGGGTGAATAGGAAGGAGATGAGCTGTACAATGTGAAGAAACTTCTGCCAATTCCAGGAAGAAGGCCGACTCCTTAACGAGTGTCATTTAAACACAAAACAATTCAATCAGCACCTGAGCAGCAGAGAGATATATCTGTGTTGGCTGATATGTGTGTTGGTTGCCTTGTTCCTGGACTGCTCCCACCTGAGAGGTTAAGACCACATTGATTCACAGCTTCCAAGCCACAGTGTCTTTCCAAGCCACCAGCACAGATCCCTGCCCCGTCTCCAAAGACCTTCTTCAAGACCGAAGATTAGGTTCAGTACCACCCTGTTGTGGGAAACAAGCAAGAAAGTGATCTCACTGAATGGCAGAGCAGACTCAAGGGGCCAAGTTTCAGTGATGGATATGGTGAGTGAAGAGCGACCTAGTGACTTCATCTCTACTTCTCCACTTGTATTAAAAAATATATCTTTTGAGAATGAAATATATTAATTAAAATCAGATTTTTCACTTCAATAAAGTAACCCACAGAAAAACAAATTCAAAGATGCTCCATGCCTTCCTCTGTCCTCAACCCCATCTTACCTCCTGCAATCTTTCTTCACACCATCAACGTTGCTTTGTGGACTGCATTCTCCAAAGGTTGCTTGTGATGGCTGGTTTAAACCTGCGTAAAGTGTTACATAGGGGCAATCAGTCATCCAATGACCAGAGTTAACTACCACATCCATGGTATACACAGTAGAAAAATAAACCATTGCACAGCCCAGTAGAATAAACCCTCTGGCCCTTGTGTTTTGTTCATCGCTCATCAAATACCAGCCAGTAAAAGCTGTTTCTGCATTATTTGGTGAAAGTTGCACTGAACCATTGACAGGTTTCTATTCTCACCCTGCATTCATGTAACAGGTCTCAGCTCAGCTCAGCTCATATTTTTTTTTAGTTTAGAGATACAGCACGGAAACAGGCCCTTCGGCCCACCGACCAGCAATCCCCGCACATTAACACTATCTTACACTCACCAGGGACAATTTTTACATTTACCAAGTCAATTAACCTACAAACCTGTACGTCTTTGGAATGTGGGAGGAAACCGAAGATCTCGGAGAAAACCCACGCAGGTCACGGGGAGAAGGTACAGACTCCGTACAGACAGCACCCGCAATCGGGATCGAACCCGGGTCTCCGGCGCTGCATTCGCTGTAAGGCAGCAACTCCACTGCTACACCACCGTGACTGCCCGTGGAAAACTATTTGAGGTGCCATAATTAGCCTCGGGACCTCTGAACTCATTCATCATTGGGAGTGAGGTCACCAGCCTGAATCTGATGGCTTTTGCATTGAGAGTCCATCAGGGTGAGAGGAGGAAGGTTTAGCTCCGACGCTCTCCACAGTCTGAGCTTACTACAACATCATCCCTGGTGGGGAACTAAAGGCGAGCTCAGCTCTGAGGAGTCTAAGCAGTGACGGGCGCAGGGACATCACTTTCACTGCAAAGGCTTGGCTTTGCATCACACGTCGATTTCTGTATCCTGAGGGTAGGAGGTCAAATTCTAGGCATCACAATCTGTTCACCAGAGGTTCATAGTTACAGGTATTGGATCCATTATTTATGCTAACAAATGGATGTGAGTGTAAGCAGCATGGTTCGTAGGTTTACAGATGACACAAAAATTGGTGGTGTAGTGGATAGGGAAGAAGGTTATCTTACATTAGAAAGGGATCTCGATCATCTGGGCCAATTGGCCGAGGAATGGTAGAAGGAATTTAATTCAGATAAACGTGAGATGTTGTGTTTTGGCAAGACAAAGCAGACAGGACTCGCACAGTAAATGGCAGGGGCCTGGGGAGTGTTGTAGGACAGAGAGACCTGGGTGTGTAGGTACATAATCCCATGAAAGTAGTGACGCAGGTAGACAAGGAGGTGAGGAAGCTGTATATGGATGCTTGCCTTTGTTGGTCAGTGCATTGAGTACAGGGGTTGGGACAAATTGCAGATGTACAAGATGTAGGTCAGGCCACATTTGAAGTACCATGTACAGTTCTGGTTGCCCTACTAATGGAAGTATGTCATGAAATTGGAAAGGGTGTAGAAACACATTACGAGGATGTTTCCGGATATGGAGTTATAAGGAGAGGTTGGCTAGGCTGGGTCTTTTTTCCCTGGAGCATAGGAGGCTGAGGGGTGTCTTTATAAAGGTTTATAAAGTCATGAAGGGCACAGATAAGATGAATAGCCACAGTCTTTTCCTATGGCAGGGGAGTCTAAAACTAGTGGGAAAAACATGATCTGTGAGGCTCAGTACCTGAACAGGCAGGGTACCATGGATAGGAAAGGTTTAGAGGGATATGGCCAGGCGCGGGCAGGTAAGACTAGTGTAGATGGGGCATCGTGATAGGCCTGGGCAAGTGGGCCGAAGGGCCTGTTTCCATGTGATCTGACTGTATTGGAAGGACATTATTGCCATAGAGGGAGTGCAGAGAAGGTTCACCAGACTGATTCCTGGGATGTCAGGACTGTCTTATGAAGAAAGACTGGATAGACTTGGTTTATACTCTCTAGAATTTAGGAGATTGAGAGGGGATCTTATAGAAACTTACAAAATTCTTAAGGGGTTGGACAGGCTAGATGCAGGAAGATTGCTCCCGATGTTGGGGAAGTCCAGGACAAGGGGTCACAGCTTAAGGATAAGGGGGAAATCTTTTAAAACCGAGATGAGAAGAACTTTTTTCACACAGAGAGTGGTGAATCTCTGGAACTCCCTGCCACAGAGGGTAGTCGAGGCCAGTTCATTGGCTATATTTAAGAGGGAGTTAGATGTGGCCCTTGTGGCTAAGGGGATCAGAGGGTATGGAGAGAAGGCAGGTACGGGATACTGAGTTGGATGATCAGCCATGATCATATTGAATGGCGGTGCAGGCTCGAAGGGCCGAATGGCCTACTCCTGCACCTAATTTCTATGTTTCTATGTTTCTATGTATGACCAATGAACGAGACTAATCGATTCGGATCTTCCATCAATACCAAAGGGCTGTTCCAGTCATCGTGTTCTATGTGGACATGGAAATTACTTTGAAAGATAAAACGGGAACACAAAGATTCTCACACTCTACCTCCTCTGTAGCTCCCGGCTCCATCTCCATCTACACAGAGCGGCATTCCCTCAGTCCCTGCCTCACTCTCTTCAGGACCACCAAACCCTCCAGGTGCAAGGAATCTTCCATCGAGTAAAGGAGCTGATGGACCAAACACGCAGAACAATTGTCACCCTCACACAAGTATATCAGGAATCAACATCTATGACGGTTGAGGATGCTCAGGATAGGGGTGGGAGTACAATTAATAAAGATATTTCAAACAATGTGGATGAGGTGCAATGGTGCCAGAGATCACTAGTTACTACCAGAGGGTTCCAACCATTCTGCTCCATCAGTGTCACAGAGGGCAGACACACTGCTGATAGTGATAGTCAAGGCTCCTGCTCCTGGTCATTTAGTAGAGGGCAGTCTTGAGGGGCTGAAAGGGCCCTCTCCTGCCTTTGTTTTAGTTGGTTCTTGCCGCAGATACTTGGCTTCAGCAATGAACTGGAGCTTGGTACAAGGGTCAGTCAGTCTCATTCTCCGTTGCTGATCTATCTACTCCCTGACCATGTTGATCTGCCTGGACCCCACTTGCCTTTACACTCCCGACGGTCTCCTCCTCTAGGGCTGCATGTTTCTGTATTGGCCAAATGTCCACTGATTTGCTCCTTCATCCCCTCTGTCACTGAGTTGCTCAAATATTTAACCTCTCGACAGTTGACCTTTCCACCCAGCCACATGCATCTTAAGACCGGGGAAGGGCGACTGACCTGAAACGGACTGTTCTCCCACCGCAGATGTAGCTTCAGCTGCCGAGTACTTCCAGCACATTTTGTTCTTGTGTTTTTTATTGTCCCGATCCCTCAATCTAGCTCATGCAGTGCATGCACTTTTATCTGCACTTTGTAGCTGTAACATTAGATTCTACACTGAGGGGCGTGGAAGCTCAGTCACTGACGATGTGGAAGGAAGGGATGGATTGATGTTTATATATTAAGGGGATGGATGGACATGGGGTTAGTGCAAGGAAGTGGCGCAGCGATAAAAGATCAACCACGATTCCCTTGAATGGCAGAGAAGATGCTTCTCGTCCTGATGTTTCGAAAACATTTCAATTGTACCATCCATGATGGTGCTGCTACCATTGAATTAGGTTCTGCAGAGAGAAGAGACAAGTGGGTGCAAGGTTGGAGAGTGTGGAGCGGAGATTCACATGTTGAAGCCCTACTGCGCTCTACTGACTGAGATGACAATAGGCCAGCATCGACTGGGATGATTCACCTTCGCATCAAACAATACCTTTACCAAAGAGTCCATGAGACCAACATCTATCCTGTCCTTACCTTGATAATGGCTGGGACTACTGGGCAAGAGCCATGGCCAGCTGGAATCCCCCTTAGTGCTCCCGTCCAGCAGTATCTGGTTGGCATTGCCAATATCCGGGCACATCATGTGCAGATAGCTGCCATTAACCATTTCCTCCCTCAGGAGTTCTCTGACGTCCGACTGCCGCATGTTAGTGAGGAAGAGGTTACTGAACGGGTGGAAGGGGCTGGCATCATGTGGTGACAACTGGCCCCTGCTGCACAGACTCCAGCTTCCTTGACGGAGGAGATCTTGGTTCGGGTAGAACTGCTCGAGGGCTGCTGCGCTCTCAAACTGCCCGCTGGACCAGAGAGCTGTCTCGAAGAGTCTGTGGGGAAAGGCCGGCTGGGAGGTGACCATCAACGGCGAGGCCTGTGCAAGTTTCACGGCCAGCGACATGCAGGGGCAGAGGGGCACGTGCGGCTGGGCGAGGCTGTGGGATGCTTCCGCCGACTGGCACCAGTAACCCGAGGCTGCGTTCAGCAAGGTGGCAGGGTCGGTCTCAGGCAGGAAGAGCTGGTGGGAGGGTGGTCCTGAGGTACAACACCTGGTCATCAAACAAGACACTCGCATCAGTCACAGAAACACACAGAATATTCCCCCCCACACCCTTCCCTCCTCTCCCCCTCCAGTCTCCCACTTCACCTGAAAGCTTCACACAAAGGAGAAAAATCCAAAAACCTCTCCCCCAAGAGGCTGCGAGAAAGAGGTAGCAATTTCGGAAATGTTGAAGCTAAGACAGACACATTTTGCCGGCTCTGGTACTACGGATCACAGACTGATTACAGAAAATTCAGTTCAAGTTCCCACCATCTCTCAATCTCTCTCTCACGCTCCGTGTGCCCAGTCCCAGTCATATATTCACAGAGAGATATAGTGTGGAAAGAGGCCCTTTGGCCCATCGAATCCATGATGACCATTTACACAAATCCTACATTTTCATTTTCCCCCCATTCCCCCCGGACTCTACCACTCATCTACACTCCAGGGCTGGGGCCAATATACAGCGGGCAAGTAACCAACAACCTGCATGTTTTTGGAATGAAACCGGAGCTTCCAGAAAACATGCCGGAGAACAGGATTGAACCTGGGCCTCCAGCGCAGAGAGGCAGTGGCTCTACCAACTGTGCCACTGAGAAAGGATAGCAGGCAGCAACTGGGATAGAGTCAGACCTGTTGGAGGGAGGTATCAGTGGGGAACTGGTCAAAGTTGGGTTTTCTGCCCAACCTTTAGCAAAAAAAAAAAAACCAAGAAGACTTCTCAAACAGCCAATATCTTAACTTGAGATATTATCTAACTGGCCATTGAATACACATCTCATCCTAATCACTCCCTTCAACTGAAATGAAGATCTGGCTTGGCATTTAGCAGTAAGGTGATTCAACATGGTCTGTTCAAAGGGAAGGTGGGTCCAAAGAGGGTGACCCTCACCCAACTGGAAGGAAATAGTTGCCTCCACCACCCGCTGCTATGGATAGACACAGTTTCTCCGTCTTCCCCTCTCAATCGCTGACATTAAGCTATTCACAAAGGCCTGGGTCGCTTACTGTGGGATGTACAGTCCTGGTCTTGTGGCAGCTGTGTAGTCCATCACGCTAGTTTGTGGTTCACTTTTAATCCATTCAAAATGCTCGGCAGTATAGTTATCTGGGGAAAGAACAGAGCCTTATACATAACAGTTTACAGAAATACTCTGGTTTTATTGAACACACAGGAAAGGTTTAGAGAGATATGGGCCAAACGCGGGCAGGTGGGACCAGTGTAGATGGGGCATCTTGGTTGGCATCTATAAGATTGGCCAATGGGTCTGTTTCTGTGCTATATGATGCTAAGACACAGTTTTTGCAAGCCACCAGTCTTTACAGTGCCAAAGCAGAACAGTCCACAGCTTCCCACACAACCCAGATCTATTCCTAAATGAGCCAACAGGGCAGTGAGCGGCAGCCTAGTGCGGATAGGAATCATCCACTTCAGCTGTGCTCAGTGCCAGGTTTACATAGTTGGCACAGCCCACAGACATGGGCACAATTCAGGCTGACACTTCTGCGTGATTGAAGCCTGCCAGCATCCAGGGGCACAATCCCACACACATGCCCACTAATTCCCCTTTGATTCCTTTGGCATTTCAGTGCGCTGAGTTTACAGTGGCCAGCGAACCTACCAGGAACCCGGATCACATGGGAGAAGCCACAGTGAGAACGTGCAAACTTAACACACAAGACAGGAACCTGAGGTCAGGGTCCAACCTGGGTCTGTGGAGCTGTGAGGCAGCAGCACTACCTGCTGTACAACTCTGCTGCCCGAGATTCATGTCTCAGCCATTATCACTGCATGACAGATGATTTAACTGGCTGTGTTCTTGTGGGAGAGTGCCAAGGATAATCTGGCTTTTTTCCCAGTAACTACACTTCAACAAAAAAGTTGAGCGAGCTTGTGCAGGGAGCTTGTGCCTGGGTCCCAGCCACCCTGTCTATGGGGTACCCCATAGACAGGGTGGCTGGGACCCAGGTCCTGCCAGTCTGAAAAAGCACAGCTCAGAGAGTTACACATTACAGACCATGGTGCTTCCAAGTTTGACACCGGATGGGATTGTGTTCCCTCGTTCATCTTGGTTAGAGACTGCCGGCCAGATGGGGCAAAAGTTCAATCATCGCCAGTGACCCCTGGCGATTTCTGGCCCACGGCCACTCACGGTGAATAAGCAGCTGCCACGAAGGCAATGAGATCTTGATTCCTGGGACCAGGACCACACTAAAGTCCTGCACAAATAGCAAAAAGAATAGGGTTTCTTATAAACTGTCCAGCACGGGTGAGGCAGCTGGTAGAGCCACTGCCTCATTGTGCCAGAGACTAGGGTTCAATCACGACCTCAGATGTTGTGTGTGTAGTTTGTATATTCTCCCTGTGACAGCATGGTGCACATCCCAAACGAGGCATGGGTGGGTAGGTTAATTGGCTGCTGTAAAGTGTGTAGGTTGACTCCGGGGGAGTTGATGAGAATGTGAGTAGAATAACAAAAATGTGATTAGTTTAAGATGACTGTAAATGGGTTGTTGATTCTCAGCACGGACTCGGTGGGCCAAATTGTATGTTTCCGTGCTGTATCTCTCTCTGACTCTACCCAGCCTATCTGTGGCAGAGTCTGTGGGACCCTCATCAGTCACTTGGGGTGGGAGATTGCAACCTTCACGTGGTCCGCCCTGTTTCGATGAATGCAATCAACTTGGCGTGCACAATCAAGTAAGATCAAATAGAACAAGTTGTCCTACAACTTTAGGCTGTGCACGCCATACGCAAGAAGAAGATCAGTCACTTCAGAAGCCACAGAACTGGAGTGGAAACAAGTCATTAAGGGAGTGCCCAAACAGATAAGGAGGTGAAATGGACTTGCATACAGCATATACTAATTCAAACCTGCAGGAGCTCCGCGCCCATGCTCCCTTTAAACTCGCTGAAGCATTGAGCAGTTTGCGAATAACACCAAGGTGGATAATTCAATGAGCAGGGGGATAACAGGTAGCTGAATGGGCAGGCAAGGTAGCCAGGAACTGCACAATAATGTGAGGAACGTGGTTTTCCTGGAAGCGAGATTGGAGGGATGAGATTGGATGGAGCTGTTAAAACAATCAAAATGCAGGAAAAAAAGTCTCGAGATAGTGAGAAGTGACGGATTTAAGGTAATTGGCCAAAGAACCAGTGGTGACTCGAGGAATAATTTTTAATTCAGTGTGTGGTTAGATTCAAAGCTGTAGATATGAATTCAAGGTTCAAACTTGTTTTGAAAGCCTCGTTGAATGCGGAGAGAGGTATAGCAACCAATTAGCAATTACAAACACTGCAAAAGAGTTTCAGTAGAGACATCTGCTCCAATAACATGGAGTCCTGGTGACACTACATCTGGTACACTATGTTTTAGTCCGATCTCCCTTTGTAGGGAAATATATAGACCATAAAACCCCTCAATATCCAATAGCGTTGGGACTGGTGAATGGAAGTCTTGAAGAAAGCTCCCACCCTGAAAAGCCATCTGTTTATTTCCCTCCACAGATGCTGCCTGACCCATTGAGCTTCCCCAGCACTTTGGGGTTTTTCTGCTCCAGATTCCAGCCTTTTGCGCCACCAGATTTTCTGGAGTATAGAATATTACTCCTCAATACACCACTTTGTGAGTTTATTTTTTAAATGCAGGTGAAAGGAAGTGTCGGAACAGGAAGTCAAAGGGAGCATGGGTGCAGGATTCCGGTGAGGTTAAAGCAAGCGTGGGAATGGGAACTGGAGAGGTTAAAGGCAATGTGAGAATGGGAACTGGAGAGTTTAAAGACAGTGCAGGAAAAGGGCTCCTGGTGAGGATAAAGTGAATGTGGGGATGTGAACTGGGTGAGGTTAAAGGGAGCAGGGAAAATTGCACAAAGGTGACCCAGTCCATCACACAGACTAGACTTCCCACCATTGATTCCATCTACATTTTACACTGCCTCAGAAGAGCAGCCAACATAATCAAAGACTTGTCCCACCCCAGTCATTCCTTCTTCCTGCTCCTGTCTGACAGAAGATACAGAAGCTTGAAAGCGTGCACCACCAAACTCAGGAATAAGTTTCTTCTCCTCTGTTATCGGACTTCTGAATGGTCCTTCCATGAACTAGGATACTGTACGATTGTGGACGTTGGACTTTGTCTATGGAACTGATGCACTTAAACGATGAGAACTGGCCCCATAGCCGAAGCATCCACGTCGCGGGGCTGGAAACTGGAAGTATCCTGAGCTAATTCTGCTACCACCATCATCTACTGTGACAGGCGATGGCTCCCACTGATTGTCGCCGGAAGCTTGCGTCCTTTTCAGGACGAGCGATGACAGCGAGGCCAACATTTGTAACAAGATGGACACGAAAAGAAGATGAAGAAGATGAGAACTATATTCTGCACTCTGTTTCTTCCCCATTACTCTATTTGCTGTACTTAAGTTTGACAATTGTTTTTAGGTATAGTACATCTCATATGCTTGGATAATGTGCAAAGCAAAGCTTTACACTGTATCTCGGTAATGTGACAATACACCTAAATCTAGGTTGGGAATTGAGAAGGAACATGTGGACACAAGGAACTGCAGATGCTGTTTTATTTTTTAATACAAAGTCAGTGGGTCAGGCAGCATCTCCGGGATACATGAAGAAGGTGATGATTCAAGTCAGGGCCGTACATCTGAAGAATAGTCCCAAACTGAAATGTCAGCTCTCCATGTCTTCCAGAGATGCTGCCTAACCCATTGAGTTACTCCAGCATTCTGTGTTTTGTTTAGGAGGGATTGCTGGAATGGAGAATTCAGAGCAGACAAGGAATGTGGGGAATGGGATTCCACCAGAGTGAGAAGGTGTGGAATGGGAAACCTACCAAGGGAGAGGGAATTTTGGGAATGGCTCATCCACCAGGAGAAAGGCAGGTTGTGAATGGGGAATCCTACAGGGACAAGGGAAGGTCGGGAATGGGGAATCATCCAGGAACAAGGGAAGGTTGCGAATGGGGAATCCACCAGGGGAGAGGTCCTGATTGGAAATGCGGCATCGATGGAAGGGGATGGGTTAGAACTGGTGCACACAGTCCTAGCAGTGGCAAATCAAATGAAAACCAGGCAATGAACCAGGAGACAGAACATGGGGATCAGTGGGAAATAAACCGAGAAAAAGCCGGAAGTGGGGAATGAACCGGGAGAGAGAACATATTCATAGCGAATGTTAGAGTTGCGGAGTTACCTGAGACAGGCGGCCTGCCGCTGCCCCCGACAGTGATCTGCGGACTTCTCATTGAATGTTGGGGAGATCCCGGGCTCTGATTTAACTCTCCAACACTTTCTTGCTGGCTGGCGGCTTTCTTGAGTTTTCTCCTGTAATTTGCAAACCAGTTGCAGATCTGTTGCTTATTCAGACGGGTCTCCTCCATCAGCTTCTCCTGTAGAGAGATACGGGCCGGTCAGGGTTTCACTAAGTCTTAGGGTGGGACCTGTATGTCGCTGCCAACGTTCTGGCTCAGGGAGCGGGAACACACGACAGATTCATTCCACTCATTCTCCATACACCCAAACACCACTCGACACCAGGAGCCACTCGCCTAGAGGACAACAAGAGCAGACTCAAACAAAAAAACGCGAGAAAATAGGAAAATAGGACACAATGAACTGCAGACGCTGAAATCTTGAGCAAAGTGCAAAGTGCTGGAGTGACTCGGTGGGTCAGGAAGCATTTCTGAAGGGCATGGATGGTGACATTTTGTGTTGGGACCCTTTTTCAGACTGATTGTGGTGAGTGGAGGAAGCTGACAAAGAGGTGGGGATACGGGCCAGGGTGGGGAGGAGGTTGATTGGCAAATGGCTGAAGAAAGGCTAGAGATGAAAAGACAACACAAAGAAATACGTAAAAAATGGAGTGAAATGTAAAGTCAGAGGCAGGAATATAGGTGGAAGGGGACAGGGGAGGGGGGGGGACGAGATTGATGGGATGATGATAGAAATTAGTGTGCACCTTGAATGGAGGACATAGGAGAGATGGGATTCACCCCTGCTTCTCCCTGGTTCCACCCACGTTAACAATTAGAATAAAATCTGCTTTTGTAAGAGCCTGCAATGTGCAGACTGGTTGCCATGGTTATTATACCTCACTGATTCCTCATTAGAATGAATTCATAGGCTGCAGTGTCCTGACGTGGTCACACAGATCATAAGATCATGTGATAGAAGCAGAATTAGGCCATTCGGCCCATCAAGTTTACTACCCCATTCAATTATGGCTGATCTATCCCTCCCTCCTAACCCCATTCTCCTGCCTTCTCCCCATAACCTCTGACACCCGTACTAATCAGGGCTCTCCTTACCCGCTCTGCCATACTAGGGCTTGCACTGTTTCCTCTGGCCCAGGCTTGTAGCTGTTCTCTGGCCTCCCGAGGCAGGGTCCTGGTCTTGAATTCCTCCACACGCAGAGAGCGGGGCAGCGGGTTCCTGGAAGGTACATGAAGCACCGTTGTTAGACCTATTGGGCACCCAAAGAGGTCCTTCATCATGTACCTCACCTTCACTCTCGCAGTGATATTATGGAGGTATATAAATCACGAAGGGGACAGATAAGGTGGATGGTTGCAATCTTTTTTCCATGCTAGGGGAGTCTAAAACTAGAGGGCTTAGATTTAAGGTGAGATGAGGAAGGTTTGAACTAGACCCAAGGGGCAACTTTTTCCACACAGAGGATGGTGAGTAACTGGAACAAGCTGCCAGACAAAGTGGTTGAGGAAGGTGCAAGGCAGTCTCGAGATGTGGGTCAGGGTCTTACCAGACAGGTTAGCAGAGGGGCAATTAAATCAGGAACAGGGACTTGTTGTATGGGGAGTGGGCTCGGGAAATAGGTGGGAACTGGTATATTGCTATTGCAGGTAGAGGAACCTTTCATTGAGAAGGCAGAGAGAGGAAATCAGGAATTGTAGTGAGGGAGTCAGGGGTGAGGTCATGAGCTGCCTGATAATTGTGGGGAATTTGGAGGGGGGGGGGGGGTTAATGCAGAGGGTCGGGACCTCACTGACATCTTGAAGTAAATTACATAAAGTAACATTGAACCGTGACCCAGGGAATCCTGGTTATCCGGCATTGTCTCTCTCTCGGTGACCTTCTTTGGGACGGTGTGGTCCACCTTCGACCACAATGCTCCAGTCCTTCCACGTGCTGACACGGGGAGAGTCTGCGTGGGACCAGACTGGCAGAGCACGGCTCAATCTGCCACATGGTGTGAAATGCTGTTGTTGCCCCACTCGTGACGAATTTTGCTACGTAACATTGGGGAACATGAATGCTGCCGGTGAATTTCCAGCCATGTGTGCCTGTGGCCACCGATTGAAGCAACATCTGCTGGTGCGTCACAGCTGTGCTGTGAAGGGACATCTAGGCACATCTGCTTCAATACGCTGCTTAGTTTTTAGTTTTGGAGATTATGTGCGGAAAAAGGCCCTTCAGCCCATCGAGTCCGTGCCGACCAGCGATCCAAGTACACTAACACTATCCTACACACTTGGGACAATTTACAATTTTTCTAAGCCAATTAACCTAAAAACCTTTATGGATTTGGAGTGTGGGAAGAAACTGGTGCACCCGGAGAAAACCCATGTGGTCGCAGGGAGAACGTACAAACTCTGTACAGACAGCACTCATGGTTAGGTTCGAACCCAGGTCTCTGGCAATGTAAGGCAGCAACTCTACCGCTGCACCACTGTGCTGCCTGTGGTGAAACTTAGTAGCTCGAACAGCATCAGTAGGGAAAGTGGGAGGAGGGAATGGTCAACAAACTCACTCGAGCTATGTCGAGCATTCCTTTCCACCCTCAGATGCTGCTCGACCCACTGTGTTCCTCCAGCAGATCGTTGCTCCAGGTTCCAGCAAGTGCAGTCTCTTGTCTCGGCAGATCTGCCTGCCTGTTATTGTGCTCTGGGTGCGGCCAGGCAGGTTAAAATCTCCTTGCGTACCTCTTTCTGCAGCGGAAACGCTGCACTGCAGTCAACTTGCTCTTTCCAAGCTGTTTTTTCAGTTTCATGTATTGGACTTCATACCACAGAGGTCTGACCACATCCTTCTCTTTAATCCTGCAGGTCTAATGTGAAAAATGCATGATGTAACACACAAGATTTCTTCCATACCCCCTCACCACAGTCGCACAATGTTCTGGGAGTTATTTACAGTGTAACACCTGTATTCTGCCTCATTGCAGCGATCTCTCAATTCAATTCCTTATAGTAACTTCGGTTTTTGAAGAAGTAACCAAGAAAGTCAATGAGGGCAATGCAGGAGACGTGGTCCATGTGGATTCCAGGCTTTTGATGAGATTCCTCATGGTACTTTACACTGGAAGGTTAGATCAGATAGAATCCAGGGAGAGTTACTGCATTGGATACATAAATGGCTTGATTGTAAGAAGCAGAAGTTGATGGTAGAAGGTTGTTTTTCAGACTGGAGGCCTGTGACTAGTGATGTGCCACATGAATCAGTCCTGGGCCCATTGTTATTTCTCATCTATATCAATGATATGGATGTGAATGTGCAAGATGTGGTTAGTAAATTTGCAGATTATACTAAATTAGGTGGTATCATAGACAGTGACGAGGGCTGTCTAGAATTGCAGAGGGGTCTTGATCTGCTGAGGATGTGGGTTCAAGAATGGCGAATAGAATTTAATTCAGGTAAGGTGTAGCATTTGGGAAGTCAAACCAGGGTAGGACTCTCACAATGAAAGATGTGTTGTGGAACCGAGGGAATTAGGAGTGCAGATATTTAATTCCCTGAAAGTGGAGTCACAGGTGGACAGGCGAGGAAGGCTTTTGGCACACTAGCCTTCATCAGTAAGGACAATGAGTACAGTAGACACAAAAAGCTGGAGTAACTCAGCGGGACAGGCAGCATCTCTGGAGAGAATGGTTGACGTTTAGGGTCAAGACCTTTCTTCAGACCCGAAACGTCACCCATTCCTTCTCTCCAGAGATGCTGCCTGTCCAGATGTTTGTCTATCTTCAGTTTAAACCAGCATCTGCGGTTTCTTCTCACACAATGAGTGTAGAAGTTGGGATGTTATATTACAAGACCTTTGGGAAGCCACATTTTTAATATTGTGTCCAGTTTAGGTCACCCTGCTATAAGAAAGATATAATTAAGCTGGAAAGTGCAGAATGCTTCTGGCTGCGGCGGGGACTTTAAATCTTCGACCGCCGGCCTGCGGCCTACACCAACCTAAAGCCGCGGTCTCCGGTGAGGAAGAGCCGATCCTGGACTGACTCTGGACTCTGGTCCCGAACACGGGGGGAAATGGAGGAGGACTGACCAAATTTTGTGCCTTCCACCACAGTGATGAATGCTGTGGTGGATGTTTGTGTTAAATTTTTATTGTGTATTGTGTGTTCTTTATCATTGTACCGCTGCTGACAAATTCATTTCACTTGCACTTTATGTGCAATGTGACGAATAAAACTGACTGTACACAAAAAAGCTGGTGAAACTCAGCGGGTGCAGCAGCATCTATGGAGCGAAGGAAATAAAACTGACTGACTGATTGACTGACTGAAAAGATTTACCAGGATCTTTCCAGGACTCGATGGATGGTGTTAAAAAGAGAAGTTGAGAAAGCTTGGACTTTATTCCTTGGAGCATCAGAGGTGGAGGTGTGATCGTATAGAGGTGTTCAATATCAGGAAGGGCATAGATACGAAGAATGCACTGTCTTTTTCCCAGGACTGGAAAATGAAGAACTAAAAGGCATAGCTTTAATGTGAGAGGATAAAGTATATTAGGGACTTTTTCACATAGAGCGTCTAATGTATGTGGAACAAGCTGCCTGAGGAAATGGTTGATGTAGATACGACATTTCAAAGGTATTTAGATAGGAAAGGTTTTGAGAGATGCTGGTCAAACGTGAGCAAATAGGGATGGTGTAGATGGGCATCTTGGCTGGGATGACGGGCCTGTTTCCATGCTGCATGACTTTGACCATAACTGATGGACCCAACTATTGTCTCCGAGTTTCCTGGTGGCGGCGCGACTCGTTGCAGCGGCTCCTACAGCCTGTCTGTCTTTTTTTATTTTTTGTCTAGTTAAATGTAGTGTTTGGTGTTTTTTAAATACTGGTTTTTAAATGTGTATATGTGGGGGGCGGGGGGGGGAGGGGGAAACCGTTTAAAATCTCTTCCCTGTCCGGGAGACCCGACCTTTTCCCTGTCGGGTCTCCGTTGTCGTTGGGGCCTAGCACCGTGGAGCGGCCTCCAACCTGAACGACCCGGGGGCTCGGGAGACTGCGCTGCGGACTACTCACCATCGTGGGGCTGGCCGGCCTCGGTGCGTGGGGAGCGGTGGTGACTCGCTGCTGCGACTCGACTCCTGGGGCTCGGAGGCTCCAGCAACGCAGCCGCAGGTCCGGTGGAATGGGACATCGGGAGCTCGCGGGTCCGGGGGGAGAGACCGCTTCCCGGAGCTCCCGCAACGCGACTTCTCCAGCCCGTGTCGCGGGGTTGGAACGACCCGGAGCGGGGTCGTACATCACCCGGCACGGCTTCATGGCCGTGGGACATTACAGCGCCCGCCGGGGGCTCCAACTTTGTGACTTTTAGACCGGGAGCGGGGCCATAAATCGACCGGCACGGCCTAAAATGGCCGTGGGACTTATCATCGCCCGCCTGGGGCTTGGACATCGGGAGAGCAGGGGAGAGAAAAGACTTTTGCCTTCCATCACAGTGGGTTCACTGTGATGGATGTTTGTGTGAACTTAATTGTGTGTATGTCTGTAGGACATTGTTTTTGTTTGTATGGCTGTGGAAACAAAATTTCGTTTGAGTCTCACTGGGGCTCAAATTACAATAAATGTGTATATTATTATGAGTGCAGAGTCTAGCGGCAACTCCTAGAACAAGAATACACAATGGCAAAATAGTTAAAGTGAATATATCTGGGACTATGCAGGTGAGACTGCACAGGATACAGGGCACCAGGACATAGGCCTCTGGTGAAGTTGGCGGATAATTGGAAGGTATGTGTAGAGGTTGCACCTTCTCATGAAAGATGCCACACAGCTGTGCAGCAAGTGATTTGCCCGTCGATACTTTCTACACAAGATGTGAATGAGGGTATACTCCTGCAATTAGCCTCAGTGCCAGAGGAATTAGTCCTACCTCACACACTTCACCACAGTCAACCATCTCCATGGCACACGGCTGCAGTCTTTGAGGAAGGTCAAAACTGGGCTACAATGATTACCCTGCAGCCAGGGGACTACTGATCCCAGCAGAGACATAGAAATTACACTGGAAAACCAAAACAAAATGCACAGGCTGAGAGCTTGAAATGAAAACAGAAAGCAGATGAGGTAGTGTCTGTGGAGAGGAAAACATCAAGCACATGGAGTTGCCAGAGGTCAGTGGGAGGGGAGGGGGGGGGGGCAGTGTCTGGTGGTCAGTGCGAGGGGATGGTCCAGTGTTCAGTGGGAAACTGGGGTCTGGTGGTCAGTGGAAGAGGTGGGGGCATAGTGGTCAATAGGATGGGCACAGTGATCAGCAAGAGAGGAGTGGACAGAGGTCAGTTGAAGGGGAGGGTCAATGATATGACGGGCAGTGGGATGGGGGGCAGTGGGATGGGATGGGATGGGGGGCAGTGGGATGGGGGGCAGTGGGATGGGGGCAGTGGGATGGGATGGAGGGCAGTGGGGAGGGGCAGTCACGGGCTGGTTTACCTCCAGCAGGGCAGAGGCTCTGTCGTACTCCTGCCTCCTCAGCAGCTCCCAGACCTCCGCTCGCAGTTGCTCAGCCGTGTCTGGAGCTCCTCGCCGACTCTGACTCCCCTCCATCCTCTCGGCCTCTCTTCACACTTCAATCGGCTCCTGGAACCAGGGAACAAGAGACAGTGAAGCTCGGCCCACCTCCTCACTGGGCCAACTGACAGCCCAGTGTGTGAAACCAGGAGGGGGGGGCGAGGGAGGGGAGGAGATGGGAGGGTGAGGAGGAGGTGATGATGAGGAAGTGGTGAGGGGGATGGGGTGAAGGGTGAGGAAGGAGCAGCATGAGGGAGGGAGGGGAGATGGAGGGGAAGAGGAGGGGGAGAGGGAGTGAGGAACGGGGAAGGGAGAGTAGGAGCAAAGAGGGACAGAAAGGTGGAGGGGAGGGAGAAATGGAGTGACTGAGGACTGGGTGTGAGGGAATGTGTGAGGTTGTGAGGGAGATGAGGAGTGAGGGAGGATGGGAGCGTAACGGTTCAAATGAGTGACGGATTTTAGAATGTGAGGGGGAAAAGAATGGAAAGATTGAGGGAGGGAGGTTGTGAGGGAATGAATGTGTGAGGGAGAGTGGAGGGAATGTGTGAGGGGAGAGGAGAGAGTGGTTGGTGTTGGGGGAAGGGAAGAGGGGAGGGTGTGAGGAAGGGAAGGATGGAAAGGGTTGGTACGAGGATGTGAGGCAACAAGGAACGTGGGAGGGTGTTGCTGGCGATGGAGAGTGGAGGGAAGGTGTGAGGGGATCGTGTGGGCGTAAAGGAGGGAATGGTGGAGGGTCTGAGGGGAAGGGCTGGGTGTGAGAAGAGGGGGAGGATGGAGGGAGGGAGGGATCAGCCCTCCCTGCCCGGCCGCCGGCCTCGTGGATGGTTTCTCAACTCCGCTAGCGGGCGTAAGGCGGACTCACCGGGGGCTGCCGGGGTGACCGCGGCGGACTGGCCAGAGCGCCAACCCCTGGGGATCATCCACGGTCCGTCAGCGCGTTGACAACCCCTCACCTCCCCCCTCCCTCCTCCAAGGAGAATTGTAAACAGCGGGACTGAACAACTTTAGATCTATCCGACCTGCGGAGCGGGTGAAAAGGTGAAGCGGGACATTTAGATGCAAGGTCTATGTGTGTGTGTGTATAAATGGTGACCGCTCAAAAGGTCACTTCAGTTTCCGTGGCCCGCGGTCAGTATCAGGAAGAATCAGTCACTCTCTCCCTCCTCGCAGATGTGAATCACAGTTGGCCGCGACCTGACTTGCTTCTCCCCCCCCACGCTTGCTGCCCGACCCGCTGAGTGTTTCCCGGCATTTTCTATCCTTCTTTCATGTGCCGTGCTGGGTTTTTTCGTGTATGGGGAAACTGGGGGGCTTTGCTTTGCGTGCTATCCAGGCAAATGTTACCAGTCACTCAGTGCACAAGAGAAAATAAACAGTGTGCAGAATATGGCTGCGCCGACACAGCTACAGAGGAAATGCGGGTCGAAATAAGATGCAACGAGGTCGAGATCGGGTAATTTATACTTTCCAGCACATGTATCTGCATTTTTGAATTTCGTCCACACTCGAAGTGTGGAAACAAATTAATTCTGCCTAGACTGGCTCTCTAGAGTATGGATACCGCAAGTTTGAAACAGAGTAACACTCCCTGCGCATGATTTATTTGTAGCCACAGGTATAACAGGGATTAGATTTAGATAGAGGTGGGGTGAGAACATCTCTTCCATTACAATTCTCTGGTACCCTGCAGGGATGTGTTCTCAGTACCGCACTATACTCCATACACACACGAATGTACGGCCAATTTCGACTGATTCCCCATACGTTTGTTTGCAGACGACATCACTGTGGTTGGCCGAAGCAGGAACAACGATAAAATGGAGTACTGGAAGGCGATAGAGAACTTAGTATCATGGTGTCAAGACAGTAACCACTCCCTCAGTCTGAAGAAGGGTCTCGACCCGAAACGTCACCTATTCCTTCGCTCCATATATGCTGCCTCACCCGCTGAGTTTCTCCAGCATTTTTGTCTACCTTCGATTTTCCAGCATCTGTGTAGTTCCTTCTTAAACAAAATAAAACAAGGACTTTTTTCTCTTTTTATTTTTTAATGCAAATTATGTAGAGCTGAGAAAGAGTCAATGGTGCAGGTTTCCATTTACAACAAGGGTTCCCAACCTGGGGTATCTTTACCCCCAGGGGGTAAATTTCGCCTACCCAGGGGGTAAATTTGTTGATTCCGGATTTGTACATATTTTCCCTCATTGACTGACTGTGTTTGGTATACCGGTATCTGTTCATCATTAGTTGTTCATAAATAAGTGAAATAACATTGTTATGTGCTATTAAAGTTGCCAGGGATAAATGGGATGAAAAAGGTTGGGAACCCCTGATTTACAAGATGGGATGTTGGGGAAAATGGGCATTTTCATGGTGCCCGTATCAGTCACCAACTGTTCCACAGCTGCATAACAACTGAGGCATACAAATCACTTGTTGGCTGTGGGAATAATTAATGGAGAGGATTTAAAGGCCTTGCACAAGTACACTGGCCTAACAAATATATAGCGTCCATATATTTAGTGAAGCCAATGACTACTCTGAGATAATGCGTTTTGTACAAGTCGAAAATAGCAAGTTTTTCCCCTCACAGTTCATCATCAGTTCTGGGTCCATACCTCCAACACAAGCTGGTGGAAAACCAGCTGATCCATATTTGCCCAACTCAGCTGCTCCATTCATTTTCTATAAATTGTGTGAAATAATAAATGCCCTGAAGAAAGTTACATTTGAGTTCAGTTTTGGGACTCATTGAACAGAAAAGATTGGGATGTCTTCAGTGCACCCAGTCTCTCAATGGATTTCCAGTGGATCTCAACCACTGCCCCCTCAGACCAGCTGAAGATGCAGGCCCCTGGGTAGGGGGTAGGTATCTGAGAGAGGGAGAGCAGGAAAGAAAATTATGGAAGCCAAAGTGATGAAAAAGAAACAGGAGATAGTGGGGATTGTGCCTTGGGTGGGCGCAAATGTTCTCAATGGCAGCTGGTCGAGTCTTTCCATTCCTTTCCCCTCATCAACAGAGGGAAATATCTCAATACACAATAAACTCAGGTAAATAATCAATAGTAGTATGATGGACTTTGTAATACAGCACAGTGAAAGGCAAAGACAAGTGTGGAGACCATGTTAATTAGGCTTGCAATGTGCTGAAACCATAGAAACTAATCATTAGTTGTTGGGAAAGGAGATGCATGTTGCATGATGCATTTACCACGAGGTGTGAGGGCCAATGAAGCCAATATCCCTTTCTGTTTCTGAACTCCCCTCCAAACCCTCATTATATTGAATTCCAGGAACCTTCTCCTTCTCGGCTTAATCGGTTTCATTAGGTATTCCATGACAGGCTGTTGGACGAGATATAGATCTGCATTTAATGTCAGTATGATCAGACATATCACAACGGTCAACAAGACAGCGGAGGTGATACAGTCAAGAACTCTCAGCTGAGCTGCATGAGGTGTCGTGAGCAGAGTGATGGGGACGGGTGTCTTTGCAACTCAACCAAAGTATACAAAGGGCTTTCCATGTGTTTCCAATGGGAAACAATTATATGTGTGTATTAATGAGCACTGACTATCCTTCCAGTGGGAAAAAGAATGATGTATATACCAGTGGGCATTGACCAGTTTTCCAATGGGAACCATTTGGACTTACGCACCAATGGACATTGATTGCCCTGCCAATGGACATTGATCATCCTTCCGGTGGGCACGATTATCCTTCTGATGGGCAAAGAATGGTGCATGTACCAAGGGCAGCAATGACCATCCATCAGGCGTAGGATAGATATGTGTATCATGACTAGTGTGAGCCATGACTAGGGCAGATACGTGTCCCATGGACATGGCTTTGCCCGTCTCAGGGTGCGCTGGAATGCATTTTGTCCAGACAGCTTTCCCAGAAGTTGAGCAGCCGGTTGTCCTTATTGGAGCAAAAGTCGTTAAGGTCTTTGAGCAGACGATCGGCAAATTTCTCATCGCCGGTGGCACTGGATCGCCACGTTTTGGTCAGCATGGTGTTGTAAGCCCAGTTGTAGCCGATCCTCTCCTCGCCAAAGAGACTCTGGGTGCTGGAGCTGGTGGAGTTTCTCCTCCGCCTCTGCTGCCCACTCACGAACTTGCGCTTGGAATACGGCAGCTGGAGAAAGACGGTACCTGGAGCGAACAAAAAAACTATCAGGTCACCCTCAATGCAAGGACACACCGAGTAACTCACAACATATCTGGGGTTTTAACATTATCATTTTCACCAAAATAATGACACGCTCTTGGTCGTTTATCAATCCTTTCCCCAGTTGCAGAGTGCTGGTGGGAGAGTAGGAGATCACTGACAAGATACCAACAGACTCCTAGTGGGATAGTTGGGAATATTTGAGGAGATACCAGCAGACTCTTGGTGGGAGAGTTGGGAATTTCCATGGACAGACCAGCAGACTCCTGGTGGGACAGCTGGAAATCTCTGAAGCCAAATCAGTCAAAGCCCACTGCTCGCTCATAATGGGGTCAGAAATGTTACTCAAAGACCCTCGCTATTGGGGAATACAGAGCTGAAAACAAAGAACAGGGAACCTAGAGGACAATAAAGGAATTGATTTTTAAAATATAAAGACACTGCCAATTTCTAGGAATTCCAACTAAAGAATGGTGAGCACTAACCCAGCTCACAGAGGGGACTCTGCTCAGGGTGACTGGCCATGCCTGCCCACCCGCTGCCCGGGCACCACGGGTCTGTGACCATCGCTCTGAGCTCTGATGGATATGACTCCCCAGGGTCCCCCGAGCAGCGCTTACCTGTGACGTGAATGTACTGCGGCTTGTTCTCGGCAGGGAAGTTAAAGGCTGAGGCAGAGTACTTGTCTTGAACAAAACCAAACCTGTAGCAGCGAGAAGGAAGATGGATGAGAGTGAGCTTGTGTCCAGTCCGATCTGTCCATTAACAGATCATCACAGTGGTGGTGATGCCACATGTCCATACCATTACCCAGTGTTTTGATACAGAAATGGGTGTGCATGTCACAAGGTAATACAGCATGGAAACAAACCCTTTGGCTCCATTCACCCAGGCCAACCAAGATGCCCATCTAAGCTAATCCCATTTGCTCATATATGATACATATCTCTCTGAACCACTCCAATCCATGTACCTGTCCGCATGTCTATTAAAAGCTGTTATAGTACCCGCACTAACTACTTTCTCTGGAAGCTTGTTCCATATACCCACCACTCTGTGTGTGAAAAAGTTGCCTCAGATTCCTATTAAATCTTCCCCCTCTCATCTTAAACCCCTGGGAAGGAGTAGAGACATACCTGGCAAGAATGGCCTCCTGGAAAAGCTGCATCCGATCGCAGTACGTCTCAGGCTCAAAACCTGGGAGAACAACACAACAGAGAAATTAACCAGGGAATAGGATGAAGGGTGACAGGGATTGTTCTCATCCTGGGTAAAACAGCATCAGTCTAAAAACCTCACTGAACCCCACAGGACTGATCCCCCCCAATTTCACACCCCCAATTCTCCCCATCCCCAATCTGCTCTGTCCACCCCTTAACCTTGTTAGTTGCCCTGTTAATCTCTCTGTTCGGATTATAATCTGTTCATCCCCATTTATGCTAGAGTTATAGTCGTGTAGTACAGAAATAGGCCCTTCAGACATTAGCAGGCATTCATGGATATGGAGAGGATGTTTCCACTAGTGAGAGAGTCGAGGACTAGAGGTCATAGCCTCAGAATGAAAGGATGTTATTTTAGGAAGGAGATGAGGAGAAATTTATTTAGTCAGAATCTGTAATTCTTTGCCACAGAGGCTGTGGAGGCCAAGTCAATGGATATTTTTAAGGCAGAGATAGATAGATTCTTGATTAGTACATGTCTTAGAGTTATGGGGAGAAGGCAAGAGAATGGGGTTAGGAGGGAGAGATAGATCACCCATGATTGAATGGCGGTGTAGACTTGATGGGCTGAATGGCCTAATTCTACTCCTATTCCTTATGACCTTATTAACATTTAACTTGATTGACCAGGCAGTACATTGTGCTGCAGGTGATGCTGCTGGCTCACAACTCCAGTGAATTGGGATCAACCCTGTGCTCTGATGCTGTCTGTGTGGAGTTCGCATGCTCTCCCTGTGACAGCGTGGATTTCTTCCAGGAGCTCTGGAATGCTCACACACCCCAAAGTCAGGCTGAGGTATGAGTGTGGCAAGAGAATCAGTGCGGAATTAATGTGAGCATTACAGGAAAATAACTGGGAATGGGACTGACTGGATTGCTGAGATCCGGCATAGACTCAGTGGACTAATGACCTGTTTCAATGTCGAAAGGAAATATATTAAAATAATTTAATTTACCAGTTCAGTTTAGTGAGCTCTGCTTTCAAACCCTCATAATTGCTCCTTAATTAAGTTGCATTCTCCCTAGTGCCAAATGCACTCTTACAGCTTGTAAATCAGCCCACTTTGTTTACTGTTAGCCAGCCAATTTTCTAATACATGGGTGGGGAAGAGAATCGGAAGAGCGGAAGCCAGCCAGAAGGTGAGGGAGGGGGGTGAGGGAGAGAGGTGGGGGAGAGTGCCCGCGATGGGAAGGGGGGGGGGGGCATGGAGCCTGGAGTGGAGGGGGAGAGTTGGGTAGGTTTTGCTTATGGAGAGAAAGGACTGAGAGAAGCTTTGGAAGGTGAGAGCCCTCCATCCCAATTCCCACCACCTCCCATTTCCCTCTCCCTCTCCTTCATCCCCTCTTACATCCCGGCCTTAAAAGCAAATCATTCTTCTTTTCTACTGTTGAAGAATGTCAGTCTCCCACGGTTGTTGCCGATGCTATTGGAACAGGGCTTAGGTTGCAATTAATCATGATTAGTTTATCAAAAATCGCATGACTGAACTAATTATAACGTTAAAGAATTGTGATAATGATCTTTGGTTGTAATGTGAGAATCTTGTTTAATGTAATACAAACATGCGATGGCACTTCTTGCCGATTTGTGGTGAAAATTCTATTTTTTTTTCTCCAAAATCTTTTATATAACAGTTTTTGTTATTGTTATTTTTCAAGATTTGCTCTTGGAGTCACAGCGGAATTAGAATACGGCTCAGGCTCAATCCATCAGGGGCTGTGAGCTCCTGTAAACAAGTGGAGTTGACATTCATCCTGCATTAGCAGGGGTTCCAAAGCTTCAGGGGTGCCCGATCCCATCCACAGACTCAAGCACAATTCCCAGGGAATTATACTTGTCAGAACCCTGGTTATTTAACTAGTTCTTGTCCCTGAACTCAAGGACATCAGCACCACAACTTGGAGTAGATGCAGCACGCTCACCAAAGTGCAAGGCTGGAGAAGGAGAAAGGCTACCTGCATTGTCCAGTCAGTTATAAAGTGATGTGTAAAGTCGCCAGCTCCAATTCTCAGCAGCAACATCCTCATTCCAAGCACAAAACATTCAATAAATCACCACAACATCAAACTGGAATCAAACGCAAGAACATGAAGATTGAACATGAAAGCCAAGAAACGTGGGAAGGGCTGCGAGTTGCTATTAGCGAGTGTTACAGCCCATGGCGTGATCTTTCCAGCCTGCTATTTTTACACCAAATAAATTTCACGAAAACTGGATAATTCAACACCACTGCTGCTCCATGAATGCAAGATGGTTTTCCTTTTTGTCAAGAAGATTAAGTATCACACAAGAAAAAAAAAACATTGGCATTGAAAACAAAACTAACCACACACCAGCTTTCATAAGCATTCGGTTGATTTTCACAGCCTGCTACAAAGAAACAAACAACTGATAATGTGTTATCATTATATTTTACAGAATACTTGGCTGCCAGCCCAGGTGCGATTCCACTTGCAGAAAGTGTTTGGAAGACATAAAAACATTTCCGCTGGCTTTGACCTTTCTAAATCAGATGGCCTATTCACCTCCCTCTCATTCCCTTAATGAACAGAACAAATAAGGAATTGGTGAAAATAAACAATGGGAATTTAAAAAATTCATGAAAACACTTGTCGGAATGACCAGCAATGTAGTGCATAAAGAAGCTGAACCCATCTCCTTAAGGTACAGGACATGTCAATTCATCAAACTACTGCCATACTGCACCCACAGACTCAGCGATCACTACTTTCCAAAGCCTCTCCTAACACAACTACAGTAAACATACCAACTCCTCTGCTGGGACCTTTACCACAGGTTAAATGGAAGGAAGTATCCCACTTCTCTGTAGGCAAGTTTAACTGGTAGCTGCAGCCAGCACCTTTCCAGATCTAAGCTCCCTCCCCCCTGCAGTTCAGCGAGCTACGTACCATCAAAGAGATGCTCAGCTCCATCCTTCACCAAGCAACTGATGTTCAGGGGGATGAACAGCTGAGCTCGAAGTGGGTCCCCGTAAAGATAGCTGGGCAGAGCAAATGGGCCTTCCAGGACCGGCACCAAGAGGAAGCCGCAGGAGGTGGCCTTCCTGTGCCAGCCTTGTACCTGCACAGGAGCAAATGAATAAATCGTCAATGAACTTGCTGTTTAGTTAGGAAGGGGCTGTTTAGTACATTCTTATCGCCACCTGAAACCTTCCATCTTTCATCTGGTGAGCAGGAGCATAGTTCCTGGGTGATTTGACCATCGGTCTGATGGAGGTTCCTCACACACAGCAGCACAGTCCTCGAACGTCCCTGGCTCAGTGGGAGGACATCTCCCAACATCCGAGAGCTAAGGCACTCAACACACAAGCAACATACAGCTCCCAGTGTTTACCCTACCCACTGCTCCAGAGCTCACCTGCCGACCAGCAGCAGCAAGGCTAGTCATTAAGATGTGTGCCAAGACCTGCTCTTTGCAAGCTCCACCCTTCTCATGCTGTCTAGGAAAATAAAACATCCTGATAACTGCTGTGAGTGAACTCCCCAGAGAAACCACTTGAAACAGCTCTTCTAGGAGCATGGCGGATGACTGACTTACTGTACATATTACGACAGACACAGACTTTGTGGCCCAATAATTCTATGTTTGCTCTCAACAAAACCATCCCTTCAGCCCTAGTTCCCCATGAGTGAATTTCCTTGTGATTCAGCAACTTATTTTCCTCTCTCATCGACTCTCCTTTTTTGACAACTACCTACTAGAGGGGTAATTTGCAGTCACCAATAGCCCTGCCAGCTGCCATAGGATGTTAGGGGAAACCAGTGTATCTGGTTGTCACGGGAAAAATATACAAACACCTGAGAACAGGTTCGAACCCAGGTCCATTGAGCTGCGAGGCCACACCACCTACTGCTGCCCCACCGTCTCTGCCCTCACACATACACACACACACCTCAGCTCCCTGCCATCCAGCTCCCTCCCTGTTTTGACACAAGAAATTTCAGACACTGGAATCTTGAGCAAAACAGCAGTGGAGTTGCTGCCTTACAGCGCCAGAGACCTGGGTTCAATCCCGACCACGGGTGCTGTCAGTACATTCTCCGTGTGCATGGATTTTCTCCGCTTTCCTCCCACATTCCAAAAACGTGCAGGTTTGTAGGTTAATTGGCTTCTGCAAATTGTCCCGTGGCAGGCTAGAACTAGAGTACGGCTGGTTGGGCAGACTTGGTGGGCTGAAGGGCCTGTTTCCACTCTGTAATGTTAAACAAAACTAAACACAGAGCACTGGATAAACTCAGTGGTTCAGGCTGCATCTGGGATGGGACTGGACAGGTGATGTCTTGGATCGGGGCCCTTCTTCAGATTCTGAGTCTGAGAAAGGTCTTGAACCCAGAACGTTGGCGACCCAAACCCTCCCTAGATGCTGGCTGACTGGCTAACTTCCTCCAGCACGTTGTGTTCTGGCAGCTTTACGTTAGATTAATTTCTGTCTCTCAGGATATGGTGCTGACTGGCAGAAATTGCCATTACTCTGCAGGACACTGTTGGATGTCAGGACAAACTACTATTCTGGTTTTAAGGCACAAGTTAATTGGCTGGTGTACCGACCATTTCAAACAGCATGGCTGATGTGACTGCCATCCAGTGCAGCTTGACTTCAAATGCAGCACTTAGTGAGTAGTTCCCATGGTAATAACAGCTGCACCACTCAACGCGGTCTGAACGGTTGTTCACATCCACATCCAACGTCACAGTCTTCTGCTCTGGGACTGTGGCAGCTACAGAGGGAAGGGATTACAAGAACGCAGTCAGGAGCAAATTAAAACCGGAGAGATTTCTTATTTTTCTCTAACTCCTGCTTCATACTAAAGGGACAAGCCCCGTTTTCAGCATTCGGCTCGCTTCCTCTGATCTGATTATTGAAGGGAAATGTGACCTCTAAAATCCGCTCCACTGAATTCCCTAGTGGGTGCACGCTTCTAAAGTGGAGCCTAAACATTCCAATTTGTTAGCAAGTCTGGATGTTTAAAGACGTCTGACCTTTTGAACTCGGCTGGAGGGCAGGAGGCCCCATTGACAGAGAAGGAAGGTGGTTTTAGTTGGGCAGGAGACAGGGGGACTATTCTGCTTAAAAAAAGACACTCCAGAGCAGGATTGACTTCATTTGTACACCTCAAGCATAATCCTGTTAAAATGATCCAAATCCGCGCATGGCACACACAAGACCAAGTATCTGGGTTAGTCTGTAAATGGACATGACTCCAGCACTCCTGGCTTAGATTATTGTACAAATCAATACAGGGGTCTAGGAGTCAACTCTATGCAAACCACGAGCGCTTCAAAGAAAGGACATATATTTTAGCAGGACAAGTAATAGAAATAAACTCCAATGATTCATAAAAGGTCATCAACTAAGGGAAATATCACAAGGTACTGTTTATGGCGCTCTTTGGGTGACAATCAGGAAAAAGGGCAAAGGATGAAAACAGTTCTGAAGGTGAAGCAAGATCAGAGAAAGTCAGCAACAATAAACACTGTCGTGATCAGGAAGGTACAGATAATTGCTGTGTAAAGCATAGACCAACGAGGAGATAATGATGCTTACATGATATATAATGATGCACATGATGTCTGTGAGAACCTAGTTACACCAGCTAACATCTTTAAATGCTGTTTCATGCAGAGAGCTCTGAAATGGGGGGACTATGTATAAACACAGCTGTAATTTCTACATGGTGAAACCAAAATGTATAAAAATGGCCTTTATTAAAATCTGACAATGTGTACTTTAACCACGTGTGATTTTTTTCAATTACAAATCTCAAATTGTGGAGTACAGAGGTAATTAAATAAATGATGGGTCTTTGTCCCAAACATTGTGGAGGGCATTGTACATATAGCATCTCAAGGCACTAAAAAATAGTATCAATGCTTACTCCATAAAATCCTCCAACTCCAGTGGAAGGACAAGTGATTTAACATCAGTCATGTCCCCAGCACTGAGGTGCTAGCTACACTCAGCTGGCTCTATTGGGCAGGCCGCATCATTCACATGACCAACAGCAGGCTCCTGAAACACTTTAATCCGAGGCCTATCCCGGGAAGAGTTTACCAGGTGGAGAGAGAAGATTCAAGGATGTACTCAAAGTTTTGTTCAAGAATTACAACATGTCCATCCTGGGAATCCCTGGGTCCATGACCGTTGAAGGTGAAGGAGGGGCGTTCGAGTAGGGAGTTCAAAGAAGCCCTGAATTATCAGCTGAAGGAATGCATCACCTCACAAACTACCCACCCACCCCATCAGCTACCTCATGCCCCACCTGTGCGTGAGGCTGGAATTCCAACATTGACATTATCAGCCATCTCACAATCCAAAAAAATCAGAGTGAAAGCAAGTCATCTTCAACTCTGAGGGGCCGTACCCAAGAGATCTAGACTTTGTGTTTTGTGGTAGTCTACCATTTTGGATGAGGAAGGATGTTTGATGTTGATTCTACCCTCTCCCAGTGTCCACACTTGCTCCTTTGGCAGTGATGGTTACATGCAGAGACCTTGGCTGATGTTATCCCCACCACAAGCGATCAATCTCCCTTGGGAACGGTATGCCATACTTCCTAATACCTGATAAAACTATCATATTGACATAGTAGAGCGTTTCCAGTCTATATAACCGATTAGGCACAAGGCCCGCAATAAGCCAGTCTCAGTCCCAAGTGTTTAAAAACAGAGATTCAGAGGGGTTTTATACAAACTGTGGAATTCCAACAAATATTCTCCATGATGAGTTCAGTTCACAACTCCACAAGCTCAACCCCATCCAGGGCCAAGCAACCTGCTTACTGGTGGTCCCATTAACATTCCTTAAAATTAACATATTAACTACCTATTAACGTTCAATTCCCACTGAATTGTGTACTGTCAACCAAAGATTCCATAGCGGAGCAAGATAGACCACTCCTTCTAAATGCAATGGGCTGACATGTAGTATGCAACGGAGCGGAACGTGGGCCTTTTTTCCATCTATTTCAGTAACCCGACCCGACCCGACTCGCAGTGTAATCAACGTTGCGGGGGAACAGTTTGTGTTAATAAATTATAATTCTGAATATGAGGAGAAGATTTTTATCAAATAACTTTTATTTTTACGAGGATGTTTCCGTAACCGGCTTCCGTCTCTGCACTAGTATCTTTGCTCCGCTAAGGGATCTTTGGTGCGGAGACGGAAGCTGGTTACGGAAATGGGGCCGAAAATTACCCATGAATCTGCCCGTGACCGTACTACGTCTTTTTCGTCGAGTGATCTATCTTGTTTGCTATAGGATCTTTGCCGTCTACAAAATGCCCAAGCTTCTCCTCCCAAACCCGTCACCTCTCCCACCAAGAAGGACAAGAGCAGCAGAGCAGGGGAACACCACCACCTGCAGGTGCCCCACTATCCTGACTTGGAAATATGTGGCCAATCCCCCCCCCATCATCACTGGATCTAAAGTTGGAGATCTTTCCCATATAATACTGGGGAATCATCTTCACCAGAAGGTCTGCTGCGGTTCAAATCGCCAGCTCACCATCACCTCGTCAAAGCTAATTTGGGATGGGCATCAAAGGCGTTGCCAGTATCACCTAGATACCAAACAATAAAGTCAAAGATAAGAGTGGCTAAATATTTCTCACACTGGGCATTGAGAGAAATCTACTGGTCAGCAGATCAGACAGCATTTAAAGTGATATGATACCACCTGTAACTGGTGTGTGGTGGTGAAGGTGGTGAATGGGGAGAAGAAACCAACATAAACAAAAAGATAGTGAGTACACTTGAGTACATCCAATAAATCAAACTATGCTGATGAAAATGAATACACTAACAAAGTAACATTGCAATAACAGCCACTGAGATTATTGTTACCTCTAATTAATTCCCCTTTTCTGGAGAGCAATTCATAGTGACCAATGGCCGACCAAGTGTATGTCCTACCTTGTGGCCCTTCTTGTGGGAATCTAGGTAGTTGGCGTGCATGGAAGTTTGACTGTAAGGCATTGCAAATGAATCTCACCTTGTTTCCAGGAAGGGCGGGTTGATGACGATCAGTAAAGGGAACGTGGGATTATTTCTCCATTTGCTAACCTGGCACAATTCTTCCCAATGCCCTTCCCTGGTAAAATCAACAGCTCATTCAAGGCAGATTGTGGGATCATTCCAGATGATTTAGCACCAAATCAGGAGTCTTTATCGCCCAGGAGTTGCAACTTTCAAGTTATTCCAAATACATTGCAAAAACATGCACCCAAATTTACCACACTGAAGTCAAAAGGGGGGAGGAAGCATGCAGGATAATCTGAAGGGCAGATTACTGGGACCCAAGGATAGTAAAACGGTTATTGATCATAGGGAGTTTGAGCTTGTTCCTGAGCTCTGTCACACACACAGTTCCACATCACAGGCTTCACGTAGAGAATCAGTCATGACGTCCAAGTATGGAACCAATGAGGTCATGTGGACAGTTTAGATTTAGTAAAGGCTTAATGGACAATAGCTAGTAATCAGAAGCCAGAAATGGAACAGATACATGAGGCCAACTTAACAGCTTGGTTGCGAAGAGCGACCACGTATTTCAATAGCCATTGGCTATCTCTGCTTGAAAGCAAGAGTGTTTTGTCACAATAAGCATTTGAGCACACATGGTTAGTAAAGCTTATTGGTCAAAATAGGTTGAAGAAATTCATAAATTCTGTTTCACCAGGCAGTCCCCACTTCTGATTACAAGGCCTTGTAGATAACTCATTGTGCGGAATAGAAGGGCCAGTTGTTTATACTTAGCCAAATTTAGGTTAAATCATAGCCTTTCTTAATGACAGACAGACAACACAATTACCGGCTAGAATGGAGGTCACAAGGTCATTTTCCAGTCAAATATAATTTTGATATTCCGCCACACTATGACTTTGGTGGTTTCAGACTGGCAGATTACCCGACATTAAAAGTTAATCTTTTAATTTGAAAGATGTTACACCAAATTTTTTTTTTTTTTTTTACAGTGAATCAGATTAATTTTAAGGGAGCATGGGAAATGTTGCATGGTAATGGGCATTGCAAGTTTAATGCAAGGCATGAAATGCGGCCCCACCAGGTTTCAAAGGGAGTGTGGGAAATGGCGCCCTGGCAAGTTTAAAGGGAGTGCAGGAAAAGGGGCCCTGGGAAGTTTAAAAGGGATGTGGGAAATGGGGCCCGGACAAGTTTAAGGGGAGCGCTGGAGCGCTAGGAATTTCAGAGTTCTGAAGCCTGATATCGGAGGGGGAAGAGTCTGGTGGAGCACATTTTCAAGTTTCTGTATCTTCTATCGGACAGGAGCAGGGAGAGGAGGAATGTCTAGGGTGGGACAAGTCTTTGGTTATGTGGGTTCTTCCATGAGCTAAGTTACAATTCATTTCTACCTCGTTGCAGACAGTGGACTTTAAGGAACTGATGTGCTACAATGCTGAGAACTATATTCTACCCTCTATATCTTCCCCCTTGCACTTAATCTATTGTACTTGAGTTTGAACTAATTGTACCCATGTATGGTATATCTGATCTGGTTGGATAGCAAATAAAACAAAGCTTTTCACTGTACCTTAGTACATGTAACATTAATAAATCTAAATCTAAACTGGAAGATTGGAAAGAACTAGTGTATGGGTGATCGTTGGTTGGCGCAAGCTCGATGGGCCTGTTTCCACACTGTATCTCTAAACTAAACTAAAATTATGGCCAGGGCCTCTACAATATCCTCCCAAAATGAAGACTAGTTAAGTCGAAGTTACACTGAAGTTGAATTTAACAGGCTTGGCTCCTTTCAATGTGAAACTAGTTTGGAAGTGTTTGGGCTATTCTGTTCAAAGCACCTTCTTCATGCGTTGTGTCTCCATTGTGGCAAACAAAGCACTTGGAGGCAGAAATGTATTTGTTTTCAATGCAAGCCAGAACACAGGACTCACTTGGCACTGAAACACTGCCACGCGCCGGCTGAAGATGCCAAATTAATAACAGTCTATGTTGTTTTTTGAGACAATGCAGAGGAAAAAGTTAAAATTTGAACAGAACATATGACACTTGCAAGACTATGTCCCTCAGCTGGGCATCTTATTTATTCCTGGAATGACCTTTATGAGAAGTGGTTTTGCTTTATAAAGACAGGCTGTGGGGACTTCAGGGAGCTGTGATCAAAGAGGGGATTCCTGAAACAGACACCATAGACGGACACAAATAAATAGTGTGAGCAGCCAATGTGCAGAATGGGAGGAGACAAATACTGTCCACATGACCTCATTCCCTTGGAGACTGTTCCGCGCTGCCTGTGGTGTGCATCTACCTAGTAGGGCAGCGGCTTGACTTCGTCCTCCAAAACTGCGGCTGAAGGAACTGTGCCTACTTGCATAGGATGCTGGCCTACTGGGTAACCACGGCAACAGGAAAGCAGGGATGTCGATGTGAAGTCGTTCTTCCGTGAGGAAGGCCACCTCAAACCACTTGCGCTGGAATGCAGCCAGGTCGTCCATTGTGGAAGTGTACCAGATAGTGGAAGACTGCATAATCCCTGCAGAGAGGAGCGGGGTGGAGGGTGGGAGCGAAAGAGAGTCACTTTGAAGGCGTTCAATGCACAGACAACACTCTCAGAAGTTAATCAGCCATTCTACCAATCATGCATTACATCATTGCCACAGGTGGTCATATATTTATCTCACTTAAATATAATACAGTGGGACTTCAACGGAAAAGAAAGATTTGCATCAATGTAACATCTCTGCACTTCCCTAGAGCACCCAAAGCATGTCACACCCAGTTGTATACATCTTAATCTGAAGCCAAGTAACATGTAGGAAATGTCACAAATGTTTTTGCACAAACATTTTGACAATGTGGTAAGGAACACATGGTAAAATGGTTGCAACACCAGGCTATCTGAAAATAAATTGATTGGTAAGAAGCAGTTAGTTAAGCGGCTGCCTGGCAGATCCAGAGACCAAAGTTCAAGCCCGAGTGGTGTTTGTGGGGAGTTTGCAAATTCTCACTATGATGGTTTTCCTCAGGCGCTTTGATTTCCATCCTGACCCAAAGATGCGCTGGTCAATTTGACTACGTAAATCATCGCAAGTGTATGTCTGTGATTGGAGAGTCAAGGGGGAGTTGAAAAAGGGGGCTGGTGAAAAAGAATATGCTGCAAGGAAATATGTGGGGGTTTGGGATTGTACTGAGAGCTGGTGGGCTGAATGGCCTCTTTATGTCATGAGAAATATGAGAATGTTGAAGAAGAAAATATGGCAAAAACTCCTTGCCATTTCTGGAACACAGTGACAGGAAAAGTGGCGCAGCGGTAGAGTTGCTGCCTGACAGTGCCAGAAACTCGGTGTCAATCCTGATTACAAGTATGTGTATGAAGTTTGTACATTCTCCCTGTGACTGCATGGGTGTTCTCTGGGTGCTCTGGTTTTCTCCCACATTTTAAAGACGTGCATGTTTGTAGGTTAATTGGCTTCTGTAAATCGTCTCTAGAGTATCGGATAGAACAAGTGTACGGGGATTGCTGTTTGGCATGGACTTGGAGGGCCGAAGGGCCTGTCTCCATACTGTATCTCTAAACTAAACTAAACTTGTTACATTGACCTGAAAGCTTGTTACACTGGAGGCCAAGTTGTGGCGTTGTGGGTTGTTGTGTTCATGCCTAGGGTGGATTGAGAGATGACAGTGCGATCACTAAGCCACAGACGATGACATTCAACCAAGTTTCATCATCAAAATGTGGCAACAGCAACCAGAGTGAAGTCAGGCATCAACAACTACTAAATCTATTGGGAAAACAGGGTAATGCTATTCACTCTCACAACTAACATTTACCACTCAACCATAACCATTAAAGTATGACAGTCCTCCGGTTATGCAAGTGTTCTGTGCACAGACAATAACATGTCTACCATCAAAGCAGCGGTGACCACTCATTAACCAGAAGTTCCTTTGTTTAGAAGCATTTTGGTTAATGGTGGGGATATGTACATGCTGAAGAAGTGTCTACTGTGCCTTAAGCAAAGGTTGCATCAATATATCAGTTACAGAATGGCGTCACTGAAGTACCCCGTTACCTTTTTCCGTGTCTTTGTCCGAGAGGAGTCTGTACAGGTAGAAACCATACACAAAAGCCCGCATGGATTCCCCGAAGGCGTGAACAATCAGCTGCTCATCCAGCATTTTCTGTACAAAGATTCACACAAAGCAACGGTCAATTTTACAGCAATGCAGTAAGTTTCCTTTCGAAGCTGCAGATTGAACATGCTCCAGAGATGTGAGTGCTTCACCATCAATTTACAGAGTCCATGCCAGCCCTTGGAATCATTACAAAAATCTCGTTCACCCACATATGTTCCCATTATTCATCAATGCTCTGATTTTCCTGCCACTCCCTCTACCCTGGGGGCAGTATAAACCAGCTCATTAAAGTACTGCGTTTCTTGATGACAAAAGCTTTTCACAGTACACATGACAATAAACTAAACTATGTAGAAAGTAACCCACTGGATCACAGGGAGAAGATTCAAAATCCACACAGACAGAATCGAGGTCAGGTTTGGAGCTGGGTCACCAAGCTTGTGCTGCCCCAAGTATCTGACTTCAGTTTATTCCAATTATGAGAAAACCATAGGTGCTGGAATCTTGATCAAAACACAATGTGCTGGAGTAACTCAGCGGGTCAGGCAGCATCTGTGGAGGCAACCTCTTGATCGGGTTGAGAAAGCTGGAAAGGATTTGAGGGTGGGACAAAGTCTGGCAAGTGATAGGTGGGGGATGGTCAGGTGGGTAGACAAAGGCTAGAGATGAAAAGGACACAAATGGGAGTCAGATAAGGGAAGGGAGTGAAATGTAAAGCCAGAGGGAGAGACGTAGGTGGAATGGGGGGGGGGGAGTGGTGGAATAGCGGGAGAAATGGGTATGCACTGAGATGGGGCCATATAGAAAAGAGAGAGGGGGGTGTTACCATAAATTGGAGAATTAAATGTTCATACTGTTGGGTTGTAAGCTACCCAAGCGGAATATGAGGTGCTGTTCCTCCAGTTTGCCTGTGGGCTCACTCTGACAATGGAAGAAGCCCAGGACAGAAGGTTGGTATGGGAATGGGAAGGTGAGTTAGCAACCAGGCGATCCAGCAAGCCTTGGTGGACCGAGCGCACGTGGGAAGGTGAGGAGGTAAGCAGCGAGACGATCCAAAACACTTTAGTCAAGGTAAACCTTGGGAAAAAGGCATCTTAAAAACTAAGGTGATTTCAAAAGGAAAAATAAAATTAATGGGTTGAAGATGTAAAAGTGCCTTTGGGAAGATGTGACAATGCAAGTAGATAACATGGTTAAGAAGGTGTATGCGATGCCGGCCTTCACGTCAGGGCCTGGAATACCTGAGCAGGTTGGTTACACACCAAGTTTATTAAAAAAATGGTCAGACTCAGCTGGAGTACTGCATGCAGTTCTAGTCACCACATTATAGGATGGATGTGGTTGTACTGGAGAGGGTGGAGGGGATTCATCAGGATGTTGCCAGAGATGAAGTGTTTCAATTACGAGAAGAGATTGGAGAGTCTAGGTCTATTTTCCCTGGAGCCGAGGAGTTGAGAGAAGAAGACTGAGGTAAAAACAATTGATCGAGGGTGTGGTTACGTGATGTCTGATGTCCACGTGAAGAGTGATTGCAGACTGGGACCTTGCCTGGTTTCTCCCTTCTCAGTGTGGAGAAATGTCAGCACGGCTGCGTGTTGATGAGGGCAATTGTAGGGCCATAAGTCAGCATAGCTGGGTCGACAGAAAGCAGGGCTCGCAGTAACCCTCCAGCAGGGCAGCGGTGCTGGGAGTGGTGGGACAGAGGTGCCATGTATATGCTCACTGTACCTGCATGATGTCAATGGCCATGGCCTGTGTCTGAACCCCTTCAACATTGCTGATCAGCCAGTGGGCCACTTCTGCACTGATGAAGCAGTTAGGGTGCAACCCCCTCTGTTCGGGAAGCAGTTGAATACCAGTTCTGGGAGTAAAGAGCGAAAATAAACTAAGAATTAATTCCCACAGGTTCATAAAACATTGATAAATTTACCTCTATGGTCAGTTTGCATCAATCTCACTGACTACTGGTCCAATCCCAGGCACAATTCCAAATACCACCTTCACATGATCCCACTTCTGGTCACTTTTCACTTGCCTCAGCCTAGTTCTGAATAAATTTGCCCTTTTATGGAAAGGGCAAACAGTGGCACAGTACTTATTTCATTCCTGTTTATCCTGCATACCCTTGGTTCACAAACTTTAATGTTGCACTGTAAACAATTCCCTTCAAGAGAATTTACTCCCTGTCATCTTTGCCCTCTTTCCAAGCAATGTGAATCCCAGCTCGTGAGCACAGTGCTCGGAAAATGTCAAATCCCAGAGCATCACAAGTGACCCAAGTCTGCACTTCCCGCAACACGGTAGACAGTGAAATGGCAACTACGTACATTTCTATACAAATGAAAAAAATATTATGCTACACAATTCATTTTCCAACAGTCTGTCCAAACAGTGGAACAGTACTTATTTCATTCCTGTTTATCCTGCATACCCTTGGTTCACAAACTTTAAATGTATGTCCTGTAAGCTGCTGGTATGGAATTTAACAGACAATGTTGCTGGGTAGAAGTCCTGTCCTCACATGCACACAGGCCACAGTTGGAGATTTGGTACTCACGTGGGGTGCTTCATTGTTTCCAGTATCTCTGCCAGAGATGATGCGGAGGTCAGTGCACTTGCAATCCCAGAGGCCAGCTGGCTACAGCAATGTAATAAAACATACTTAATATTTTACATGTAGTACACAGTCATATAAACAAAGTGTAAAGTGGCTTATGATGGAAGGGCATCTGTCACCTCTCCAGCCTGATGTCTTTTGGAGAGGGGGGTCCTGGTTTATAGACAATAGGTGGAGTAGGCCATTCGGCCCTTCGAGCCAGCACTGCCATTCACTGTGATCATGGGTGATCATCCACAATCAGTACCCCGTTCCTGCCTTTAATAAGCATACTCCAAAGAAACATCCTTCCACTCCATCCACCTTATTCCCTCTTTCATACATTTTTAAAAGACCCTAACAAGATCTTTGCTCGAGTTAGCAAGTTCCATCACCCTGTAAAGTTGGGAATTTGAAATTCACCAGTACATACAATTACCCTAAATATATCACATCTCCCTGTTATTTGCCTACATATAATAATTACAATTGATTGTAAGTACCATTGATTAAAGTACCATTGATACCTATTATACACCCCCAAGTAAAATGACAACTCCCTCTTTGTTCCTAATCGCTAACCATATGGTCTCATTTGATGAACCATCTCGGATATCCTTCCTCAATACCAAAGTAATGCATTCTTTGACTAGCAGTGTAAAGCCATGTCCTCCTTTACTCCTCTCCGTCTAACCTGAAAATGATATACCCTGGATACTGAGTTGCCAGACCTGCCCGTCTTTCAACCATGTCTCAGTGATGAAACCAATGTCATAGTCCCACATAAACACTTGAGATCATTCACCTTACGAGTTAAACTCCTTGCATTAAAACAGCTGCAAATGTTGCTTTGTATTCCCCTCATGTGCATCTACTCTCCTTCTCTGCCGACTGCACTTACAAACTTGATTACAATCAAATCAAACTCAAGTACAATGGATAAAGTGCAAAGGGGAAGATACAGAGTGTAGAATATAGTTCTCAGCATTGGAGCGCAGCAGTACCATAGGCAAAGTCCAATGTCAGCAATGGGTTAGAGGTGAGTTGGACAGTACCCTAGCTTATTAAATGACTATTCAGAATCCTGATAACAGAGGGGAATAAGCTGTTCCCAAGTCTGGTGCTGCGTGCTTTCAAGCTTTCATACCTTCAGCATGATGGGATTAGGAGGAAGGAATGACCAGGGTGGGACAAGTCTTTGATTATGTTGGTTGCTTCTCCGAGGCAGCGTGAAGCATAGATTGAGTCAATGGTGTGAGTCTGGTCTGTGTGATGGACAGGGCTACATGTACAAGTCTCTGCAATTTCTTATAGTCTCAAGCCAAGTTGCAATGCAATCCGACAGTATGCTTTCTATGGTGTATCTGTAGATGTTTGTGAGAGTCATTGGAGATGCTGAATTTCCTCAGTCGCCTATCGAGGCAAAGTAGAGGTGGTTGTTGTGCCTTCTTGGTTGTCACTTCAGTTTGGTTGGTCCTTGGCAGCATTGGCGGAAAACCCGGGGTGGCCAGGGTTTCAGGACATGTCCCCTCCATGTTTTCAGAGGTGGGGGACGGTCCCCCTCACGTTACAAGCTTTAAATCTAATTCAGGGCGCACGGCTGATGCTTCCGATGCCTCGCGTGTGTGTGTGTGTGTGTGTGTGTGAGTGTGCACATGCGCGCGCGGCCGCCTAGAAATTGTGTCCCCCCTGACCCTCGGTCCTCTCCATGTTTTGAAAGCGGTTTCCGTCTCTGCTTGACAGATTATTGGTAACGTTAGCTTTAAGATCAAAACCATTCCTACCTAGGTGCCATTGATGCTCATTAATGCATCGATTCATGTACTCTACCACCCTCCTGAGATCAATAACTAGCTCCTCCGTCTTGCTGATAATAAGGGAGTGGTTGTTGTTCTGAAACCATGTTACTAACTTCTCTACTTCCTTCCTGTCCTGGTTCATGACCTGGCCCATCACAGTGGCGTCATTTGCAAACTCATAGATATGTCAGCTCTATCATCTAGCATGAGGGAAATTTAGTTCGTACTAACCTGTAGGTCTTTAGTATATGATATGAAACCAGAGGAAACACACATGGTCACGGGATGACAGGTGTCAACAGAGAATGACATTATGGGCGTCAGGTGGATTTCCAGAGAACATGGATAGGCGAAGAGTCTGAAGAAGTCTCCTGACTCGAAACGTGGCCTGTCCATGTCCTCTAGAGATGCCGCTTGACTGGCTGGGTTACTCCCCAGCTTTTCTCACGAGTCTTCATTACTCTATTTCTCAAAGGAAGACAGAAGCAGAGTCTTTGAAAAAAAAAACTGCTGGAGGAACTTAGCGGGTAAGGCACCATCTCTGGAGGAAAATGAACAGAAGATGTTTCAGGTCGGATCCCTTCTTCAGTCTCAGATTCAGAATATTTTTAAAGCAGAGTAAGGTGAACATTTGATCATCGTTGCTTTTTACATATCTTTCATTCATTTGTTCTGTGTACTGTCTATTTCGCTCGCTTCCTTTTCCCCCGACTCTCAGTCTGAAGAAGGGCCTTGACCTGAAACATCACCTATTCCTCTTCTCCAGAGATGCTGCCTGACCCACTGAGTTACTCCAGCTTTTTGTGTCCATCTTCGGTTTAAACTATCTTCTCCCGCTGTTGCAAGTTCCAGAGTTCATCAAAGCATTTCTTAGTACCTAGGTACATATGACAATAAGGTGTCATTGAAATATGATACCATGGTATCAGAACTAGGCTTTAATCAAAGGCTCAACCTTCTGGCCGCTTCAGTATCTACGCTAAAAAGAATGCAGCAAATATCTTTTCTTTCCATACAATAAATGAAAAGTTCTAATCTTTGCTGCTGTGAAATTCACTAAGTGATAATCCAGATGAGAATCAAAGCACATATTGCAAGGTTTGGAACAAAAGTTACACTTTACCAGATTAGGTAAAGCACAATTATGGTTAAAAACCCATGTATTGTCAAAATAATTTATATACGGATCCACAAGAAAAAAGGGACTTTCCTACATGATAGCAATTCTCAACTAGTTTGTAAACACAGCTTCAGAAATAAACACTGCCTTTACTTCCTAGAGATTATTGGTTTAAAGCAAACTTGAATTAATTCAGTATTCACATGATGCCTCAGGGCCAGCACAGCATAGCGGCAACATGGTAATGCAACAAGATTGAAGATTATTCCCAATAAATACTTATGTGTCAACTTGCATGAGGAGAGGAACAACTGAATATATTTGTGCAAGGGTGCACTGTGAATGACGATGTGACAATGATCAGTGATGATCTTACCTGCCCTCCACTGTGGTGGAAGCCAAAGACTGGTCCCCTGTAGTCTGAGTGATACCCATGGCAGAGTTCTGCACGTTGCCTGGTCTGTCTCCAGATGCAGCAGTGGACGCAGAAGCTGGGCTGTAATCAGAGTGGTCAGTGCCAGTTGACATCTGCTCCCCTTGGACCTGTGTGCGTATTAAAATAAACACACATATAAACACGCAGTTATGCTCCCGAGTCAGAGAGAAGGTGAAACTCAGTACTGAAACTAACCAGAGAATGAATCCAAGTCCAGCAAACCAAAATCCAAACTGTGCCAGGACAAACTAAACGTGGCCAATGACAACATTGAAATATGTTATGAGTGTTTGAAGGAATTAAAACCCTCTTTATTAAAACATTAATAAGTATACTTAAAAGGATCATGAAGAACAAGTAAAATACAAACTTTTTTTTAATAATCAGGTCACATTCTGGTAACTGCTTCACCTGCAGAGTTGACCTAATGTGCATAATTCTGGTAGTGTATCAATGTTTGCAAGTATACATTCCAGCAGATGGCTGCAACACCAGGGAGCCTGGTGTGTAGAGCTCTGCTCCCTCACCCGAGACAGGTCCAAATGTGGCCAACTGACACCCGCTCAACAGCACAACAGATGAAGTATTCAGCTCCTTCAAAATTCCGTCTGGATTTGCAACGCAAATTTTAAATAAGTCACAACAAAACTAGAATGAAGATTTTGCCCTCCAACACATGGATTCGGCAGTAAAAGGCTGTTAGAGGAAATGCAAAATGGTGAATTCAGAAGATTGTGGAACCTAAATGCCCCATTGTAACTGTGCTGTGCAGTAACAACTCTCTTCCATAAACTGCATGAAGCCCGATTTCATCCATTATTTCATGCAAAGTCTGTTGGAAAAAAAACTCAACTAGTTACTGGTGAAACTGCCAGGCTTTATCTTGATGCAAGATGCCTCTTGCACGGGGAATGCCACAAAGCCACCCTAGAATAGTAGCACATCTCTCCAGCTTCAACTTGTCGCCTTCCCAAATGACTGAGAGATAGAACATAGAACAGTACAACTCACGATGTCTGTGCCAAACATGATGCCAAGACCATATTATATCTACCTGCTTATAGTCCCTGTCCCTTCACCCCGTGCTTGGCTATATAGCAAATAGCCTCTGAAAGTCCACTAACATATCTGCCTCAACCACCAAACCTGGCAGGGCATTCCAGGCATTCACCACCCTCTGTGTAAAAAAAATGCCCTGCACATCATCTTTAAACTTTATCCCTCACACTTTAAATCTATTCTCTCTATAATTTGATTATTCCATCCTGGGAAAGAGGTTCTACTCTATCAAAGCCTCTCAAATTGTATCAGATCTCCTCACAACCTCCGGCGTTCCAGTGAAAACAATCCAAGTCTGTCCAACCTCTCCCTGCAATTAATACCCCCTCCACATTTGATCTCCCAAAGTACAACCACCTTGCAATTGTTCGGATTAAACTCCATCTGCCCTTTCTCCGCCCATTTCTGTAGTTGATCTGTATCCCACTATAAACCTTGACAGTCTTCATCGTAATCTGCGACCCTGGCAATCTTGGTTTCATCTGCAAGCATAATAATTAACCCGTCTACATTTATGTCCCAGTCATTTTTACATATCACAAACAGCTGATAGGTCCCGGCACAATTCCTGCGGAGTTCTACTGGTGACAGTCCCCCAACCTGAATATTGTCCTTCCACCAGCATCCTCTGTCTTCTATCAGTATGCCAGTTCCAAATCTATACGGCCAAGTCATTATTAACCTTGTTCATTGTAATCACCTGGATCAGCCTACCATAGGGTTCTTTATCAAATGGCTTACTAAAATAGGGACGTCAGATGGCACAATGGGCTAAGTGTTCGGCTGGCGACCGGAAGGTGGCCGGTTCGAATCCCGCTTGGAGTGCATACTGTCGTTGTGTCCTTGGGCAAGACACTTCACCCACCTTTGCCTGTGTGTGAATGTGTGTGAGTGATTGGTGGTGGTCGGAGGGGCCGTAGGCGCAGAATGGCAGCCACGCTTCCGTCAGTCTGCCCCAGGGCAGCTGTGGCTACAGAAGTAGCTTACCACCACCGAGTGTGACTGAGGAGTGAATGAATAATGCGATGTAAAGCGCCTTGAGTATTAGAAAGGCGCTATATAAATCCCATCCATTATTATTATTATTATTAAAATCCCCTACCCTACACACATCGATCACCTTTGTCACCTCCTCAAAAACTCTATCGTTAGTGAGACACGCCCTGCCTTGTAGTAAGCAATGTTGACTGGCCCTAATGAACTAATTCTCCTCCAAAAGGGAGTAAATACCATCCCAAAGGATCTTCTCCAATAACTTCCGTGCCACGAATGTGAGGCTCACGACCTATAATTCCCTGGATTCTCCCTACTTCCCTTCTTAAATAAAGGAACAACATTAGCTACTCTCCAGTCCTCCAGGACCTCGCCAGTTGCAAGCGAAGATGCAAAGATCTTCATCAAGGCTCCGGATATCTCCTCCCGTTGCCTCTTTCAATAACCTGGGATAAATCCCAACAGGTCCCGGATATTTGGGGGGGGGGTAGGGGGGGTAAGAAACCAGTGTAAGGTCAGACAGGGTTCAGGGGAAGGGAGTGTGGGAGGAAAAGTAAGGTGAGGGAGAATCATGTGGGGTGGGCGGCAGGGGAAGAGAATGGGGTTCATTTGCAGAAGTTACCTAAAATTGGAGAATTCAACGCGCAATCATATTCCAATTGGGTTGGTGGCTAGTGGAATATGAGGTGCTGCTCTCCAGTTTGCATGTGGTTCAACTTATGGAGTTGTGATCTTTATCCCCAAAACACACTTCCACTGAAACACCAATCACCTGACCAGGCTGATTTCCCATCACTGGTCAAGTATGTTTGTTCCATTCTCAAATGTCTCCCTCTTGGATAAACTTCACAAATTCTGCCTCATGGAAGCCTTTGGCACTGAGCAAATCCCAGTTAATATTGGGGAAGTTGAAGTCGCCCACTGAGACAACCCTGTTGCTTTGGCATCTTTTGGAAATCTGTCTTCATATCAGTCCCTCTATCTCCAGCTTACTATTCGGAGGCTTATTGTACAATACCATCGAGTGCTTGCACTGTTCTTATTTCTAGGATACATCCATATCGTCTCAGTGGACGAACCTCCCAGTATGTTCTCTCCGAATGCCGCTGCGACTAATCAGTCTCCCTGATGAACTCTTCCACATCTTTTGCCGCCCTCTTGATCTCGTCTGAAGCAACGAAACCCCAGAACATCGAGCTGCCAGTCGTGTCCGCCTGATGACCAGGTTTCCACAGATCCTGAAACAAAGGTCCCGTGCACCCTGGCACACTTCGGCATCATTACAGGTCAAGTGTGATTTACACACCCGAGTTCTTTTACCTTCCTCGGGCTGTCCACGTGTGTGGGAGTGATCACAACATTGGTCCCCGAGTGTGCAGTGCTCTCAATGGTAAAGGCAGTTCCTTTCCCAGAATATGCCGCTGCCTGGTGCTCCTCAAAGCTCCTGGTGAAATTCAAAGAGAAATCAGTTTCCTTTTTTCATTTCAACGTGAAGCAAAATTCGTAGCTGGGGCACACAATCCAGGGCAAGGTCAGTCCCACTCACAACTAGGATCTCTAAAGACATGGATTTCATGCTCACCTTCCAGTCATGAAATGAGTTTAATTATACAAGTCATTGTAATTGAATTACGCATTCCATTTACATGTAACACCTCACGGTGCTACTTTGGGACAAGAGATTTTTTTCCCCCCCCAAATTGCAAAGTTCTGCCAGGAATCTCCAAAGAAAGGCTCAGTTGCACATCCACCCTTCCATCCAGCTGCACCCTTGTCAGTCACAATGCAAGCAAAAATGTACATGCACAAACATTGCAAAGTCAAGCTTTTAGCTTCAATTGCATTGGCATTTTATCATAAAATGTTATCAATCTAAATGCCTGTCCCCATCATCTGTGCGGATTTACAGTAATGCCCCTCAGATCCATAGGAATTTGCACTGATGTCCCTCAAATCCACAGGGATACATATTCCTCACATTAGGCTGAAAACCTAGGAATCAATTTAGTTTTTTTTGTTTAAACAGTCACGTTGGAATTAATCTAAATAAAACTAAATGCGAAAATTAGCTATTATGGCATAGTGTATTATTTATGGTACGTAGAACATCACCCAGATTGCAATCTAAATTACAGAGAGGTTCATAAGTTATAGGAGCAGAATTAGGCCAATCAGCCCATCATATGAAGAAAGACTGGATAGACTCGGCTTGTACACGCTAGAATTTAGAAGATTGAGGGGGGATCTTATAGAAACTTACAAAATTCTTAAGGGGTTGGACAGGCTAGATGCAGGAAGATTATTCCCGATGTTGGGGAAGTCCAGAACAAGGGGTCACAGTTTAAGGATAAGAGGGAAGTCTTTTAGGACCGAGATGAGAAAATCATTTTTTACACAGAGAGTGGTGAATCTGTGGAATTCTCTGCCACAGAAGGTAGTTGAGGCCAGTTCATTGGCTGAATTTAAGAGGGAGTTAGATGTGGCCCTTGTGGCTAAAGGGATCAGAGGGTATGGAGAGAAGGCAGGTATGGGATATTGATTTGGATGATCAGCCATGATCATATTGAATGGCGGTGCAGGCTCGAATGGCAGAAATGGCCTACTCCTGCACCTATTTTCTATGTTTCTATCAAGTCTACTCCACCGTTCAATCATGGATGGTCTATCTTTCCCTTTCAATCCCATTCTCCTGCCTTCTCCCAATAACCCCCGATGAATGAAGTTTGATGATGCTCTGAACACTCAATGGAAACTGAATGGAGCCCAGGATAGGACCACCTCCTCTTCTCGCAGCTTCCCAACCCATCACAGGATTCCAAACTCTCTAGCCCTTCCTTCACTGGTAGGGCAGACATGGATGGGATATGACTGAGGGAGGAAAATTAAACTCCAAAGTCATTTGCTGACTGAAACCATTCAGTAACTAAGAACCAGTTGTTGCAGCATCTCACCTTTGGTTGGCCTCCATCTCCAGCAACGCTGACAAAACTGAAGTCCCCTTTTTCCCAAGTTGGGGACCCGCTGGTTCGGTGGGATAGCTCGATAGGGAGCCTGTCACCTGCAGGCCTTTAATAGGGGTTACCTTCTGAAATGGAGAGGAACATCTGTGTTAATTGAACATCGTGCAGAGTCTTTGTCGGGAAAGCTCCAGTTACAGCGAATAAGAGGTCGGGTAAAACTGGGTGAGAATCAGTCTCAACAAAAAAACAAAAAACACGGGTGAAAGGCATAGCCCCGGTTTGCTATTTGCTTGCTGGCAATTCTGAATCTGTGCAGACAAAACCATTAAGTGCTGGGAATTCAATAAGTTTGATTAGGATAAGAAAATCAAAGGGCTTGAGCTATCAGGAGAGTCTGGATAGATTTTGATTGTTTCCCCTGGACCGATGGAGGCTGAGGGGGTGATTATATAGTCCAATCAAAATATAAGGGGCATATACAAGGTAAATGGTCACATTTTTCAGAGAAATGATGTACAGGACTGTTTCCATGCTGTATGACTAGGACTGGGTGGAAGATTGCAACCTTCACGTGGTCTGCCTTGTATCGACGAATGCAATCAACCCGGCGTGCACAATCAAATAGAACAAGTTGTCCTACAACTTTAGGCTGTGCACACCATACGCAAGAAGAAGACGACTCTAGGACTGGTTGCTTAATGCTTTTGGTTACAGGATTTTCACACAAGAGATCTGGGGCAGTGTGGTTGTGTGAGGAGGTGGTGGGGGGCGAGATGAAGTGTGGAGAGGTGGGTGCTGTGAGGAAGAGATGTGTGGGAGGAGGCGGGAGGAGTTGAAAGCTGTGAGAAGTGATGATCTGTTAAAAGGATCATCACAGGAGGCTGTTTGGACTGAAATGAGGAATAAAAACGGGATGTTCAGATGCTGGTTTAAACCAAAGATATACAGAAAAAGCTGGAGTAACTCGGCAGGTCTCGTGACCGCATCTCTGGAGAAAAGGAATAGGTGACGCAATCAAGCCCACTGATCGATTGTCTACACTCTGCTGCTTGAGTCAGCAGCTGCCAGCTATTGGTGCTCGGGTAGGGAGTGATGGGACAGCCTCACCCGTATAATCCTGTCAGACCGATGCCTTCTCCGAATCCGATTCAAACCCTCCACGAATCGAATGAAGCCTTCTAGCAGCTGCCACTCCTCCTGGTCCGAGCGCAGCTTCTCCCCGTAAACGTCACAGTGGCTCTCGCCCTCCGTGATCCGCTTGGTGGCCGTGACGCAGGCCGGCAGCAGCAGGAACCTCGTGCGCCAGAACTTCAGCGACTCGATCAAACTGAGGAGCACAAGATCATAAGAAAGGGGAGAGGCTATGCAGCACCTCGCCACCATTCACTGGAGTAGCACATCCATCACCGTGCACGCTTCCTTCAATCCCTTGCGCCAAAGGGTTTATCACCACACCTTTGATGTCCTCTATGATGGGGCACCCACAGCGTAAGATTCACATCCCACAGAAGACATTCCCCATCTTAGTTGTAAATTGCTGATCTTTTTGCTGGACTACCTTGGACTTCTCTCCCCAATCCACTCCAAGATTGGACCTTTGCTTCCAACTATTTCCAGCCGCCTGTGAATCTTGTGAGTTTTAGCGGGATCCACCTCTCATTCGTCTAACGTCCTATCCATGTCAGGCCTTTCTTCTCAGTTTCTCCTCGGCTCAGGAAGCAGACTGGTAAATCCATTTGGCACTGCCACCAACATAAGGAGGCCAACACCAATGTTGACTTGCAGCAAAACTTCCTTACGCCTAAACACCAATTTCCTTGCAACAAAGACCAACGTACCATCTGACTTACAACTTATTTTGCCATCTCCACACACCGCAGTATGTTTCCAAGTATCAACGTACCAAAATCCCTCAGGACAGCCACATTTAATAAACTCTCACCATTTACAAAATGCTAGGTACACAAAAATGCTGGAGAAACTCAGCGGGTGCAGTAGCATCTATGGAGCGAAGGAAATAGGTAACGTTTCGGGCCGAAACCCTTCTTCAGACTGATAGGGGGTGGCGGGGAGAAGGAAGGAAAAGGGAGGAGGAGGAGCCCGAGGGCTGGGGGATGGGAGGAGACAGCTCGAGGGCTAAGGAAGGGGAGGAGACAGCAAGGGCTAGCAAAATTGGGAGAATTCAATGTTCATGCCATCTGGATGCAGGCTCCCCAAGCGGAATATGAGGTGCTGTTCCTCCAATTTCCGGTGTTGCTCACTCTGGCAATGGAGGAGACCCAGGACAGAGAGGTCGGATTGGGAATGGGAGGGGGAGTTGAAGTGCTGAGCCACCGGGAGGTCAGGTAGGTTCTTGCGGACCGAAACGATCGCCCAACCTCCGCTTAGTCTCACCGATGTAGATCAGCTGACATCTAGAGCAGCGGATGCAGTAGATGAGGTTGGAGGAGATACAGGTGAACCTCTGTCGCACCTGGAACGACTGCTTGGGTCCTTGAATGGAGTCGAGGGGGGAGGTAAAGGGACAGGTTTTGCATATCTTGCGGTTGCGACGGAAAGTGCCCGGGGAGGGGGTGGTACGGGAGGGAAGGGAAGAATTGACAAGGGAGTTGCGGAGGGAGCGGTCTTTGCGGAAGGCAGACATAGGGGGAGATGGGAAGATGTGGCGAGTGGTGGGGTCACGTTGGAGGTGGCGGAAATGACATAGGATTATTTGTTGTATTTGCCGGCTGGTGGGGTGAAAGGTGAGGACTAGGGGGACTCTGCCCTTGTTGCGAGTGCGGGGATGGGGAGAGAGAGCAGTGTTGCGGGGTATGGATGAGACCCTGGTGCGAGCCTCATCTATGGTGGAGGAGGGGAATCCCCGTTCCCTGAAGAATGAGGACATTTCAGATGCCCTGGTTACAAAATGCTCTTTGCTTTCATCGCCTTCCAGCCAAAACATATAATCTCAATTTCCTGCTTTACACTTGAACGCTACATTTAAGGCCACTATTTAACCTGTCTATATCCCTTGGCAATGAAAGTTCCCCAAATGGTGCACGGGACTTCAGATTCCCACCTTCAGGGGAAATAACAGGGTAGATGTCGAGATGTTTGCAGCAGTGGGAGAATCTCAAATGAGGATACATCTTTATGTGATTAGGGGGTGGTCATTCACAACTGAGGCGTGTGTGGGAACTGCTTCTAATTTCTTATTCAAGTTTTACTGGGAATTTCACTGGCTTTAATGTTTAGTGCCATGAGTGACATAGGCCGATGCTAGTGCTGAACTGAGTGGAAAAACATGATATCCTCGCCCTGACTGAGAGATGGGGGGGGGTGGGACCATAGCAGAGAGGGACTCCTTCCTCGGGTTGCACAGCTGGGGTGGGTGGCTTGCGGGGACACATACCTGAAATCCTCGGAGCCTGAAGAGCAGATGTACTGATCCAGATAATTCCATTTGTAATCCTCCAGCCGCTCGTGGGAGAACTCCACCCAACAGGACACAAACTCAATGCTGGAATGTGGGGGGCAGAGGCTGTAACTGTACTGGATCTGAGCCGATTCATACGGGTACCTGAAGGAGACAAGTATGGTCAGAGTCAGATCAATGTTCTTCCCAGTTGAGGCATGTCCTCATTCTCCAACCCCACCCCCTCCCAAGCTTTGCTAGAATAAGGAACAAACAGCAATAGGATTTGATGGATTATAAACACGTTGTTTTGACCTTCACATCATTTTCTAACTCTCTTCTCTCCTCAACATGGTAAAATACAAGGCAACATTAGCGAGTCGTCCGAGTTTCCTGGATGATGTAGTACTCTCGCTGCTTCGGTGGGAAACCATTCCAAATGGTCTACTACTCTTCCCTCTGTGCATTTCTATTGCGTCAAATCTCCTGTCTCCGCACTGCTCTGCAGTTCCCCAGTCAATTTTTCCTCAATACACATTCCCTAAAAAACACACACACTGAATCATCCAAATTACACCCACTAACTGTGTCCCCCATGGTTTGTAAAGATTTCCCGTGCCGTTAATGTGGTGTTGCAAAGAACCCAAATGCCACAGACAACTAGGTAACAAGAAGGCAGAGGGTCTGTTTTGGAGTTGACCAAGGGCAGAGTGAAGCAAGGGAGCCCCATCTGCACAGACAACAATCAAGAATCTTGGAGTGCAGGGAGCGTAGAAAGGCCTTCAATATCAACATTCAATTGGAAGATGGCGTCCGATCAGAAACATTCGCACGTGACACTAGTGCAGCAACTTGGATCATGCCTCCCAGGGCTGAGAGTCGTTTAATGAGTTATTATTTTAATTAAAAATATCTAAAGCACGGTACTGAAGAAGGGTCTCGACCCGAAACGTCACCTATTCCTTCGCTCCATAGATGCTGCCTCACCTGCTGAGTTTCTCCAGCATTTTTGTCTGTCGATTTTTCCAGCATCTGCAATTCTTTCTTAAATCACGGTACTAGTGAGCACACAAGACTGGCGATGGAACACAGGGGCATGATATATCATAGTTCAAACATGCTTTATTGGTTGCAGTGTGCTTTGGGATGTCCCAGGGTTGCAATGGCTCCATTTAAATGCCAGTTATTGTGCTCTTTATCTTTTTAGAAATACAACAGTTATTTCACAACAAGGGCAGCATCCAGCTTAGGCAAACACAACAACCTCACAGATCCATGCTCAGCTGAGATTCTTGCTGCTGAAGCCATCATCCTTGCCTCATTTCACTAGGTTCACACCAACCCAAGTCCTGCACCACATATTAAGAGTGGGTAATGCCGCGACCTGGGTAAAGGGTACATGTTGCCCCAGATCTACACTCATTCCCAACTTCAGGTTGTGATTTCACTTAACTTTACCGAAAGTTAGAACAGTGCTTACTGTTTGTTGATCAAACTACCCAGACACTAGGCAGGTTAACGTCTGACTGGAGCCCTTACATACCACTTACTTGGGTAAGTAGCGAGTGACAGTGATTATCTTGTCCTTCAGGCAGACCTTGTGGAAGGTGCGCCCCATGCTCAGCCAGTATGAGATCTCCTCCTCTTCCAGCTTGTTCCTGGACACCAGGCCTGCAGGTACAGCGAATAAACCAGTGATTACACATCGCCACTGAAGAGAGCCATCAGGTGAACCCGCAAAGTGCTGGTGTTAATTAACACCTTGCAGTTGGCAGTGGCATCCAAGCAGAGTCATGGACGAAAGAGATCAATCTGATCCCAGTGGTGGCTCCGGGAGATATGAGAGTTGGAGACGCCCCCCCCGGACAGGCTTGGTTTGTGGCTGGAGGGGTCAGCAGATTTCTTCACCTAGCTGGTACTTCCGTTTTCGTCATGAGCTTGTGTGAACATATCCACTATCCCAGCATGAGTAGATGATTAATAATTTGAGCTCAGGGTCCCCACTGACTTATTGAAGCCCAATTCTCCCTGGCACCTTTCACTTCCCAGACTTAAGACTTTTTTCCATGCATGAGAACCTAGAGGTTAAGGAGTACTGATGTAGAACAGGCATGGCGAGAACGATCGACTCAAATTGGGTTACAGGGTGCTAGGTTGTCCCAGACAGGGAAGCACTTGATTTTCATTCTGTGTGGCTGAAATAGACCATAGAACAGTATAGCATAGAAACAGACCCATCCGCCCTCAATGTCCTCTGCCGAACAATATGTCAAGACAAACATTTAGCTGCCTGCACATGATCCATATCCCTCCATTCTTAGCATATCCATGTGCGTATCCAAAAGCATCTTACATGCCACTAACCTACCGGCCTCCACCATTACCACCCATGGCAGTGCATTCCTTGCCCCGCATATCTCCTTTAAACTATACCCCCTAGTATTGCCCATCGTGTGAGTAACGCGAGTGACCGGCTACCCTATTTATGTATTTCATAATTTTTATATACATCTATCAGGTCTTACCTCAACCTTGGATGTTCCAGAGAAAACAATAGAAAAGTCTTTCCAAACTCTCCTTGTAGCTAATAACTAGTCTGCTCAAATCCAGGCTTCATTCTGGTAAACCTCCTCTGCACCCTTTCCTAAGCCTCCACATTGTTCCTGTAATGATGCAACCAGACTTGCATGCAATACTCCAAATCCAGCCTAACTAAGTCATATAAAGGCGCATCATGCGTTCCTGACACTCATACTCAATGCCTTGACCAATGAAGGCAAGCATACCATATGCCTTCTCTACCACTCTAAAGTGAAGTTATTCTTTGCAATATCTGGAATCAGGCGAGGAGTTAAGATCATTACAGTATGATGCCGTGAGACCAGAACATTGATGTGCGAGTGGTAAAGTAACTTGGCTACTGCCAGAAAGTGCTGCTGGTTTCAGATGCTCAAGCTCCTGGAGATGGATCAGTGCAGGGAGGAACTAAGTGGAACTAGGGTGTGAATTTACTGACAGCTTCTATAACCTGCAGCCAAAGGACAGAACACTGTCTCAGCACCCCAGTCCTGGACCAGACTGGGCCTCAGCTAGAGGCTCACCGATGGTGGGCACTTTCTGTCAACATCTTTACCTGATACACAAAATGGGGGGAGGTAGGCATTCAGCCACTCAAGTCCATTCTATCAGAGACTGTGGCTGATCCAATTCCATCTAGCTGCAGTAACCCTTCACCCCTTGAAATTCAAGAATCCGCCTGAAAAATGTTCAAAGACTCTGTTTCCACTGAACTCAAAAGACTCGTGACCTTCACAGAGAAACAAAATTCACCCCACATCTGTCTCAAATGTGCAACTCCTTATTTCAAAATGGTGGTCGCGAGTTGTAGATTCAACCACATCAAAAAGCAACACCCTGTCTGGGCCCCACCAGGATCATCTATGTTTCCCTCGAACATTTTTCTCCCACGTTCTTTTCTCAGGTGCCAAACTCTTCCTGATAGAGCCGGTGTTTCACAGCTCCATCGACCCAGGATCCACTCTGACATGTGGATTTTCCTCGGGAGCCCCTGGAAAGTCAACTGACCCCTGTAAATAATCCCTCGTGGTTAGGTGAGGGGTGGGATCTGGGAGGAATGAGAAAAGAATTTGGAAGGAATCGAGTGGGTTCAAAGGAAATGGGTGGTTAATGGGTTGGCATGGACTCTGTGGGCCGAAGGGCCTGCTTCAGGACAGTAGCTCTCTAGTCCATGAGTCTTCCTTCCCTGGCAGTGACAGGACAGGGCATGTTTATAAGCTAACTCCTACACCCCATCAATCAGCAATCCTTTGCCTGCTGGCTCAACTGATGACCATCTCCAGGCTTCTCCGCAGTGTGGTCAGTGGAGCTTCAACCCGCAGCAACTCACTTCTCCTGCCTGCCCCCAGGGAACAGTGGAGCTGTGAGAGAATCTGCCAACAGTGAACTGTTCCACAGTGGCCGGGACCGAGCGCTTGTTGCCCCACCTCGAATATACAGTCTTGTAGGTGAACCACAGGTGGCGCGGATCACCATGTCAGTGAGGATCCAGCGAGGCTACTTACCTCGTGTGTAGAGGGGGCTGCTGCTGAGGGGGGCCGGGGCAGCGGTGGTGGTCAGCTTTTTCTTGGGCTGCACGATGATCTGGTAGCCCTGCATGAGCCGCTGGCAAATAAACTCCTCAAACACTTGCTGGGCAGACATTATTGGACCATCCTCATCTCTCCTGAAGTGACCAGAACAAACAGATCAGAAAACGCTTCACCCTCTTCCCCCTCCGCAATGCACGCACCACCTGCACCGACAAGAGGGTGGGAACTCACAAAACCCTGGGCAAGGAGAAAACTAGTGGGCAATCCACCCGCAAGGAGATCCATGCTCTCCGTTTTATTTTTTTATTTTGCACTACCTGGTGTATGTATGTATGGCGTGATTCGCCCAGATAGCCCTGCATCGTGGTACACAACACAAAACTAAACTAAAACCATTACCAATCTCTCATCCTTTGCTGCTATCTCGTCTGAATGTGTCTCCTCTCTGTGAGCTCCATCACCGAGCCTGCCCACCCGCTAGTATCAAGGAAGCCCTGCTCATCAATCAATCAATCAATCAAGATTTATTCATCACATACACAATAACAATAAAGTGCAGTGAAATGAATTTGCCAGCAGCGGTACAATAAAAAAGAACACACAATACACAATATACATTTAACACAAACATCCACCACAGCACGCTTCACTGTGGCAGAAAGCATCGTCCTCCACTCTCCCCCGCGGTCGGGACAGCAATCTCCGCAGTCGCCGAAGCGGGCGGCCAGATGACAGGCCGGTCTCGTCTGGAAGGTAAGTCCCGTTGGCTTGCCATTTCTCTCCATTGTCACTGACCCACATGACTGTGTCAGATTCCTCGGGATGGTCGTGGTGGTGTTATACAGCTCTCCAACTCGGGACACCATGGCCCATCACAAAGCACTTCTGCTCCTCAATCCCTTTGGCCACCTCTTTCAACTCAGGGAGTCGGAAACCCTCATCCACAGGTTAGCACCACAAACTCGACTGCTGTGCAACCAAGCCAGGGCTGGTGGTGTGCGAACCCCTGCTTCTGTGCACCACCTCTCTCAGACCAGGTGCCGCCATTGTCACACTCCTCACAGTCACCAGGGGCGGAAGGGCAGCAAGCTACGGACAGCAGCGAGTTAATGAGAAATGACCAGGTGCAAATCTGGCGAAAGTGTTATCCTTGCTCACTGGAAGGAGCAGATGCACTGGGGGGTGATTCCACACGCCGTGGAATTGCACCATGAGGACCTTGGTTTGGACACCCCCCCCCCGGTCACTGGTCCAGCTACAGCTGGGACTGAGGTACCTCCTCCCCTTCTATCGCTATGTTGCAGCCACAGTCAAGTATATTAGAGACAGCACACACACAGTAGGTTGAAGCGCAGTGGGCTCAACATGGATATGATGGGCCAAAGGGTCTGTTTCTGTGCTGTGGGTCTCGATGACTGCTCCCTACTTCATTATAAAGCACAAGCCATTCACCCTCTGCCAGCATATCAGCAAATATCCACCGGGAACAGACAGGGCTGTGAACTGCTCTTAATATGAAGCTGCTGAAGTGTATCAAACTGCTGCAGCTGCTGCTGAACAAGCGCCTGTCACTCTCTCATGGGTGCTCTCGGGATATGAGTGATTCAACCCTCGCACTGCAAGAGTGAAAGGCAAGAAAGTGAACCCTGGCTGCCTGGAGCATTGCCTTCAGGATTTAACCCACGATGACCAGGACTTGCAGTGTGCGTGGGGATATCCCTGCTGTGGGACCTGAAACGTCACCCATTCCTTCTATCCAGAGATGCTGTATGTCCCGCTGAGTTACTCCAGTATTCTGTGTCTATCTTTGGTACATTTGACAGGCTGGAGCTGCGGTCTCTGCACAACAGCGACTGGTCTTCCCAACCCTCATTGCTTCTGATGGTGTGAGGTATAAATGGGGCCACACACTCACTGATGGCACAGGCTCCGAATTGATGCTCGATCCCAGAGACTGCAGCACATTATAAAAAAATGACAACTGTCGTGCTCAGCTCCCCTCTCAGAAGCACAGGACAAATACACCAATGTGAAGGACAGGCTGTTACTCTGAGGATCTGCAAGATTTTGGTAAACATGACCAACATACTGGGAGGATTTGATGATACCTGCATAGGCTGCCTTTGTCAAGAGACTTTGCTCAGGAGGGAGAATTTTACTGGCTGCCGGAGTTGACAGGAATGTGCAGAAGGCATCAGACTCTGTCCAAAACCGGCTGAGGTGTGGGACATCCAAAGCGCGGGTAAGATCACAATCTTGAAGATTGGGGCGTGAAGAGCTGCCCCCAGTAAACCACAGAATCAAATGTCACATCATTTGCTTCAAATGCGGTGCATTCTCAGTTCAAAGTGAAGCCTCAAAATGACTTCCAACCCCAACTCCCCCCACCCTCACTTTGCTTGTCAGAAGCTGCTACATCGCTGCCATCTGCTGGAGTGAACAGGAGCTCCTGGTGAATCATCACCTGCAGTTCAAAACACAGAAACTGTGGTCTCAGACAGTTTTCTCTGCCAAAATCCACTCCCCAGATTGTAAACACATCAGGCAGGTCAGCTCATTTGTCTTCACTCTGCTGAAAGTAAGAATTTTAGTGGTATTTTTAGCATAAAGCAGACCATTCACTGGCACGAGTTACCAAGCTAGTGGGGAATTATTACATTTGTGAAAATCATCACTTACTATATGTCATCCGTACTCCACCCAACCAGTCGTCAGTCCACACCACCTTCAGTACAAGATGCGTTATATCTGTATCACACCCCAATACTACACCCTCTTTTCACCATTTTATACTCATTTGAGTATAAGAGCAGGGAGGTTCTACTGCAGTTGTACCTGGAGTATTGCGTACAGTTTTGGTCTCCTAATCTGAGAAAATACATTCTTGCCATAGAGGGAGTACAGAGAAGGTTCACCAGACTGATTCCTGGGATGGCAGGACTTTCATATGAAGAAAGACTGGATAGACTCGGCTTGTACTCGCTAGAATTTAGAAGATTGAGGGGGGATCTTATAGAAACTTACAAAATTCTTAAGGGGTTAGACAGGCTAGATGCAGTAAGATTATTCCCGATGTTGGGGAAGTCCAGAACAAGGGGTCACAGTTTAAGGATAAGAGGGAAGTCTTTTAGGACCGAGATGAGAAAATCAATTTTTACACAGAGAGTGGTGAATCTGTGGAATTCTCTGCCACAGAAGGTAGTTGAGGACAGTTCATTGGCTGGATTTAAGAGGGAGTTAGATGTGGCCCTTGTGGCTAAAGGGATCAGGGGCTATGGAGAGAAGGCAGGTATGGGATATTGATTTGGATGATCAGCCATTGTCATATTGAAGGAATTTTTGAAGGAGTAGGAGGGGGACCCACAGCCCCATTTATATCAACGGGTCGATGGTTGAAAGGGTCAAGAACTTCAAATTCCTGGGCGTGCACATCTCTGAAGATCTTTCCTGGTCCGAGAACACTAACGCAATTATCAAAAAAGCTCATCAGCGCCTCTACTTCCTGAGAAGATTACGGAGAGTCGGATTGTCAAGGAAGACTCTCTCTAACTTCTACAGGTGCACAGTCGAGAGCATGCTGACCGGTTGCATCGTGGCTTGGTTCGGCAATTTGAGCGCCCTGGAGAGGAAAAGACTACAAAAAGTAGTAAACACTGCCCAGTCCATCATCGGCTCTGACCTTCCTTCCATCGAGGGGATTTATCGCTGCCTCAAAAAGGCTGGCAGTATCATCAAAGACCCACACCATCCTGGCCACACACTCATCTCCCTGCTACCTTCAGGTAGAAGGTACAGGAGCCTGAAGACTGCAACAACCAGGTTCAGGAATAGCTACTTCCCCTCAGCCATCAGGCTATTAAACCTGGCTCGGACAAAACTCTGATTATTAGCAACCACTTTCTGTTATTTGCACTACCAGTTTATTAATTCATGTGTGTATATATTTATATCATGGTATATGGACACATTTATCTGTTTTGTAGTAAATGCCTACTATTTTCTGTGTGCTTAAGCAAAGCAAGAATTTCATTGTCCTATACAGGGACACATGACAATAAACTCACTTGAACTTGAACTTGAACTTGAATGGTGGTGCAGGCTCGAAGGGCCGAATGGCCTACTCCTGCACCTATTTTCTATGTTTCTATCCCATTCCTCCATTTTATTGTTTAAAGCCACACACCTCTTTGGTAAAGCTGGCATTACACCAAGCTTCTACATACAGACACTTACAAATTAAATAACATTTTAACCTGATCCATTTGTGGAAGTGGAGTGGTTACTTTTAATATTGTAATATAGACCATAGAGCAAAAAAAACGGGCCCTTCAGCCCATGGAGTTTAGGCTGACCATCCATTTGACTACAAATAGGTTTTGCCAATTCTTGTGTGTGGTCAAGAATTATGATGGTATTGTTCTGATTCTGTTCTAGCTCTTTTGCTGTTAAAACCAATTTGACTTTGGGGATCTCCAGCTTGTCGGTCAAGGCGTCTCCTTCCACCCTCCTGACGTCATACACCAAATGTGTTCCCCCTTTGCTGTAAGTTCTGCATTTTAAGATCCAAACTCCAGTGAATTGACACTGGAACACAGATGCTCTTTCTGCATATTTCATATCCAATATCAGGAATTCAAATACTTCATTTTGTTTTTTTGCATTCTCAGATTAAGCAGACACACAATTGCTGTAATTCAATTTGTGATGCAGAGTGGCCAATGATAATGGCCAACAGTAATAATAATAAAAACTTTATTACAGACTCGAGGTCCAGACAAGGGGCAACATTACATAGAAATGCATTGCATATTTAAAAATATCATAAGTACATATAAAATCTTAGTATATCACTTATAAAAGCACCATAAATTATATATATTTTTTAAAAACACGATACATGAATTAAAAATTCAGATTAAACGAATGATCAATGTCCTACAACGAGACAACGATACCAGTGTCTCCACAGCTGGGATTCGTAGCGTGTAGTGCTAACCCTTATGTTTGACAAGTAACTGCTACACTACGTTAAACCTCAAGCAACAGTCCAGGCCCTTTTCTGAATTACGTACCCACTCCCCAGACACATCGTCTGTGTCGTTACACCCCGCCCGATATCTGCCAGTCTCTCCCTGCCTAACAGCAGTAACTGCAAAGCCAAATTTAAAGAAGGGGAAGAATGTATTCCATACCTGTCAACGTCAGTCTCTGGGAGGAGATCGTAACAGCCTTCAGTGTAGTCATTCTGTAAACTCTGCCGGTCTGGGAAGTAGTCTGTAGTGAGTGGCAAGCAGGCAGGTGTGGTGAGAGATTTCCAGTCAACACCCACTGTGCAACAGAAACTGGGCACTACAGGAGGAGCAGACAGCATCAGAACTTCAGCCAGTCAGAAAATCAATTGGACACCAAATTCCACGAGAGGAAGGGTGGGGAAGGGTGGAAAATAAAGCCATTGATTGAGCAGAAAGGAAGAGTGAAAAGAGAAAAATAAAAATTAGCTGTTAAAAAAATTCCTGTATCCAAATTTAACATGCATTTACATTATGCAAAATTTGACAGCAATATCACAACACAAAGGTAACACATTAGTAACTGTTAAGTAGATAAATTAAATGGGTAGTTTTCAAAACAAGGGAAGGGATCATTTGTTTATTGATCATATTTTTCATCCATTGTTAAAAATTAGCAGGATTGGGGTCACTAGGTAAAGTGAGGTTTCACTGTGAATGCTACATTCAACACATACATAATACAGGCAGGCGAAGGAGCAGATCACATACCATGCCACTAAGTCTCAGAGCAGGAACAGGGGGAACAAAAAAATAAGAGCAGAAATCAAAGTGGGAAGTAAAATAAAAACAGTACGAAATCCTGCAAATTCTAACATTATCCTCAGAGAACCTTGCTCTGTTACTCCTGCTGTACCAGGAGTCACATGGAAACTTCTCTCCATCGATATCAGCAAACAAATGTTTAAATTGTTAATCAACTAACAAATATCTGTCCCCGTTCCCCATCAGGTGATGATTGCACAGAGTGCTGCTTACGTTAGACCACAAAAGATTATGTTGGAGTTAAGACATAGTCCATGCATCTGGTCTTTGTTATTTGTTATATTTTGTTTGGTTTTAGAAATGTTCAGACCAAATGCACCTTGTTTATCCGTTCGATTTGTCTTCCCCTTTTCTCAAGCTACGTCTCTCACTGGGTTTCTGTTCCATGGTCAAGAACCGGCTGCAGAATCCAGGTCAAATCGCCACTCCCATCCAGCAAGTCTGGACAGCCCATGTCAGCAGTGTACTCCAGGAAAACAACCTTGAATTTTCCCAAACCCAGTAACTACCAGTCAGTTTACACTCAAGGCCAATATAGGTTTTATGGACCTGATGAGCCCATTCTATGCTGCAAACATTCCATGTTTGTCAAAATCTATCCACAAAACTGTTGTCCCTCAGTTCTGGACCACTTCAGTGAATCTTCTGAACCCTCGCTGAAAGTGTGGCACCCAGAATTCACTCAAGTCCTCTCACTGAGGTTATGGAGTCTGATTTTAACGGCCTGGTACTCCCACAGACTCACTGCCCAAATGGATACACTGTAGAGCAGTCAGAGTCTGCCGATCTGGCTGATCTCCTTCCCACAGCCTCATGCCCATCCCCGCAAACACCCACAACCCTTCACAAGCATGCTCCTGTGGCAGCCCTGGGACCATAAGTTATAGGGTCATACCGCACACAAACAGGCCCCTCATCCCAACTCATCCATGCCTACCTAGATGCCTACTTAGGCTAATCCCATTTGCTTCAATTTGGTCCATATCCCTGAGGAACGTTCAAACCCAAGTACCTGTCCAAATGTCTTTTAAACATTGTAACTGTGCCTGTCCCTGCCGCCTCCTCTGGCACTTTGTTCCATGTACCCATCACCCTGTGTGTGGAACCTGCCCTTTAAATTTTACCCCACTCGCCTTAATCCTGTGCCCTCTAGTTTTAAACTCCCCTACCTTGGGAAAAAGACTGTCTATCCGATCTATCATATAAACGTCCACAAGGTCACCCCTCAGTCTCTTACATTCCAGTGACAACAAGCCCCATCTGTCCAATCTTCTGCATACTCTCAATAACTACCATGCCCTTCCTCTGTGGCTGGAGCCAGAAGACCAGTGAGAGAGCTTGGCTGTATCAGAAGAAAGAAAATCAGAAATAGCAAACACACTGTGCACAATTTTTAGTGACATTAAGCATTACTTAAAGAAAATCTGTAAGATACAAGGCATAATCTGACGAGACAAGACAACCAACAATGAATGAAAATAAAACATTTACAATGCAGTTTCCTCTATAGTTTCCTCTATATTTTCTTCGAACCGAATATCTGACATTTCCCCCTGGGGCGGCACGGTGGTGCAGCTATAGAGCTGCTGCTGTACAGCGCCAGTTCCCCAGGATCGATCTAGACTATGGGCTCTGTATGTACAGAGTTTGTACGTTCTCCCCATGACCGCGTGGGTTTTCCCCGGGTGCTCCGGTTTCCTCCCACACTCCAAGGACGTACAGGTCTTTGGAGTGATTTTTCACAAATCAAAAGCTCAGAGGGGGAAAAACATAGATGAGTGTACATTGGAGCTCTGGAGATGGAAAAGGACTGTTCTGTCAACGAGCAGAAGTGGCTCCACTTAGACTTTAGTTTAGTTTAGTTTAGAGATGCAGCACGGAAACAGGCCCTTTGGCCCATCGGGTCCACGCCGACCAGCGATCCTCGTGTACTGCCACTATCCTACACAGCAGGGACAATTTACAATTATACAAAGCCAATTGACCTTTGGAGTGTGGGAGAAAACTGGAGAACCCGGAAAAAACCCCACAGATCATGGGAATAATGTACAAACTCCGTGCAGACAAGCACCCATAGTCAGGATCAAATCCAGGTCCCTAGTGCCGGAAAGCACCAACTCTACCGCTGCGCCACCGTGCCGTGTTGGACTTCTCCAGTTCAGAAGGCTGTCGACAGTCACTCTTTGAGTAGATTAGGTTGAGATAGATTCTGGATTGAAGGGAACCGGTGGATAATGGGATCAGGTGAAAATGTGGGCAAGGCAGCCATGACATTGAAGACTGGAGCAGACTTGAGACACATGGCGAAGTCCTATTTCCATTTTCTATGTTCCTTGCTTAGACCAGACACTGGGGAGGATGGGGATGGGACAGGATGAAAGCTGCTGATTTGGCCCTAAGTTGGTCGGGTGCTGGAGGAAGAAGACGATGGGACAAAATGCAATAAATGAAATCAGATGCACAAGAGCTGGAAAGAGTCTCTTGGTGGGACATTCCTACAACTACCAGTTCTTTTTGCCATTTACTTCCTCTCCTCTCCTCCCGACCCTCGACCCACACAACTCCATCATTCGACAAGTCTGTCCCTCCACACTTGGACCGTCTCCTCCATGACTCACTTGGGTCCCGGCCAGTCGAGGAGGTCTCGTAGGATGACGCCTGATTCAGAGGGGTCCCTGCAACAAGCACAGTGATCTTGCAATAAGCCATTCTCCAATCAGAGGTACAGAGTCTTCAAGCACATGCAAGGCATAAAAAGAAATGCAAGGGTATTGCAACTAGCCACTTCTCAGTGACCTAATTGTGGCCAATCTCTGTACAAGGACAAAGCGCTTTCTACAAACATTAAACTTACAAAACATTCAATCATTTGATGTCATGAAGTTTCTAAATACCACCTGAAATATTCAGCCTCCCTCAGGGGCAGAGTGGGTGGGGAGGGGGTAGTAGGGGCACGGTGGGAACAGAGGTGGGGCAGAGGGGGGAAAGCGAGAGACAGTGAGAGAAAGACAGAGCGAGAGAAAGAGAGAGTGTGCAAGAGAGAGAGAGAGCACGCAAGGGAGAAAAAAAAGAGAGAAAGCAAGAGAGCTAGGAAGAGTGAGAGAGAGTGAGAGTGAGAAAGAGAGAGAGATAAAGAGAAAGAGAAAGAAAGAAAGAGAGAGAAAGAGAGAAAGAGAGTTAAAGAGAGGGAAGAGAGAAAGAGAGAAAGAGAGGGAACGAAAGAGAGAAAAAGAAAAAGAGAAAAGGCGAAAGTTAGGAATAGTGAGAAAGTGAAAGGGAAAGAGAAAGCGACAAAGGGAGGAGAGAAAGAAAGAGAAAAAGAGAGAAAGCAAGATTAATGTGCGTTGTTCTGACCTGTGTAGTAGATGATTTATTGTAGACTGTCGGGATGGTAGTAACACAAAATTGGACACGTATTATAATGGGAGAGTGAGCCCACACCCTGTATGTTCTCACCTGCACTGTGACTGCTGGCTGGGCTGCTGGCAAAATCATCTGCTCCTGCACTTCCCAGGAAAGACAGGTTATCGGCAATCTGGCGAGCTGCACCTCGCCTGTAAGAGAAAGCAGGCACTCATCGGGATATGTAAGGAGGTTCCAGTCAGGTCACTGGAGAGTGGATGGACCAAACTGAAACAACACATGCTCACTAAAGTCCAGTCAGGGCTCTGGATTTTACACCAGGGTGTTCACACTGCACCAATGGGGGCGGTGGAAACTGGAGTTATCCAACACCCCAACACGTGCGCAGAGACGCTTGGGTGAGACAGAGTTTAGTTTAACAGCGCGGAAACGGGCCTTTCGTCCCACCGAGTCCGAGCCAACCATTGATCCTAATACACTGGCACTGTCCTACACACCACGGACAGTTCACAATTTTACCAAAGTCGATTAACCTACAAACCCGTATGTCTTTGGAATGTGGGGGGAAACTGGAGCACCTGGAGAAAACCCATACGGTCAGCAGGAGAACATGCAAACTCATAGTCAGACTCATACAGCAAGCACCCATAGTCAGGATCGAACCCGGGTCTCTGGCGCTGTAAGGCAGCAACTCTACTGCTGCGCCACTGTGAGAATGGGAGTCAGGGAGTGGAGGAAGAAGGGTGGGGCGTGGAAGTGGCGGTGGGGGGGGGGGGGGGGGGGGGGGGGGGGGGGGGAGTGAGGGAAGGAGAAGAAGAGCAAAAGAGTGACGAAGGGCAGGGCAGGGCAGAGCAGCGAGGAAGTGGGGTAGAGAGGATGTGTGGAGGAGTGAGGGAGGGGATGGACAAAGGGTGAGGGGGCAGTGGGGTTGAAAGGGCACGGAAGGCAGCTCTCTGCCTGATGAGATGTGGTTGCTCTCCAAGGGCACCAAAAAAGGTTGTTGGATGTTCATTCACAATGATGCTGCTGTGTAACACACCGGGAGCCTGCAATGTGACTGCAGCATCTGGTGCACAGGGGCACTGCTCCCTCCGCCTTCATGCCTACCTGCCCGTGGCTTCATGATAGGCCAGCTCCAGCAGCTCTGCCGAGGTGTGTGTGGCATCGCGGGCACCGCTGCCCTGAAGCTCTGCCATATGCTGCCGGGTCTGATGGTGGATCTGGATGGCTTCGCCCGAGGGCCCTACAGAGGAAACACAGGCTTGCACATCACAGCCGGCTCCGCACTACATAGGAGTGTTGAAAAGACCACACGCACACACGGAGAGGGTGGAGAAGGTTGGTCCAGCTTCATGTCAGAAGCGTGGATTGGTCCGGTATTAAGCACGCCCACCTCAGAATCTGAAGATTATATCTCCAAACAACGGAAACAGAAGATGCTGGAAAAACTCAGCAAATCAGGCAGCTTTCGTTGAAGGAGAAACAAAAAAGACCCTTCATCAATAGAGAGAACGTGCGTTAGTCCAGGTAGCAGAACAGACGGAGAGGGCCCAGCACAACCATGCTAACCAACGAGCCCCCTTTTCACCATGGGATTTCCTATCCTAACGACGATGAGAGCACATTGGACTTGCTTTTGTCTGGTATACAGCACTGATTGCTCGCCCACCGATAACTGAGCCATTCACAGACTTGTTTTGCTCGCTGATAGAGTGGAAAGACCATGCGAACTGGCACTTTTCGCTGATGATGGGTCTGGGAAGGAAAGTGGGAGCAGAAAGGGAGGAAGTGGATGAATTTGGGCAGGTCTGGTCAATGATTCATTCATGGTGAGTAAAACCTGCAGCTGTCATGTTCAACTAATAATAATAACTAACAGAAGAATGACTTTCCCCAGCCATTGATTCTTCTTGAAATACATTTTAATATGAGCTCCAAGCAGGAGTGAGTGCACCCATATCTTCAAAGTGGTACAGACCGAGAGCCAGCCCTGTACATGACTGTGAACATCGCAGTAAGTGTCCTCTGCTCACTCCCCTCTAGCCCCACAGTGCTCCAGTGTACTGCAGCAGTCTTAGCTGCTGAACTGGTTTGGTTTAGCTTAGTTTAGAGATACAGCGCGGAAACAGTCCCTTCAGCCCACCGAGAGCGCACCGACCAGCGATCCCCGCACATTGACACTATCCCACTCGCACTAGGGACAATTTACATTTATACCAATCCAATTAACCTACAAACCTGTGCTTCTTTGGAGTGCAGAAGATCTCGAAGAAAACAGGGATTTATTGACCAGTTAGCTTGACATTGGTAGCGGGGAAGATGCTGGAGTCAATTATAAACGATGAAATAGCAGCACATTTGGATAGCAGTAACAGGATCGGTCTGAATCAGCATGGATTTACGATGGGGAAATCATGCTTGACTAATCTTCTGGAATTTTTTGAGGATGCAACTAGGAAAATGAACAAGGGAGAGCCAGTGGATGTAGTGTACCTGGACTTTCAGAAAGCCTTTGATAAGTTTCCACATAGTGGGCAAAATTATAGCACATGGTATTGGGGGTAGGGTACTGACATGGATAGAAAATTGGTTGGCAGACGGGAAACAAAGAGTAAGGATTAACGGGTCCCATTCAGAAAGAGCAGTTAACCCAAGTAGCACTTGGGGCAACCAAGCCATGAGCAAAGCTACCAGCTAGCTTTCCCTTTCAGTGTCGTACTGTGTGTAATGAGGAGCCAGCCCACTCACTTACCCACGGGGAACGTGTGCATCCACCTCCTCCGGTTGGACGTCAGCTTCATGGGCATCCGCGAAGGTGCAAATGGGTTGATGAGTGCCCGCTGGGGTGTGTACCCGCCGGGCCGTATATGCAGCATGGACTCAGCGCTGCCCACATGGAAACGTCCTGGAGCACTGGAGTCCCGCTGCTGTGAGTCGATCATTCGCTCCAGGATATCTGCAACATCGAGGTTGGAAACAGCAGAAGGATTAGGTTCAGCAGGAAATTGTAACCAAAATCCCCGCTATCAGAAATGTCAGCAAATGCTGGTCTGACACCTCCTGATGGCACACAACAATACATCAGGTGGCACTTAGTTTAGTTTATTTCAGAGTACAGCGCGGAAACACCGAGTCCGCGCCAATCAGCGATCCCCGTACACTAGCACTATCCTAGTACACACACCAAGGACAATTTACAGTCTTTACAGAAGTCAATTAACCTACAAACCTGTATAGCTTTGGAGTGTGGGAGGAAACCGGATCTCCCGGAGAAAACGCACGTGGTCCCAGGGAGAATGTACAAACTGACAGCACCCGTAGTCAGGATCGAACCGGGGTCTCTGGCGCTGAAAGGCAGCAACTCTACCGCTGCGTTATCGTGCCGCCTTAGTACTATTGTGCTGGGTTTCCTAAGTCTGCAATCTCAAGGATGACCCACGTGTCAGAGCACAGCCCACGTACAGCAGTCTGCAATTCTGTAGTACAGGTCCTGATATCAGGGCCAGAAGGTATATAATAAATGGCAGAATCTGTAGTGTAGAGTCAGGACAATACACCACATCATCCTAACTAACTAATGAATCTCAGGGTGGAGAACTGCAAGCTGCCCTTTCAACAACATCCTGACATTTGCCAGGGCTAAAAGGCAGGTCTGGAATAATCTTGGGACATTCACCAGGACCACCAACAATCTGCTGAAGGAACAGGGGATTGAGCAGCATTTATAGGGGGAAGGAACTATTGATGTTTTGAATGAAAACCATTTATCCTGAATCCAGTGTTGATATGATCTTTCAAAGTCCGGATGTCGGGCTTCAAACGGAATCATCAACAGTTCCTTTCCCTCCTCAGATGCTGCCTAACCCCCTGAAATGTTCCAGTAGATGGCTTGTTGCTCTACATTCCAGCATCTGTAATCTCCACATTCACCAGGACGTTTTGCTACGTTAAAGCTGTTATACAAATGAGAACGACTGTCGTTATTGCCAGTGCTGGGAGATGTACCCAGATCAGTCTTGGGACTACACCTCGAAGAACTGCAAATGAGACGGGCACAAAGTGACCAAAGTCGTCACCATCCCTCTCAGCTGGACCTCAAGAGCGCGGCAGAAAGCCGCACTTACAATAAAATTGTAGAAATCCAAGCGCGCTCCTCACCCCTGGTGCTGGTGTAACCCAGAGAGCTGCTGACTTCGTACTGGTGGAGGTGGGGCCGTGGGATCAGGAGGATGTTTGAAATCTTTCCCAGGGAGCTGTCATCTGAGGCCTGGCTCCGGACCTCCTCCAGGGGCAGGGTCCCTCGGTGGTGGGGCGGGCTGTTCGAAACGTCAAAGGAGCTGGAACTCTTTCTGGTGTGACTCTCGCGTACAGGCCTAGGATCAGAGACATAAAATGCCAGTCATTCTACAGAAACACTGCATATGCATATTAGTTTGATCAAGAGGTGGAAGGCAAGTTACTGGAGCCATTACTGCAGTAGGTTTGAAAATCTCAATAGTTACCAACGTGCAAATTTGTCTTGGGGGGGAACGGGGTGAGGGTTGAGCAGTGATATATATAAGATTCAAGATTCAAGAGAATTTATTGTCATGTTTCCCTGATAGGACAATGAAAGTCTTGCTTTGCTTCAGCACACAGAACATAGTAGGCATGACTACAGAACAGATCAGTGTGTCCAGAAACCATTATATAAATATATACACGCATGAATAAATAAACTAATAAAGTGCAAATAACAGATAATGGGCTATTAATGTTCAGAGTTTTGTCCGAGCCAAGTATAATAGCCTGATGGCTGTGGGGAAGTAGCTATTCCTGAACCTGGTCGTTGCAGTCTTCAGGCTCCTGTACCTTCTACCTGAAGGTAGCGGGGAGATGAGTGTGTGGCCAGGATGGTGTGGGTCCTTGATGATACTGCCAGTCTTTTTGAGGCAGTGACTGCGATATAACCTAGCAAATCAATGAAAGAACTCAGGAATAGTCCTTTCATAATAGAATAATATTCTGAACACAAAGCACTTTATTCGGAGTCTTCATCTTCTTGCGTATGACGTGCACAGCCTAAAGTTGTAGGTCAACTTGTTCTATTTGACCTTTTGTTTGTGCATGTCGGGTTGATTGCATTAGTCGAAACAAGTGGACCATGTCAAGGTTGCACTCTCCCGCCCATTCCTGGAGTGCAGGTGGCAAAGCAGTGATCTTATAGAGGTGTATATAATCAGGAGGGGATCAGATAGGGTGGATGCACAGTCTTTTACCTAAAGTAGGGACATCAAGAACCAGTGGACATGGGTTTAAGCTGAGAGGAGAAAGTTCCAACAGGAACCTGAGGGGCAACTTTGTCCTCACAGAGGGCGGTGGGTGTAAGGAATGAGCAGCCAGAGGTCGTTGAGGCAGGTACCATTACAACATTTAAATGAAAACTGGATACATGGATAGGAAAGGTTAAGAGGGATATAGGCCAAATATGAGCAGGTAGGACTAGCGTAGGTGGGGCATCTTGGTTGGCTTGGGCAAGTTGGGCCAATGGGCCTGTTTCTGTGCTGTAAGACTATAACTCTAAAATAAGATTCCAGAAAGGAAACAAAGTCTTGAGCAACAGTCGTAAAATTCACCTGAAGGAGGTGGGCCTTTGAGCACAAGATGGTCCTGGTAACCGGAATACCTGGCCATCGTACCCATCGTAATCCACCTGGATCGGGAGGTTGTTCTCCGATTCCTTTGGGCTGCTGGCACCAATGGCTAAAGATGAAGCAAAGCAGAATGAACAAGGGCAGGATGATGAAGATCCATGGTTCTTTCCTTCAATGACTGTAGAACCGCACTATCATCCCTCACAGAGTCGCCACTATCCCAACAACACAGAGCTTTAATGGATGCCTAACAACACTGCCTTTGTTCTAGCTTCACATTGCTTCTAAATCCTCTTGGCCAAATTATCAACAGAGACTAAGAATTACCCAACACTTAATTCATTACAGATCATTGAAATCCATTAAAGCTCAGTATTACATTTAAGGTTGGGACTTGTTGGCTCGTCCCATTTGGGAATTCTTTGAAGGAGCACAAGATACTGCGTTAAGGTTACAAACCAAGAATTGGGAAGTGTGATCAGCTTGACACGATGAGGCCAATGGGTGCTGAGGCCAATCGGCGCCCCCTCACCACCTGCCATCTGACTCTACTGTGTGGCCATCCACACAGTCCTATTTCATCCCAGCACGGGACAACCACGGACTGGGGACACCGGGCTCTCACTCAGGGTTGGCACTTCACTCAGACCTGCCTGCAAACACCACAGACTGTGGATTAACCCATGAGTCCTGCAGTGAGCAACCCTGGAGAAACTCACACAGAATCATCATTACACTGACCTCCAATAACTCTATAAAGTATGTTCCACCAACGGTCAAGGCTAATCCACAGTTCTGATGAGAGGTTACCTGAAACGTGATCAGTTTCCCTCCCCACAGACGCTGCCTGACCCGCTGAGTGATTCTTGCCTTTTCTGCTTTCACTCAAAATAAATGCAATTGGGCCAAAAACAGTCTGTGCCCTTCACAGCTGGAGCGGGAGGGTGGATGGATGTGGGGCTGCTTCATGTGGTAGAATCTCCAGGAATATTCCCGCTGGAGTTGGGAGCCCTCGTCATAACTGGCGGAGTGCAGCTGGATTTTCCAGCTTTTACTGAATCTCTCCAGCGTTACTGATTACCAATTCATTTAAAGGCAGCAGGTACCTGATTATCAGGAGTCTGCAGCAGATATAAGGGAACCAAACCTCCAACTGATCACTCCCATTTTACAACAGGCCCAGTTTTGCCAAGTACATCACTGACAGGGTCCAACATTTCCTTCACTATGGGGCTAATCTCCATGGCAACACACAAGTGAGAGATGTTGCAAGTACTTACTGTTATCTCGATTTGTTTTGCTTTTCTCTGCTGGTGTCTGGAGAAACAGAACAGGCCTTTAGTGAAATCATTCCATGCAAGAGATTTAAATATAATAATGATCATGCAAACTGGAATTAAAACCCACATCTTGAAACATCCTCTTTAAAAGAAAAACACCAACCTTGAAACAGAAATATCAGGTAGGAGAAGTCCCACCTATCCAACCAAAGAGAGGGGAGTGGGGCTCGTAGACTGGGGGAAGGGGTAGAAATATCTCGGGGGGGGGGAGGGTAACGACTTCACGGCACACAGGTAGATCTTAAAATGTTATTTAAAAAAATATCTGATTACTCTTTTTGCAACCAAGGTAAGTAAAGGACCAAGGGCAAGCTTTTTGGTTGCAGAAAGACTAAACCATGAGAACAATAAACTCTTCACACCAGCAACACACCTGGAACCGCTTACATTGATGGCACAGCTGGAATTCCCATTAATTGAGGGAACTCACCCCTGCAGCAACACACACTTTCCTGAAGTAAGGGCCTCACAGCAGGTGGGGAACCCGGCTGAAGCTGCTCTTCAATGAGAATGGGCATGAACTGCTGCCTGGCCTGGTTCAGCTAATCCAGTTCAGGCCTGCCACTGAACTTGAATACCCAGGCCACACACAGTACATACCACTCGCGTCTTGTTTAAACCATTGTGATCATCTATTCCCTCTCAAACTCCACAGTTATAGAAAATAGAACGGTACAGCACAGGAACAAGCTCTTTAGCCCACAATGTCGATACCGAAAATGATTCCAAGACCAAATCTTACCTGCCTGCAAATAATCTATATCCCTCCATTCTTGGCTTATCAATATGCCTACCCAATAGACTCTTAAATACCACTATCATATCTGCCTCAACCACTGCCCCCGGCAGCACATTCCAGCATTCACTTCTGTGCAAAAGAAAAAGCACCGCACATGGCCTTTAAACATTGCCCCTCTCACCTTAAAGCAATGCCATCTAATATATTGATATTTTCATCCTGGGGAAAAGGTTCAGACTGTCTACCCTATCTTTGCCTCTCATAATTGTATATACTTCTATCAGGTCTCCCTGCAACCTCTGGCACCCCTGAGAAAACAATCCACGTCTGTTCAACCTCTCCCTGTAATTAATACCCCCTAATCCAGGCATCATTCTAGCCAACCTCGTCTGTACCCTTTCCAAAGCCTCCACATCCTTCCTGCAGTAGGATGACCATAACTGCACGCAATACTCCAAATGCATCTTAACCAAGTCCTCTAAAGCTGCATCATGACCTTCTGTCTCAATGCCCCATCCACATGCCTTCTTTACCACTCTACCTACTTGTGTTGCCAGTTTCAGGGAGTAATGGACTTGGAACACAAGATCCCTCTGCACATCAGTGCCGTTAAGAGTCATGCCATTAATTGTAAATTAAACAACGTGTGCCCCTGAGGAGCTCTCATTAACGTTAATACCCAATGCCTCACATTTTGTAAAAGCTTATGCATTTCATGCCTCAATCTATCCACAACTCACTTTCCTTGCTGCAAGTTTAATGCGAGGAATGAAGCCATCACAATATAACTGACTCTTGGACGTGTAGAAGCTGTAAATAAACAGAAGAAACCAAGTCAGTCCACAAAGAAACTTCCAAAAAGGCACACTTTGCTTGTATAATAAAAAACCGACAAACAAAATCCAAAATTGTTTACATTATAAATATCAAACGGCATCAAGTTTGCAGAAGGTTTTCGGCCCGAAACGTTGCCCATTTCCTTCGCTCCATAGATGCTGCTGCACCCGCTGAGTTTCTCCAGTATTTTTGTGTACCTTCACGTTTTTCACTGCAGGTTCAGTTTCCTTTTAACTGAGAACCACCTCAATGCCCACCTCCGTTGTCGACTCTCATCTCTGCCTTTCCACATGCCACTCTCCCTGTACTTCTCACAGATTTTACTGTTCCTTCACATCTCCCTTGAGCCCGCCCCTCCCTCCCCACACTCCCAGTTAAAACCCAGTAGCAATAAAAAGCCAAAAAGCACCGTACAAGTGCTTTTACCTTGGGGTAAAAGGCAGGTTCGCCAAAAAACATACAAAATCATGGAACTTTGGTGGATTAGGCAACAATAAACAAGGATCTCAGCCACCTAGAGTTTCTGAGTCTTGATCCAACGTGGAACAGATTGTTGACTACAAAACAGGAGGATGCAGGCCCATGAACCTGCTCTCTTTCCATCCCCATTTACCCATCACTTCTCACCTTTACTGGCTACGCTCCAGATCCACATAATCTTCCCATCCCAACCAACTACATTTCACCTTTATTCCAGATGTGTGCACCACCCCTATTCCAATGTAACAATCACACTTCACCAATGCTGTGGCTGAATGGTGGGAAAGTGAAAGCTGGTGACCCTCTCCCTTGATGTTGATGCCCGGCGGATTAGGTGAGCACACACTGTACCATGGGTGTGCTGGGGAGGGAAAAGCCACACACAGCCTTCAGGGAATACTGCCCACGGCAGGCAGATTTTCTGTACTTCCGCTGAATGGCTCAGAGAAAGAGACGGCAAGGAGGAGTTTTCTTGTTTCGAATCTTCATGCGCCAGAGCACAGAACATATTCGAAGTGTGGTTACCACAATAATGGGTGATTTACAGGAACTTATTCATGTACGGCAAATTCGTACCTACATCAATGAAACGTTGGTTGAGGGCTATATAATGGCCACCACATCACGGAGGACTCCTGCTTTCATTTATATTTTATCAAAAAATCTTTTTTAATACGTTTTACCCAAGGAAGCAGAAATGGTGTTGGCTCATCATCCCATCAGTAGATACACCTCGACAGTGCAGTACCCAGTACTGCACTGAGCACGGACCCGAGTCCTAGCCTCCGCTTTCCGCAGTGGAACTCAGATCCATGGCCTTCGACTGTCTACCTTCTGACAAAGGAACAGCTTACACAGACCCAAGGCACTGGCAGTGTTGGCTTTATAGCTGAGTTTGCTGCAGTCACACCAACATCCATTTGGCGGCAAGGAAAGTGAACCTGCGACGACTACCCACCTGTGGTTTATCCAGTGGGGAATGTTGTAGTCGTCACCCAGCCGAGAATCTCCAGGGACACTTCGATTGTGCAGCTGTTCAATAGAGAGAAGTTTAAATATTTCACACCAACAAAACACAGAAAATTCCAGGAGAACATTGCAGAGCTTAGTGAAGGATAACATGAACCAACCTGGGCAGGAAGGCCAGAGTTGTAACCATGAATAAACATTATAAACAAGATCTGGTGTTATGCAGGGCCACCACCCCTCCTGATCTAATCAGCATCTCAGCAGGCTGCTCGTGTACAAGGCATGCTTCTGACACCCATCAACTGCACATTTCAGGACCAAAGAAAGCAAGCCTTTCTTGATCCGGGTCCTCTGATGCACCAGCATTTATAAATCACTATATAAAGATTGAACATGACTGAACTAGACTGTAGAGGAGAGATTACTGGGCATCCATCACAGTCGCTGAGCTGAGTGTTCATGAGGACCCAATTGTATTATGATGGGTGGACTTCTTTGCAATCAGACATCTGTGAAACTGAGGAAGGTTCGAGAACTTGCAAAGTGTGAATATTGCCTCCCTGTTGCATGTGTTACTGAGCGGCTTACGGAACCTACAATGCTGGAGAAAAGATTAAAATTTCTAACACTGGACCGGATGGAAGGCAGCTCTAAAGTTCCACAATAGCAAGGCCACTGTCCACTATAAACAGTATACATTCCTCATCATTCAGATGTTCCAGGGTGGTTTTCTATTGTATCTGACACTTGGCCTTCCCATGAAACCCAAAATGCTCAGGCCTCAACTCTGATACAAGAAAGTATCACTGATGGGGATGAGTCAGAGTACAGAAGAGAGATCGAGCAACTGTCCATATGGTGCCAGCGCAATAACCTGGCCCTCAACACCAGCAAAACCAAGGAACTGATTGTGGACTTTGGAAGGAGTAGGAGGGGGACCCACAGCCCCATTTATATCAACGGGTCGATGGTTGAAAGGGTCAAGAGCTTCAAATTCCTGGGCGTGCACATCTCTGAAGATCTTTCCTGGTCCGAGAACACTAATGCAATCATCAAAAAAGCACATCAGCGCCTCTACTTCCTGAGAAGATTACGGAGAGTCGGATTGTCAAGGAAGACTCTCTCTAACTTCTACAGGTGCACAGTCGAGAGCATGCTGACCGGTTGCATCGTGGCTTGGTTCGGCAATTTGAGCGCCCTGGAAAGGAAAAGACTACAAAAAGTAGTAAACACTGCCCAGTCCATCATCGGCTCTGACCTTCCTTCCATCGAGGGGATTTATCGCAGTCGCTGCCTCAAAAAGGCTGGCAGTATCATCAAAGACCCACACCATCCTGGCCACACACTCATCTCCCTGCTACCTTCAGGTAGAAGGTACAGGAGCCTGAAGACTGCAACAACCAGGTTCAGGAATAGTTACTTCCCCTCAGCCATCAGGCTATTAAACCTGGCTCAGACAAAACTCTGATTATTACCAACCACTTTCTGTTATTTGCACTATCAGTTTATTTATTCATGTGTGTATATATTTATATCATGGTATATGGACACATTTATCTGTTTTGTAGTAAATGCCTACTATTTTCTGTGTGCTTAAGCAAAGCAAGAATTTCATTGTCCTATACAGGGACACATGACAATAAACTCACTTGAACTTGAACTTGAACCGTGCCAGTAGGAGTTCAGAAGGAATGAACCTCTGTAAGAGTTAAAGCGATAGCCGCCATTTTATACAACTAATTCCAACCATTTTGAGCTGTAACCTCCATTTTATATGGATGCTAATAGTTTAAACTATTTTAGCTGTAACCTCCATTTTATATGAATGCTAATAGTTTTAACTATTTTAGCTGTAGCCTCCATTTTGTATTGATGCTAATTTAAAGTGCTGAGTGCTGCAATAATATTATTGCAAGCACGTATGAAGTGAGCTCACTCTGTCTGCGAGAACTAAGATAAGAGCCACTCTCAGAGCTAGTGTCCTGCAGAAAGGTGGGTACAGAACAATGGAGGCTTTGTGACTTCCCTAGACTCGTCAAACCTCCCTTACATTCTCATAGCTTACTAACATATTGAAAAACTATAATCTTGTATCATTTTAACTGAGCTTCTTTGTTCTTCAACCTGTTTTTGCTGTATAAATATGACTGTATCTCCATGTATTGCTCAGAGAGGGAATAGCACCAGGTTTTTGTGTGAACCGCTCCACGCAACTGCTTTTATTCCTCACCTAGGTGACATCACGAGTAAAGACTCTTTTTTCTTTGAAACTTGTGTTTTGGGTTATTTTACTCGTTGGGCTCGGCAGACGTCTACACCTCATGGCATTGACTGTGGGTGCAACAAGGAAAAGGTACACACAGTGCAGTTGCTGCCATGGCAAATTTAGAAATCTTTGAGACAGAAAATAGAAGCTTGTGTTGCCAAACTAACTTCTGAAGGGTGGATTATCGACAAGCAGGTCCCTCTGGAAATTGGGTTTTGATAACTAACCTGAACAAAGGGCCGTTCAGCCCCTAGTTGAATATTCTCATGGAACAACATATTATGTGGTGCCACAACAAATATCTCCTGGAAATCTAATCACATTAAATTTCGTTCAGACTTCGGTCTGGATGACAATAAAAGGCTATTCTATTCTATTCTATTCTATTCTATTCACTAGTCCTCTTTATCTGTTTTCTGTAATCATCAAAGAATTTCAATGAATTAGTCAAACACAAATTCTATTTCATTAAAGGACATCAACTCTGCATGCATTATGGCTTTCTGTAGATCCTGTTGATGCTCCCTTAATAACCCCAGTATTTCCCCAATGATATGCACTTGGCTAACTGGATTATATTTTCCTGTCCACCTTCCCCTTATTTCCCAATCCCCTGCGAATATTCCAGAATCCAGAACATTTGGGAAGTTGGCAACAAATGGCTCTGAAACCCTGGGATGCAGGTGGTCAAGTCAGGGGGACATCAGCCTATGGCACTGTTTCTCTTTGTTCAAGTTCCTCCCTCACTTTAGCTCTGAACCTTGCATTATTAGGACACTTTCACTTTCTTCCACCAGGGAGACAGATGCGAAACATCTGTTCAAAGTCCCACATTTCCTGTAATTATTTCTACTCTTTCACCCTGGTCGCTTTTATAAACTAATGAAAACAGACTTTAAGACTTTCTACATTTCTTCTTTGCTTATACACTCAATTTATTTTTCCCATCTTTATTTGGCAGATTCTTTAACTTCTGACTAGTCTTTGTTCGCCATGGATCCTTCTCTTAAAATCTCTACAGTTCAATGAAATGCATCTTAATGAATTATCTCTTTAAAAAGTGCATACTGTCGTTGTGTCCTTGGGCAAGACACTTCACCCACCTTTGCCTGTGAGTGAATGTGTGTGAGTGACTGGTGGTGGTCGGAGGGGCCGTAGGCGCAGATTAGCAGCCACGCTTCCGTCAGTCTGCCCCAGGGCAGCTGTGGCTACAGAAGTAGCTCACCACCACCGAGTGTGACTGAGGAATGTATGAATAATGCGATGTAAAGCGCCTTGAGTATTCTAGAAAGGCGCTATATAAATCCCATCCATTATTATTATTAAATGTGTGTTTATGTTCTACTATATTTCTTTTTATCCCCTGACCACACTGCCTAACCATGATTAATTATCATTGGAACTGCCCTCATTTAAGGCCCAAGGCTCACACTGGCACTGAAAGTTCTCTCATGTTGTGATCATCTTTTCCATCCCGTGGAGGGGAGTGTAGAAGTTACCTAAAATTAGAATATTCAACATTCATACCGCTGGGTTGTAAGCTGTCCAAGGAAATTAGATGCTGTTCCTCCAATTTGCATGTGGCCACACTCTGGCCATGGAGGAGGCCCAGGACAGAAAGGTCAGTATGGGAATGGGAAGGGGGGGGGGGGGGTGGTGGAAATGGATAGCAACCGGGAGATCCAGTAGGCCTCAGCGGACCGAGCATAAATGTTCAGCGAAACGGTCACCGAGTCTACGCTTCGTTTTTCCAATATACAGGAACCCGCACCAGGAACACCGGATGCAATAGATGAGGTAGGAGAGGTGCAATTCCACCCCTTTCCACAGAGACTGCTCCCTCTGCACCTCCTTGGTTCACTCATCCCTTCCTACCAAAACCACCCACTGCCCCAGTACTTTCCCCTGCAACCTCAGGAGATGCAACTCCTGTTCTTATATCTCTTCCCTCGACTCCATCCACCAACCCTCAACAGTCCTTCCAGGTGAGACAGACCACCATCACTTCCTGCATAAGTCAGGTTGATGACAGTCTTGAATTTCAGGCTTTATTTTGACACGTAATCCATGAATTCTGTGGAATGATTAATATAACATCCAGAATCGCCACAGTTGACCGAGCTGTTCAGCTCACATGCAACAGTTCTCAGCTTGTTCCCACACAGGAGCCAAACACAGTCCACGACCGGCACAGACTCACCTTAAATAACGGCACAGCATGAAGGGGCTGCTCTCCCATACACACCAAGTCAACACCAATACCTGTACGGCAGAGATAACAGCTGTGAGCAAACAGGATCAGCGATCAAAAGGGTAAATACCAAATATGCTCGATTGGTTGACTAACACATCTCTCCCAAACTTCTGAGCAAATACCAAACATTCTCTATCAACTGACTAACACAATTCTCCCCAAAACAGAGAGCACAATATGTCATGTGGATGGCAGGGAGTACAGGGCGATCAACACACAGTGACGTGCAGTGGCCGAATGTGGGACTGCCCTCTGGAAGTCCGCATTCTAATCATGTGGAGGACAAAGCTTCACTCAGTTTGCAGACTGTAGTTTTCTGTGAGAAAACCAAGGAGCGACACAGTGGAAAGTTAGAGCCACACCTGGCTTAGTGGCAGAGATGAAGAGTCAGGGTGGAAGGGTATTTGAGGGATCATAAGGCTGTGCCCAGTGAGTTCCACAGTGCTCAGTACTCAGCCCCTTGCTCTCTGTAATACGCATTAATTATCCAGAAAATATAGAGACCATGATAAAAATATTTGGAGATGATAAATTAACAGTAAGAAGAAGTCTTTAGGTGGTAGGAAGATACAGAGGATCAGATCAGTTGAGCAGATGAGTGCAAATGAGATGCGATCCAGAGGGTGATATATCTGGGGAGTTGCAACAAAGCAAAGGATATACAAGTAATGGGAGGAAACTGAGTGGGATGGAGAGACAGGGATCCTTGGAGTGTTTGCCCACAGATCACTAAAAGATGAAACAGGTCATTAAAAAGCTTGCCTTTGTTGGCCAAGGCTTTGAACAAAGGAGCAGGGAGGTTATACTAGAACTGTTGCCAACATCTGTTAGACCCGAGCTTGAGTACTGTGTACTCATCACATTACCAGAGAAGTCATGGCTTTGATTGAATGGTTGCAGGGCAGATTTTACAAGGATGTTACGAAGACTGGAAAATTGAAGTTACATGGAAAGATTGGACGAGAGGGTTATTTGATCTGGAACAGTGCATGCTGAAGGGAACATCATCTGTGGTGTATAAAATCATGGGATGCTCAGAGTAAACAGGAAGGACGTGCTTCCCTTAGCAGGATCGTAGAATCATTCTAAGTGATTGATTGAAGGATTAGAGGGGAAATGAGAAATTCACTCCTGAAAGGTTGGCAGATCCAAAATTCCCAGCACATTTAAATATCCTTGAACGTGTGTTGAAGAGTCGTAGCCACAGGGACACACACCGAGTGCTGAGGGTGAGATTAGATGGAGTAGCCTCCCCCTCCCCCATAGCACATGCTGGGCTGTCTAAATCAGGGGTTCCCAACCTTTTTTAGCTCATGGCCCCTTTGGGATCTTTTAATTTTTCTGTAATTAACTTCAATATTATAATACCTTCCATAAAAATATCAGTGTCTATTAATTGCACATATATTCTCTTTTATTCGATTCCACAAACATCAAAAATATTTCAACTACATAGATTTAAATTTATTAGAACTGAAATTTAGGAGGCAACAGGCTGGTAGCTCTGGCCCCCCTTCGTTGAACCTGTGGCCCCCCTGAAATTTGCCATGGCCCCCTCGGGGCCATATGGCCCCAGGTTGGGAATCACTGGTCTAAATGGCTTCCTTTTATGCCAAATTTTTCTCTGCTTCCAAAGCAGGTGACAAAGCATCGTGGAATCAGCGTTCGCATAAGCTGCTGTGCCAAGTATACAGTAGAGCAAGTGGAATGCTCTGTATTCTGAACATAAACCAAATTGTTGCTGATTAAAATGCAAAACATAGATCAAAATATCAGATCATTTGATATTTTCCAATGTCTATTTGATCACAGGTGCCTTCTCTTTCCGTTTCCTTTTGTTGGGTCCCATTATGTAACATGCCGCTGTCAAAGGCAACGCAAACTTCCACAGGTATCAAAGCTCACCATTGTCGATCATCCGCTGTTTGGTAAGAATCATCAACAGACGGTCCACTTCGAACACAGCTACCCCTGGCGTGATAACGACAGACATTTGCCCGGTGCGGTCAAAGTTTCTGTTTATGTAATGCTTGTCAAACACTAAATGAACAGAGAGGAAGGATTTTACTAAAAAAAAAACACAAAACAGGAATCCGAAACAAATATGCATGACAGCCCGCTAAATCAATTGCTTGAATGTTGTTACTTTCCTGAAGGTGACAGTTCATTGCATTACTACAGCGGGTTATGTAGTGGCCATTTGGCTTTAGAATCAGAACATAGACAAAAGTGCTGGAGAAACTCAGCGGGTGCAGCAGCATCTATGGAGCGAAGGAAATAGGCAACGTTTCGGCCCAAAACGTTGCCTATTTCCTTCGCTCCATAGATGCTGCTGCACCTGCTGAGTTTCTCCAGCACTTTTGTCTACCTTCGATTTTCCAGCATCTGCAGTTCCTTCTTAAACACAGAATCAGAACATACCCTGGCACCATGGAAAAAACCATGTGCTTGCTGGAAAGGGTGTGAGTAATCTCATCAATATTCTGCACATCCAGAAGAGAACACAGGCCAATGGGCCAGCGGTCAAGGGCAACAGACATGCTGATCTCAGACACTGACACTTGATTCTAATTTGGAGCAAAGAAAATAGGGAAACCCCACACCTTCAAGGTCAGATTACCTTATGTAGATACCAGTAAATAGTTGCACTGTTGTAAATAAATCTTCTACACACATAAAGTTGGATAGAGGGGTGAGGGGAGACAGAGACCTTTGTTTGTCCACAGATTCTTCAGAGGAAGCAGCGGTTGAGACGCCTGCCCACTCCGTGACTCCGTCACATTGTCAGGTCCAATTAAAATATTTCCACTCCCTACGTTCAGATTCAAAGTACATTAATGGTGAGGTAATTTGCACAGGAATAAATTTGCCTATAATCCCTAAAGAAAAACAGTACATGTGTTCACAAAGATGTGGGAATCCCCATAGTAATGGCGGGTGGTAATGGTGGAGAGGGGGAGAGAGGGTGGGAGCAGAAGGGTCTGGAGTTGGTGCTAATTACAAGTGATCGCTTGCTGTTTCTCGATATATCAAGTTCACTTTAAGCGGCACCAGCTAGGAGCAAATGCTTAGTTGTTTCACAGCTTTTTCACAATAGTATTTTTCTGGATCCTATAATAGCCACAATTAACGGTACTGGGGTGATGCTGGTTAGAGAGTTGTAATTATACACCACAGAAACATGAATAATGTATTTAATGCTAAATTTAAGGCCAGTCAAATCTCTATGTTCCGTGAATTACACCTCCGCTCAAGTCCGTTCAACAGCCGAGTGGTCGAGGGCATTTGACAAAAGGACAAGTGATCCTTGCCACCATGTGTCTTCTAGTCATTCGGTGGGGGCCTGGGTTGAAATTCCACTTCTGACATTACTACTTGGGCTCAAAGTAGCGCAGAATTTAGAGCTGCTGCCTGACAGATCCTGACGCCCACTTTGGATCCTGACCTCTACTGCTCTGGCTGTGAAGTTTGCAGGTTTTCTTGTGTCTTTTTGGGCGTATTCCCCATGTGTTCCACTTTACTACCATGTGTCAAAGACTTGTTGGCTGCTGAGCTGATGCAAATTGTCGCTGATGTGCAGGTTGATGGCAGGGGACAAGAGGGGGGTTGCTGGGTGAGGAGAAGCGTGTTAAAAAAAGATGCATAAAGTGCATCAGTACAGATTGGTGCTTATTGGTCAGCATGACCCCAGTGGGCTGAAGGGCCTGTTTCTGTGGTGTATGATTACGACTCTCGAACCAGCATCACTCAAATTCACTCCCCTAGAAGACACTTGGTAGCAATCAGGGGATGGGATTACTGGCTCATTTCCTCCCCTCCAGTCCAGTGTGCTATGTAAGTGAGCATCTGAACACTGGCCACGAACTGGACAGATCAATAAATGGCTGGGCATTCCTGGTCTAACTGGGTCCTCAAATGCCTCCACTCATTGACGTACTCAGTCACTTTTAACTTGTTCGGTCCAATATAAAAAAGGCAAACATCACAAAACACACCATTAAAGGAGAGGTTGATGGCCTCCAGGTAGTTTCCTTGTGCTGCTGTAGAGTTTTGTCCACGTGGAAAACCATCTGAGGAGGAAAGAACAGCTGAAGTAGAATGACAACGGTTTTGTTGTGTTACAGTTCCTTCACCAACCGCAACAGCTGGTTAACACACTCTCTGTAAAACCTGCACAAGTGGAAGTGGCATTCAGAAATCGCATTCAGCATTAAGACGCCAATGGCACACTGGTGACTGACAGAGTAAAGGTATCCTTCCTTGCACTGGAGCTCCACCTGAAATGGGTTGAGCAGTGTTTTACTCCACTTCTTGATGGCCTCCTTCAGATTTCCAGCAAGGTTGATATCATAAAGAAAGCTGGAGCATTCCCTGACCTTGGAAATCATGTAGTGGGTAGACAAAAGTGCTGGAGAAACTCAGCGGGTGCAGCAGCATCTATGGAGCGAAGGAAATAGGCAACGTTTTGGGCCGAAACCTTCTTCAGACTGATCTAGGGTGGGGGGGGCGGTGAGAAGAAAGGAGAAAGGAAGAGGAGGAGCCCGAGGGCTGAGGGAGAGCAGAGAAGGGGAGGAGACAGCAAGGGCTACAGGAAATTGGAGAAGTCAATGTTTATGCCGCTAGGGTGCAAACTGCCCAAGCAGAATATGAGGTGCCGCTCCTCCAATTTCCGGTGGTGCTCACTCTAGCCATGGAGGAGGCCCAGGACAAAAAGGTCGGATTCGGAATTGAAGGGGGAGTTGAAGTGCTGAGCCACAGGGAGATCAGGTTGGTTAATGCGGACCGAGCGGAGGTGTTCGGCGAAACGATCGCCAAGCCTACGCTTGGTCTCACCGATGTAGATCAGCTGACATCTAGAGCAGTGGATGCAGTAGATGAGGTTGGAGGAGATACAGGTGAACCTCTGTCGTACCTGGAATGACTGATTGGGTCCTTGAATGGAGTCGAGGGGGGAGGTAAAGCGCCAAGTGTAGCATCTCTTGCGGTTGCAAGGGAAAGTGCCCGGGGAGGGGGTGGTGCGGGAGGGAAGGGAAGAATTGACCAGGGAGTTACGGAGGTAGCGGTCTTTGCAGAAAGCAGACAGGGGGGGAGATGGGAAGATGTGGCGAGTGGTGGGGTCACGTTGGAGGTGGCGAAAATGGCGGAGGATTATTTGTTGTATGTGACGGCTAGTTGGGGTGAAAGGTGAGGACTAGGGGGACTTTGCCCTTGTTACGAGTGGGGGGATGGGGAGAGAGAGCAGTGTTGCGGGGTATGGAAGATTCCCCTCTGCTCACCTATCGCCTCTACAAAACACACAATTGCAACATGGCTATCGGGCCATCTTTTTGAGCTGAGTAAGATGGTGCGACTGAACAAAAGGCTGTATTCCTCAGCTAGTCTGGCGACATATTGTTTTGGAATGCTCAATGCCTTTTGGGGGAACTAGATAATTACAGCGCAATACTGAAATCTGTTACTTTGATGAAAAGTCTCTCCTAAAACTAAAAGGCAAAGCAAGCAAGGACTTCTGAGAAATGAGCAAATTATACAGTAAATAGAATCTTTGGACCAATCACTCCAGAAATGTTCCCATTTAATTCAGCAGTTACGTCGTTTATTGTCCCAACTTTAAATTAATACCTGCTTCTTGCAGTCGCACCAGCACTGGGTACTGGATGAAGAGCTTTTTAATTGTTGTAAGTAGTGACGTCCACTCTTCCCGTCTTTCATTCTGGGCTACAACTCTTGAGAAAGTGGAACAGCAATGGTTAGGAAACAAATAAAGAAAATCAAATCCAAAAACAACACTGCTGGTTTATGAAAGGTAGACAAAAGTGCTGGAGAAACTCAGCGGGTGCAGCAGCATCTATGGAGCGGAGGAAATAGGCAACGTTTCAGGCCGAAACCCTTCTTCAGACTGAATTTATTTATACTCCAACACAATTTTCACAATTTATACTCCAACACAATTTTATGACGTCAATAAATTTGGTGATATTACATTTAATTCCCTCATGTAAATGACAAATATATATTATAGCTGGGATCCTAGCACTAATGCCAGTGGTATCCCATCAATCATACCGTGACAAACGGCTGAGGGGCAGTCCAGACAGAGACCCACATGATCCACAAAGTGGAAGGCAAGGAGAAATAAGTAAATCGTATTGAAAACTCACTTATAAAAGTCTTCGTAGAACCTTCCCTCGTGGTCCTGTTGAATATATGATCGGTGAGTCTCAGGAAATTCATCTGTAAGCAACACAACTGGTCAGGAGCAGAGTCCGGTCAAAATACAGGCGACATCTTGTGAAAGCAGAAGGATGGAATCGCAGAGGGTTTGAATCGGTGAACAGCCACACAAATACACTGCCCACTCAACAGTCCTGTCTTACAATGAGAAGAGCCAGATTCAATATTTGTCCCATTTAAGAAGCCAACAGGGCAGTGCTGATGATCAGGGGGGGGAATAGAACAGGTTTTGTGCACAAAATATCTCACATCAACAGTGGAAATTAATAAGTGGCTGAGAGTTACGGTTGGAAGCATTGGAGGGCTAGATTTGTTCTCTAACCCTTGTATGTTATCAGCCTCTGCAGGTGATGTGGACTTGGGTAAAGAAACAGAATGTTGGAATTTACTGTTGAGATAGAGATAGGTTTAATAAATAGTAAAATGCATAAAAGACATCAGAAAGAAGTCAGGTTCATAGAATCTGTAGATAGGAAGCAAAGTAATTTGATATGGATTGGTGTAATATACTTGGAGGGGGCACAAGGAAGTGGGTATACAAAGGAAAGTGAATGACAGAACGGTTACAAAAATACACATATGGAATGTGAATGACAGAGCATCAGTTGCCTAAGCAGAGGTTTAGACTGCCAGTGAAAGGCTGGTAACAAGGTTGTACACAGCAACGACAAGGTCAGAGTACCATGTGTGGGCATTCATTAAAGAAAAAAAGTGAGGGAATACATAAAGCCACAGACCGTTACCTGAAGATCCTTTCAATGACCCATAATTAAGCAAAATTGATTATAATTCTTTTTAACCTGGTTCCAGTAATTTTATAGAACTGAAAGCAATTTAACTTTGTGCTAGATGGACTTCACTGTGGCTCACAACCAAAATGACAATAAAATAGCAAAATAGTGTGACTTCCTGGGCTAAACGGTGTTCAATAGGAAGAACATACTTGGTTTGGAGAAGGACAAAAATTAAATAGACGATGTTCTAAACTTGGATACACCTCTATTAAGGACAAAGTTGTCTGGGGGAGTGGGTACATCTGTCTTCACGAAAGTGAGGGATGATGCTGATATTGTGGTTAAGGAGAAAATGTGTAAAACATGGGCGGGGATTAACACAGTTAAAGGGGGGTTATTAAGAGTCTTAGAATGTTTTTGAAAGTAAATAGACCACCAGGACCAGACAGCATATATCTCAAGAAGGGTCTCGACCCGAAACGTCACCCGTTCCTTCTCTCCAGAGATGCTGCCTGTCCCACTGAGTTACTCCAGCATTTTGTGTCTACCAGCATATATCTCAGGCTGTTAAATGTTTCAGAGTCCTTGATTATCATTCTCCAATCGCCTAGACAAATAAGGAGGACATTATTTGAGTATAGGAGCAGGGAGGTTCTACTGCAGTTGTACAGGGTCTTGGTGAGACCACACCTGGAGTATTGCGTACAGTTTTGGTCTCCAAATCTGAGGAAGGACATTATTGCCCTAGAGGGAGTGCAGAGGTTCACCAGACTGATTCCTGGGATGTCAGGACTGTCTTATGAAGAAAGACTGGATAGGCTTGGTTTATACTCTCTAGAATTTAGGAGATTGAGAGGGGATCTTATAGAAACTTATAAAATTCTTAAGGGGTTGGACAGGCTAGATGCAGGAAGATTGCTCCCGATGTTGGGGAAGTCCAGGACAAGGGGTCACAGCTTAAGGATAAGGGGGAAATCCTTTAAAACCGAGATGAGAAGAACTTTTTTCACACAGAGAGTGGTGAATCTCTGGAACTCTCTGCCACAGAGGGTAGTCGAGGCCAGTTCATTGGCTATATTTAAGAGGGAGTTAGATGTGGCCCTTGTGGCTAAGGGGATCAGAGGGTATGGAGAGAAAGCAGGTACGGGATACTGAGTTGGATGATCAGCCATGATCATATTGAATGGCGGTGCAGGCTCGAAGGGCCGAATGGCCTACTCCTGCACCTAATTTCTATGTTTCTATGTTTCTATTAGAATATATGTCCTCAAGAGGTAGCAGGATAGGTGAATAAAATCTGCTTCCCGGCTAATCAGGATTTTGATTTATTAGCAGGGAAGTTAGGCTAGAACTGTGCACAACAGCAGTGTTTCAGTACTGCATACAGTTCTTTCCATGACGTTACAGGAAAGGTGTAATTGCACTAGAGAGGGTGCAGAGGAGGTTTACAAGGCATTGCAGGAATGGAAAATTGAAACTGAGAAGATTGAATTGCTAGGGAAAAGATTGGGGGGAGAATCAGTGGAGATGCATTAAATAGCGAGGTGTCCACACAGATTAAACAGGGGGAACATATCTCTCTTAGCTGAGGGGTATCTGGTGGGGGTGGCAACACAGATACCATCAGCACATTTAAGAAATGCATGCATGAGCTGTAACCTGCTGAGATCCACACCTCGTCCTGGAAGGTGGGATTCACCTGAGAAGCTCTTTTCCAATTGCACAAACATGATGGGCCAAATGGCCTCCACCAGATATTGCATTTTCTCCAGTTCCTACTGAGGTTGTCATCAGGCCCCTCTTTGACAGATTAAAGGACAAACTCACCCGCTGACTTGGTATCATAGAAAGTTCTAGAAAACAAAACCACCGTCACTTCATGGCTGCAATTCTTCTCCTAAAATTAAAGAACAGTAAAAAAAAAACATTAAAAAATTGTGATTGAACTGTCTTGCCTGATAAGCGATGCATATTGTGATAAAAATTGCGAAAAATTGGAAGCATGGTGGCGCAGTGGTAGAGTTGCTGCCTTACAGTGCCAAAGACCCAGGTTCGATCCTGGCGGAGGGAGCTGTCTGTATGGAGTTCGTACGTTCTCCCCGTGACCTGTGTGGGTTTTCTCCACGAGCTCTGGTTCCCTCCCACACTCCAAAGACGTACAGATTTGTAAGCTAATTGGCTTGGTAAAATTGTAATTTGTCCCTGGTGTCTGTAGGATAGTGTTAGTGGGCACGGTTCGCAGACTCGGTGGGCCGAATGGCCTGTTTCCGTTCACAACTCTCTGGATGAAAAAGGTTTTCCTCATCTCAGTCCTAAATGGCCTACCCCTTATTCTTAAACTGTGATCCCTTGGTTCTGTACTCCCCCAACATCGGCAACAGTTTTCCTGCATCTACCCTGTCTAATCCTCTAAGAATTTAGGTTTCTTTAAGATACCCTCTCATCCTTCTAAATTCCAGCGAATACAAGCCAATTCGACCCATTCTTTCATCATGTCAGTCCTGCCATCCCGAGAATTAACCTGGTGAACCTACGCTGCACTCCCTCAATAGCAATAATGTCCTTCCTCAAATTAGGAGACCAAAATTGCACACAATACTCCAGGTGCAATCTCACAAGTGCCCTGTACAACTGCAGTAGGACCTCCTTGCTCAAATCCTCTCGCAATGAAGGCCAACATGCCATTAGCTTTCTTCACTGCCTGCTGTACCTGCATGTTTACTTTCAATGACTGATGTACAAGCACACCCAGGTCTCATTGCACCTCCTCTTCTCCTAATCTGACACCATTCAGATAATAATCTGCCTTCCTTTTCTTGCCACCAAAGTGAATAACCTCACATTTATCCACATTATACTGCATCTGCCATGCTTTTGCCCACTCAAGCATCTGCCATGCTTCTGACCCATCCAAGTCACCCTGCAGCCTCATAGCAACCAACCAAGAGGTTTCAGATTGTGATGGTGCATTTTAGTGTTCCTTCTGAAGTCCCAAGGTACCTCGTGGATGCCCAGTTTTCAGCTGCCATACCTGTACTGAGTCTATCCCATTTAGCACGATTGTAGTTCTACACGTCAATGGAAAGTGGCCTCGGTGCAAAGATAGGTCTTTGTCTCGAAAATGGACCATGTAATGGTCTCATGGATAGATGTATCTGGCACAGGTAACGTTGGTGAACCCACAGTCAAGATCTCCTGTGCTTCTTTGACCACTATCTGCTCCAGATGCAATCAGGCAGCCACGTCCTTCAAAGCTTAGTCATGAGTAGTGAACCAACCCTCTCTTGGTGATGGACACGGTCCCCAAGCCAGAATAGATTCAACGCCCTTGATCTTTCAGTGCTTCTTCCAAGCATTATAAGTCAATGACAGGAAACCACAAACCCCACATCCGTCAACCGTTATCCATTACTATCTTAAAATCAGCTTTCACATTTGATGCACAACCAAATCCTTGCACAATCTGTCTTTCCCTTGTTTTATTTACCTTCCATTTGGCAAAGAGATCAGCAAGGAAACCGTTTACAGCCTTCTCAAAGTACAAGTCGCCTAAATGAAGAGAAATATGGTTAAGAAAGTGAACCATTAGTTTGAACATCTGAACCTCGCTCACTGTGTTTCTCCAGTTATGATGAGAGGTGCAAGGTAACCCAAGCGAGCTTTCCTTTAAAATGAGTCAATGGCCTGACAGCATTACTGTCGAAACAGCAATACTAATCTTTGCCCATTTGATCACAACATAAATAAAAACAACACAAATACAAAATCTTCTCAGAAATATTTGTGCACTTGAAAACGCAGCATCAGGTTAAACAAACATTTAAATATCTAATTTTCCTCTGAATGAAGCAGCTGCAAACATATTGTGGCATGGCTTCTCATTTTCGGAACACACAAGGGATGACACGATAAACAGCTCAAACTAACGAAAGCACGATGGAAACTGGCTTACAGATGCTGTACTAAAAAAGGAAATACTTTTATACAAATTAAATTTTGAGAAAGGAAGACAAAATAGAACCTATATATTATAGAACGGTGGATTTCAAAAAGTTCCATTCATCTTCAATTTTCAGTTTCCCAGCTGAACGGACCTTACAGGGCTGGCTCAGCAAGATTAAAGCACAGTGCCACATCCATAACATGCTCATGCCAGTAAACTTGGATAATGAACAGAAAAGCTCATTTCACCCAACACTGCTCTTCCATTTAATAAGCTTTTGGCTATTATTTTGCTTATTACTTTGAAGCAAGTGCAGTCAGACAGCAAAAGTGACTTTAGTGTTCACTGAAGCATTATTGAGCAAAACACAAAGTGCTGGATGAACTGAGCAGGTCAGGCAGCATCTGTGAAGGAATGGACTGACGACGCTTTGGGTTGGGCTGGACTCAAAATGATGTCTGTCTATTGCCAAGGGTTGCAACCTTGTCGTGGTCGGGGAGCTTGTGTGTCTCAGTGACCCCTATAGCTATGCCAGCGGGAGATTTGTCTCCTGTTAGGGTCTCCCATGCTGGACAGGTCAAAGGGTAGAGGTGAGACGAAGAGCGATCCACTGGTCCTCCAGGTTGGGGGTTGAGCACAGGGGCTAACAACCCTGTCTCGTAAAACAAATATGTTACGGAAACAGCAACTGAAGGAATCAACACCACTGGGCGTGATGGACTTCCAGGGCTATCGACAGATGCTAGGATGAATGGCAATGGTGAAAGCCGAAAGGAAGCCACTGGCAGGAAGGTGGAAGTTCTAAATGCCAAACATAAGAAGGCGCTGGAACTGGATAGGTCCTCTATACTGAGAAGAGAACCAGACAGCATCCCAAGAATAGCTCTGCACTGGACACTGGAAGGGAAAAAGAAAAGAGGGAGAACCAAAACCACCTGGTGTCGAACTGTAGAGGAGGAAATGGACCTGACCTGGGGTAGTGTCCAGAAGCTAGCCCAGAACACACAGGAGTGGAGGACCTTCGTTGCTGCCCTACATGCCAGGAGACATAATAGGCAGTAATAAGTAGTATTCCCTCCGGAGATGCTGCCTGACCCGTTGAGTTACTCCTGCACTTTGTGTTTTGCTCTTGATTCCAGCATCTGCAGCTCCTTGTCTCTCCTGAAGCATTATTATTCAGAAGACAAGTCATGAAACAAAAATCCTAAAGTGCTTCTCTATCGATGCTGCGGGCATTTATTTACCAACTACAGTGTACATTTTCTCACCATAGATGTCGAAGTCCCACATCTCACAGCTCATTTGGATGAAAATGTAAACCATTGCAGAGGTAGATCGGAACACCACCTTTAAAATGGACACCAATAATGTTACGTCATAATTAGAACACTTTCCCAAAACTCTTTCCCCGCGCACATGCAATGATTTTACAGGGAAATGTTGGTGATACAGATGCACAGTAGAAAGCATCTTATCTGGATGCATCACCGCATGAACAAAACACAAAGTGCTGCAATAACTCAGTGGATCAGGCTGCATTTCTGGAGGATGCGGATAGGAGACTATCAGGTTGGGACCCGTTTCATATGGCGACGTTTCAAGTTGGGACCCTTCTACAGTCCCGACACAAGACGTCACCTATCTATAACCTCCATTTCCAGATATGCTGCCTGATCCACTGAGATACTCCTGCATCACCACTTGGTTTGGTGACTGCACAGCCCAAGACTGCAAGAATTTGCAGAGTTGTTGATGCAGCCCAGTCCATCACACAAACCAGACTTCCCCTACGTCACATTGGCTTGGGAAAGCAGCCAACATAATCAAGGACCACTTACATCCTAGTCGTTTCCTCTTCACCCGTCTTATCAGACAGAAAATACAAGAGCCTGAAAGCATGCACCACTAGATTCAGGAACAGCATCTTCACTGTTGTTATCGAACTACTGAAAAGAGCTCTCACAAGCCAACAATGTAGTCCCGATCTCACAATTTCTCTCAGTGTTGCGACACTGGAGGAGACACCGCACGCCAATATGTCGTCATGCCGCATCACCGCCGCACCTTTTTTAGTGACCTGATACGTCAGTCAATGATGCCGACAGTCGACAAAAAAATCGGCAAGTGGGACAGGCTCTTAATGGTCTCCAGGTTTAGATCAAGTGATCTACAACTGGTGCCCCACTGACCTTTAATCCCGTTACTTACTTGAAACATCAATCCCAGAACAATACAATTAATTCTTAACTTCCTTTTACATAACCCAGTAAGCCAGCCAATTGTATCAAATATCTCTCAGCAATGCAAGGCTGCAGCCCCCCATCAGATTAATTAGGGGTGGACAAAGATTTCCATGACTGGATCCCAGTACTCATTAATGAGGAAGTGGGAGCTTCCACAACTGAGTACAAAGCCCACTGGATAGATAACAAGGTCATAGATAAATTCTTACCCTGGTATCTTCACTTATATATCCACAGGTAACTTTTTCACCTTTAACCCAAAGTTCACTTGCTTGCGCCCTAGGGGGAAAAAAATCACCACACTGTTAGCCAGTGATAATTGCATTCTAGCATTAAATAATTTGCAACAGGAATGGAGGAAACAGTGTGGTGTCTCTGAGAGACTCCAAATAAAGGCACGCAATTTAATGTACTTTCCCAGACATATTTGGGTTTATTTGCAAATGAAGTTCCCATCAGAGCATACAGTGAAGGTGGCCTTTCAGCCCTGTGCTTGTGCCAGCTCTCCGAGAGCACAATCCAGCATGGCTCTACCTCTCCGGATCTCCCCATATCACTTCAATACTTTCCCAAGTTGCCATTCCATTTCCACTCCCCTCAATAATTGCCCAAACCTGCATCTGGGACACTAGTAATATTGTCTTTCTTTGCAAGGAGTGGAATGAGACAGGAAAGCAGGGTTATATTACGAAGCAGAACCGTGTTCAACAATCGACAGCACCATACTTCAACGCTCCAAGCAAAATTAGAACTATTGAGGCAAATTGAACAAAGTAAAAATTTTAATCTGACCTTATTCCTGCAAATTCCACTTTCTGTGTAATGTAAGCACAGGTGTTAACCTAGGGAAAAATGGATAGGTTTTTCAAAGAGCAGTCACAAATTTTATACGCAATTATCTCAACAAAGCTCTTAAGTTTATCAGAAATATCTGGACTAGGTCCCTGCTTCTGATCCACTGAGAATATCACAACACGTGGATTACCTGCACAGTGTGGCATGTAGGTGTCAGCAACAACTGCATCTCAACACAATTAGACGTTGTTACATTGGTTCCATGCATAGGGTCTCATGAATTTACCCGAGGAATACCACTTTGACTAATTTCTCCACACTGTTGTGGTCCCAAATCACCAGCACTGTCCGATGTATTGAAATCCCCAGCACATGCTGTAGCATTCAGAGTGAATAGTAACTGCACATCACAGGTTGCTTACAGGCTGCAGGATTGGTTTGTGAGGTGCAGAAACAGGACAATATCTGTTTGAAGAAAAGCCCATGGAAGTTCCTCTTCCAAATCACCCTTCCTTTTTAAAAATAGGACATCCAGTATAGTCTCCTGCATGACCACTCCATCACTACCAGCGCCAACAGCTCTGCTGAGAGGTTCACCCTCAAAACCACCTGAACACATGTAAGCAGAGCTCAGTGAACTGGAGGGCTCAGCAGAACAACCACACTGGAGCCCGGCAACAAAGCCACACCCTGGAAGCCTGTAATCTCTCCCAAAGAATGGTCGAGGCTGGGGAATCAACCGAAGATCCCAGAGCCGGATCGGCAGTTGTTCGTGAGGTGCAGGGACCAGTGCACTTATAGGGAGCTAATGTACAAATTAGCCAGGAATGAACTGAATGACAGATTGGGTTCGAGGGGCTGAATAGCCTTCTCTTGCCTCCATGAAGTTTCATGTGCTTGGAATAGGTTGACAGAGGTTTAAGAGCAAGTGTGATGGTGCCACAAGAATATGGGCTCATTATGCTCCATTCTGTTTGCAAATTGAAGATCAAATTTCCAGCCACGTACCAGGTTCTTCTTGAGCCGCCACATGTCGCTGCGCCCAATGTACTGGTCCTTGAAGGTCAGCTCCATCAAATCCAGGGTAACATCCTGTTCAATATTCAGACAGGGAAATATTAATAGACAATAGGTGCAAGAGTAGGCCATTCGGCCCTTCGAGCCAGCACCGCCATTCAATGTGATCATGGCTGATCATCCCCAATCAATACCCCGTTCCTGCCTTCACCCCATATCCCCTGACTCCGCTATCTTTAAGAGCCCTATCTAGCTCTCTCTTGAAAATATCCAGAGAACTGGCCTCCACCGCCCTCTGAGGCAGAGAATTCCACAGACTCACAACTCTCTGCAAGAAAAAGTGTTTCCTCGTCTCCGTTCTAAATGGCTTACCCCTTATTCTTAAACTGTGGCCCCTGGTTCTGGACTCCCCCAACATCGGGAACATGTTTCCTGCCTCTAGCGTGTCCACACCCTTAACAATCTTATATGTTTGCCTGTACTCATGTACGGGATGATTTGACTGGATAGCACGAAAAAATATTTTTCACTGTATCTCAGTGAACGTGACAATCTTAAACCAATACCAATGTTTGACTAAAAGAGCGAGTATTGCGACACTTGCTGGTGCAAGGAAATGCCTAACATGGTTAGGTTTCAGCTGCAAACGTTGTCAGGGTCATGAATAAACCAGAGATCTGCAGAGTCAGCAAAAGATCTTTAGTTTCGGTTTTACGGAGCTGCGACTGATTTGGAGAACAGGAACGACGAGAGGAATGGAGGGGGGGGGGGGGGGGCACCAGGGGAAATGGTTATAATCTGCCAACCCTGGTCAATGTTGGATGGGACTTGACAAATCCAGAGGCAACAGGCCCAGCCAGAACTCACTCCCCTCACCTCGATCACGCAGACAGGGCGGTGAATGGGCTCTAGGGTGGTAAAGGAGGCTTTTGGTACGTTGGCCTTCATCAGTCAGGGCACTGATTATGGCGGTTAGTACATTAACAGGATGGGCAAATCCAAAAGTAAAAACCTTATCAAGATTCAGTTAATTATAATGAATGTGGAACAATATGCAACCGAGTTAATCAACCCACAAGATGCAGATGGGATCAAAGCTCAGCAGTCCTTCCACATCTGGTTGTGAATGGTTTGGACATTGAACCTGGTGGCAGCTGCAGTAAGGTCGCTCTCCTCAGCAGGAAGGGTGGGATTCAAGGGCTGCGAGTCAACAAATACAAGCAAACGTATTAGGTATTTAACTGCTCAATGTTCATGCCACTGACTTCCAGTTGATCATGGGAACATGAGGAGGCATGTGATTGCTGCTTTTACTGACAGCAACACCTTCAAAAACAAGATGCAAGGTACAAATCGGGTTCTGCACCCAGCATTCTCGGATGATCTCCATTCACATTTGCCCTTTATTCCAAGTACAATCTCTCATTCTCAGCAATGGACTTTGGGCCATTCCCAGCATCTCCAGACAAGAGCAGAATGTAATCTGACTTACTGAGGCCTCGGCAAGAGAAGCTGAATGCAAACACTCACTCATTCAAGTGATTCAAACACTCAGCTTATTCACAAACAAAGAGAATCTGTACATTTCTCGCCAGTTCCCAGCGTATCCAGCATAAATTCTTGACTAGTGGCATAAAAGGATTGCTTAAGGATCCCTGAAACTCAATCGGAAGCTCTCTCTGGGATATGGATAGATTTGAAGCAATTAAGAGTGGCACAGTTGCACTGCAAGTAGAGCTGCTGTCCACAGCTCCACTGACGCAGATTTAATCCTGACCTCGGGTGCTTCCTGTGTGATTTGTATCTTCTCCCTGTGACCACATGTGTTTCCCCAGGGTGATCAATCTCAACTCATATCATAAACAAGTGTGGATCAGTAAATGTATTGTATCTAATGTATAGATGAGTGGTAGAATACAGGGGTAATTTGTGTAAATGTGAGAGAAAATTGCTACAAGGAATGAACGTGAATATCCTGAGAGCCAGCATTGACTTGATCAGTCAAAAGGCTTTCTTCTACATTGTAAGAAATATACAAAAAAACAAACAAACGTGACCCTTACCTTCGGATCCACAATGTTCACATAGACATCCTGGTAAGCTCGCAGTTTAAACACCTGGGCCACAGTCTGATCCACACTGATAGTTTCTGAAGGAAAGAACCAAGAAGGAAAGATTCAATTTAAATTAAATGTAATTTAATCTCCCCCAAAAAGGTAGGAGCGCAAAACAAAGCCAAAAATAATGTCACGGAGAGCAAAGAGAAGATTGGTGAACAAGCCTTTGCTGGGAAGTTTGGGGAAATATTTAAAATATCTTGGGTGTGAGAAGGAAAATAATTACTGTTTAGGAGCTAGCAATTGGAGAGCCGGCCTTCCATCCCTACAATCCTTTATTTTTGTTCTTTCCTTCTCTCCCACTTCTATCTGCACCTTAAAAGCTGATTCATTCATTGACTTTTTCCCAGTTGTGATGAAAGGGCATTAACTTGAAACATCCCATCTCTTTTTCTCTTCCCACAGATACTGTTGCCGTGCTGCATATTTCCAGCAGTTTTGTTCTTGGTTCTAACTGTAGTCAACGGCCCCCATAGCAGAAGTGTCCATGGGTGGAAACTAGAAGTATCCTGAGCTCATTCTGCTACCACCATCATCGACTGCGACAAGTGATGGCTTCCACTGATTGTGCCGGATGCTTGCGTTCTTTTCAGGATGGACGATGACGCGAGGCCGACATTTGTAACAAGATGGACACGAAAAGAAGACTGTAGCCCACCACATCGTCAAAAACTGACTTTCTTCTCTGCTCATTAGGCACAACATAAATGGAAGACGTTCTCTGTGCAATATTACAGATCATCAAGCTTCCCCCCGTCATGTTTTCTCCCCTATATAACTTCTACCTTTGCAACACAAATCCCCAAAAATGCAGCAGCTGCGCATAGTGGTTGTACAGAGATTACCCAGAAACCAGGGAGGACTTCCTCCTTTTTATAGTCCAAACTCAGATCAGACTTCATAATGTCCTTCATTACTTAGTATCATAAGATGGTCGTTAGCAATTTCGATGACACCTTACAATCGTTTTTAATACTAAATCCCACCAATCCAGCAACAATGTAAAATAATTCAAGTCGTTACCTTTCTGCAGATCTTCTTTCAAAGACTTCACCTGCAGAAGAAGAGGGCTGTAAAGAGAGATAATAAATGTATTGAGCAACAAGAAGGGAGTTGAATTTAGGGGGTCCCTCCCTAAATTGTGATATAGATAAAATTGTAGATCATTGGACTTCGGTCCTTTCAATTCCTCCTAGGATCCTTGACCTTGCACTCCTGTGGCTGTCTGTTTAATTAAGGATCACCTGTTCCTGCAGGATTCCCCATAAACCAAATCAATATCCCCCTTCCCCACCCCACTTCCACCCTCACCCCTAGATGACTTCAATAGATGCAAATCTAAAAAAAACATTGTTATTGTGGTAAAACATTCCAATAGATAGATTCAAAAAGTCTTACAAAGCTTTAAAATTAACTGTTTTATTTTCCCTTCCCTGGAAATAAATCTGCTTGTAGACAAATTAATGTAATTAAAAAGAGAAAGTGTCACATTGGTCTCATTCACAACTCAGGGGACAATTTACGGAAGTTTGCCCGGCAGTCTGAAGGTCAAATAAAAAAGGAAATGAATTTGTTCATTGCTTTTCATGAATTCAGGACATCCAAACATTTCTCAGGCACTAATGTACTTTTACAGTGCAGCTCGTGTTGTGAGACAGGAAACACTGCAGCCAACGTGCACACAGCAAACTCCACAAAACATCACGGATTTATACTCTCCTTACGGTGATATAATTGAGTGACATGTATTCGCCAGGTGATGACTTCAAGCAGAGACGGCCCAGCCACTGTCACAGAGGGAAGCTCCATTGAGAGCTTCACAATGATCATCTCATCTCCAACAAGAAAAAATCGGATCATCTATCCTTGGTATTCAATGAATTAACATTGAAGTGCAGCAGGTACATGAAAAGATCATCTTCCAAGTCTCATGCCATCCTGAGAAGGAAATATATCCCCATTCCCTCATTGTTAATAAGTATAAATTGAAGCACTCCTTTCCCAACAGTACTGTGGGACGACCTTTACCTGTGGTTCAAGAGGCCACTCTGCAACAGAAAACTGGAGAGGCCAAGAAATGCTGGTCCTGCCAGTAATACTCAGATCCCCGAAAATGAACCAATAAAACTCATTTAAATAAAAAAAATTAAATGGTACCAACCTGTACTCGTCATTGATGTACGCAATCTCCACAATATCACCCAGCTTCACCTGAGGGAAGACTTTGGGGTTCACCATCAGTTCATAGTCTAAAGGAAACAGGAAGACAACGTGAAAAAAAAAAAGCATCTTTTCAGTTCATCACACTCTTTCCATACAGTGCTTAACAATCAGCTCACTGGTAACAAATTTAAAACAAGAATCAAACTGCTGGATCAACTCCGTGCCTCAGGCAACATCTGTGGTAGCAAGAGCATAGTCAACATTTTGGGTTGAGACCCTGCATCAGGACCATCAGTTTGTTTCTTGCTCCAGATCACAGCATCTGTTGTTTTGAGTATTTCCTTTTGAATGTTTGGAGGGAAAGAGCTCTCTAATTATATTCTGTAACCAACCCTGCCCCATAACTATCACCACTTCCTATCTCTTCTCAAGTGCCTTTTGATTATAGTTCCTTGTGACATTATCTGACCCTCAAACAATGATTATATTGAATTCAGCTCCCTGAACGACAGAGAAGATGTCCCATTCGATGATCAGCTCATGGGTATGTAATGGATAGACCTCAACGATCTCCATGGTAAAACTGCCTTGTGGTATTCATCCCTTCAGAGATACACCTAAAAAATAGACATCCAACAGATGGGTGACCTTTGGTGGCCACAAAACCATTGCCCAGCAAGACACCTTGATTTCTAAAGTAAGGGAAGACAGGAAGGGAGTATGGATTGTGACAGTTTCACTGCCAGCTCATAAGGTGCAGCCCAGGATCCGATTCTTTCTGTACTCATGTTTTCCCTGGGATTAGTTATCTTGCATATTTGATATAACACTGTTTATTCTCTTGCACTCCTCTGACATACTCATATATGATAAGATTAGCCTGGTACACAAATCATGTTTTCATTGCATCTTGGTACACATGACAATAATAAACCAAAACAGTTCTAAGACACTTTATTTAAGCACATCACCAAACACTTGGCCACAGAGATAAATTTGAAGCAATACAATTGGCAGCAGTGCAGGTGGCTGGAGCAAGACTGCTGTCAGCTTTGCCCAGTGGGACTAGTGGTGTTGCCAAGGGTGACCAGAAGGATGGTGATTCTGCAGGGAACATGATGTCAATGGCAGGATTGATGGTACCATCAGGCAGCCTGGCAGGATTGATGGCAAAGCACAGATGGTGAAAAACAAAGTCAAGGTTTGGGAAGGGCAGAACAGCAGCCGCATCCCTCCCTGGCCCAAGTCAGGAAATGGCCCTGAACCCTGAACCCCTTCCCCCCCTCCCCCTACACTCTTTCTCCTTCTACTCAGCCGCAAAAGCACCATCTCCTTCACTCACCCATGTTCTCCCTTCACCACGTTCAGTCTCTCCCGTGCCATCTCCCTCCCTGTACTGTCCTTATGTGCCCAGCCCTCCCCAAGCCATTCCTACTCTTCTCCCCCCCCCTCCTCCTCCTCTTTCTCATCTCACTCGATCCGCTCTGACCGGCCGGGCAACACCAACAGCGGGGATGGGTGTCTCTTTATTCTCACCGCTGCCCCCGAAGCCCTTCTTGTGGATCCACAGTTTATACACCCTGTTGGTTCTCATGATGACCGCCTGTGGGCCGCCGCCGCCGCCGCTGCCGAGCACGGTGTTGTTGGTGTGAGCTGCCGGAAGTGCAGCAGCGGACAGGGTCTGCGGCCTCGGAGAAACGTTCCGTGGAGAAAGGTTCCGGGAGCCGACTGGAGGGGTGTTTGTGCCGTTCTTAGCAAAGATCCTATAAGAGTTTCACAGAGCCCTTTACAGCCACCAAAGTATTTTGGGGAGTATTATCAACGTTGTAATGCAGGATTTCGAATGCAGCAGCTTCCTAAGCACCAGCACCAAGGCGGTGGACGAGGGCCTGTTGAATCTTCCTCCAAGTCTCGGCCTAGCCTCATCCATCCAGGCTACCTCACCCCCTCCGGTTAAAATAACCACTTCTCTCGATCACTTTATACAACAAAGACATCCAAGGCAAAACACGGCGAGCAGAGTAAGTGAGGTAGATATTAGTGCGTTTGACCAAAAGCTCGGTCAGAGGAATAGGTCTTATGGAATGATTTAAAAGAGGAAAGAGAGGTAAATTGAATATCTAGGGTCTTGGCAACATAGGATAGAACATAGTAGGTGTCTTGGACCTCGAGTAGGCAAACTATTCTTGAAGTTAGAGCTGAATTAAATTGAAAACTACAGCTAACGACTGTGCTGTGTCATCTCTTTGACACCTCCCTATATTTGTGACCCTATGGATGAACATCATGCCACCATCTCCCATTACTAATCTCATCTTTAACACTTAAATAACGTTCAATTCCTTCCCCCCCTCACCCCCCTCACCCCCTCACCCCCCCTCACCTCATCTTTACCACAGACACGCAGCTCTATTACACTGTCATTCCCTACCAGGAAGGTCACAGAGCTCTCTGGTTCTTCCTTGAACAGAGACCCAATCAGTTCCTTCTCTCCTCACACTCTGCTTGGTGGAACTTGTCCTCACTCTCAACAATTTCTCCTTTGGCTCCTCTCACTTTCTTCAACTCGATGATGTAGCCAAGGGCACTCACACGGGCCCCGGCTGTGCCTTTTTGTTGCTTACAGTCCTTGTTCCAAATCATTCCCCAACTTTTTCACCCCCACCCTTTTCTCCGCAACATCAAAGACTGCATTAGGACTGCCTCCTGCATCCGTACAGAACTCATTGATTTCATCAACTTTACCACCAACTTCTCAAATTCACTTGGACTATCTCTGACACCTCTCTCCCCTTTCTCAATCTCCCTGTCTCCATCACATGAGACAGAGGTCTACTTCAAACCCATTGACTCCCACAGTTATCTTGATAACACATCCACTCTGCCATCCATCTTTGCAAGGATGCTATCCCTTACTCTCAATTCTTCTGTCTCCGCTGCATCTGCTCTCAAGACAAGGCCTTTCCATCTAGATCTTCCAAGATGTTCTCTTTTTTCAGTAAATATGGTTTCCCCCCTCCAATTGTGGATATATCCCTCATCCATCTCTGTGTCCGATAGTGCTGTTCTCATTCCCGCTCCCCCTACATGGAACAAGGAATACATCATTCTACATTTCCGCCACCTTCAACCTAATCTAATCACCAGTCACATCTTTCCATTCCCCACTCCTTTCTGCTTTCTACAGCGGCTGCTCCCGAGGCACCTCCTTAGTTCATTGATCCCTTCCATTCCAACCTGCCGCCTCCCTAGGTAGACACAAAATGCTGGAGTAACTCAGCGGGTGAGGCAGCATCTATGGAGAGAAGGAATTGGCGACGTTTCGAGTCGAGACCCTTCTTCAGACTCCCTAGGTACTTCGCCTGTAAAACACAGGAAATGTAACACCTCCAGGACCCTCCATAATGTTTGGGACAAAGACCCATCATTTATTTATTTGCCTCTGTACTCCACAATATGAGATTTGTAATAGAAATAAATTACATGTGGTTAAAATGCACATTGTCAGATTTTAATAAAGGCCATTTTTATACATTTTGTTTTCACCATGTAGAAATTACAGCTGTGTAACTCAGACCTCTGCCTCCTGACTGTTCTCTCCCACAATACCTCATCAGTGTCTATAGGCAGTCATTGGAGGGGGGGGCGGGGGGGGCTTAGCTATACTACCTCAGATGGGCCTGTGACACAAATACAGCGTGAATGGTCTATGTGCCCTGGACACAGGGAAATTTGCTTTCCAGGGGATATAAATGCCGCAAGAATTATCTATTCTCCATGGGAGGCACGGTACTAACAGTGGAGGGACGGGGGCAATCCTCTCACCGCTGGGTTTTGTGATCCAAATGCAGTGTGGTGTCTAATGCAGGGGAATGTGGTGATCTGTTCTACCCAGAGCTCCACGCTACAGAGACACTGCTGTTTTCTCCCACAGCCTCCTTCCCATCCCCACCATCCGCCTTCCTCAGTGTGTTTGCTGGACAGCCTGTTGGCCAGTTCTCACGTCACCTGCTGCTCCATCATTCGCCAGAGCATAAATAGTATCTGATATCTACGGCTTTTGGTGCTGTGTACAGACATTATGGTGCCTACCTGTTCTAGGTGTGTATAAATATTAACAAACTCAGGTCCACGCTCTGTGCCTCATAGCCTTCAGACTGGCAGCCCCCCCCCCCCCCCCCCCCCCCCCCCCACTGTAGGTGCAATGTTCACTGTCCACTAATCAGTCACTGAGGGCAGGTTATATTTTAAACAATGCATCCTTTGGATTTGGAAAGGACATTCAGTGTACATCCCTAAAGTAGCTGAGGGTCTGCAATCAACCTGTTGATGGAACATAGTCCAGGCTAGATAAGATCAGCAGGTCTCGTTCCTTGAGGAACAGTAGGGAGCCAGGTGAGCTTTGACAACAATCCAATGCTTTGTAGTTACCAGCACGTAAATGTATTTAGAACGTAGAACAGTACAGCACAGCAATCGGCCCTCGGCCCATAATGTCTGTGCCGAACATAATGCCAAGTTAAACTAATCTCTTCTACCTGCACGTGATCCATATCCCTCCATTCCCTGCATATACACGTGTCTATCTAAAAGCCTCTTAAACATCACTCTCATATCTGCACCACCACTCCAGGCAGCATGTTCCAGCACTGGGAGCTCCAAACCGGCGCGGCCTTGTCGGCTTCGGAAGCCGCGGTTTCCAGCTAGAAAGCGGCCATTCCAGGTGGCCCAGCCGCTGTGAGGACTCTCCCGACGCCGGGGCAACACCACCCGGTGAGAACGGCCAGGAACATCGGGCCTCCGTAGAGGCAATTGCGGTGGCCTCAATAGGCCTGACTTTGGGGTGAACTTGGGGATGGGGACTGGACATTGTGCCTTCCCCCACAGTGGTATCCATTGTGGGGGGATGATTTTTTGTCTGTATGGTAATCCTGTTAGTCTTTGTCCAAGATGGCTGCCGTGAAGGGAGAGTGGACGCTGGCGCGCTTTAGCTGCCGCTGCTCTCTTTTCACATTGTGTTTTTGATTTTTTGTTTTTGGACTGAATTCTGTTTTTAATTTGTGTTTCTGTGATGTATTTATTATTTATTTTATTCTGATTATATGTTTATATTCCTGTTAATCTATGTAAGGTGTCCTTGAGATGTCTGAAAGGCGCCCAATAAATAAAATTTATTATTATTATTATTATTAATCACTGTGCAAAAAACTTGCATCACACATTTCCTTTAAGCTTTTCCTCTGACCTTAAAGCCATACCCTCGAGCCTTTGATATTCCACACTTATATTCCTGACTCTTATATTCAATGCCCCAACCTTGATGAAGGCAAGCATACCATAGGGCTTTTTTTCACTGGTCAGTCTGTTTAACAGTCTGAAACGGTCTGTTTCAACTGCTTCCCTCCGGCAGACGTTACAAGGCCTTCTACGCTCGAACCTCCAGACTCAGGAACAGTTTTATCCCAAGAGCTATAGCGGCTCTGAACCGGCCCTAATGAGTGCCCTCCCACCCACCCACCTCCCTCAGATGGTCACGTCAATCAATTCAGCTTGCTTATTTATGTATTGTATTTATTTACCTTTCTTGTACATCAGTGGAGCTGCACACTAAATCTCGTTGCACTGACTTGCAATGACAATAAAAGATATTATCATTATTATTATTATTATTATGTTGTCACTTTCAGCGAGCGATGGACTTGGATCCAAGATACCTCTGCATATCATTGCTGTTAAACGTCTTGCCGTTAACTGTATGCTTTCTCCTTCCGTTCAATCTCCCAAAGTACAATATCTGACACTTGCTCAGGTTAAAATCAATCCATCATTTCTCCTGTAATTGATATAGCGTTGACAGCCTTCCTCACTGCTTGCAACACCACCGACTTTGGTCGAAACAAAGACCTGCGCATGCTGGTTAATACATAAAATGGCACGAAGTGCTGGAGTAACTCAGCAGGTTGTGCAGAATCTCTGGAGAGCGTGGACAAGTAAAGTTTTGGGTCATGATGAGCCCGTCAGTTTCATCATGTTCATTAACCTCTACCTGCTCGTCTTTCCTTTGAAACTTACTAACCATCATTCAGTATTCGGTGTTCAGTATTTCCTTTATTATCATCTCATTGAGTACTTACATACACAGAAGAAACGAAAAAATGTTTCTCATCAGTTCCTGTCAGTGCAGTTAATAAAAACAGAATAAATACATACAACTTTAAAATTAACATATCTAAAATAGACCTAAAATTTAGCTAAAAACAGACATTCAGACCGAACAGTGACTTTACCTTGACAGGTGTCTAGCTGTCAAAGTTTGGGCGAGGTTAGATGTGTTAGTGTATGATGTATGGGGAGGGGACACAGTCCGTTAACCAGTCTTATTGCCCGTGGGAAGAAGCTGTGTAGCATCCTGCTGGTTCTGCAACAGATACTCCTGTACCTCTTCCCAGATGGCAGAATGGAGAAGATGTGGTGTGATGGGTGATAAGGGTCCTTAATGATGGAGTATGCTCTCAATGGTGCCCCTGTAGAAGGTCATTAGGTGAACACTAGGGGGACCTGCTTTTCTTAGTCTCTGGAGGGAGTGGAGCCGCTGCTGTGCTCTTTTGATGACTGCTGCGGTGTTGGTCGTTGAGGTCAGGTCGTCCGCCAGGTGAAGTCCCAGGAACTTCACACTGCTGACCCTCTCCACAGCAGCACCATCAATATGCAGCGGTGTGTGATGGTCTTTTGCCAGTCCTCCTGAAATCGATCACCATCTCCTTTGTCTTTGCCACGTTGAGGGTGAGATTGTGAGATCTGCACCACTCTGTAAGCAGCTCCACCTCCATCCTGTATGCCGACTCATTGTTGTCACTGATGAGACCCACCACTGTTGTGTCATCAACTTGCCTGGCAGTCCATTTGCTGACTTGCTGCTCTGCTTCCAATCCCCCTGCCCCCACTGTCAAACCCTCCCGAGTAGCACCAGCAAAACGCCCCGCAGGGATATTTGTTCTTCTCCAGATCAGGTGCAACTCATCCTCCTTTTACACGCCTCACCAACCCTGGAAGAGAACCCAATGATCCATATATCCGAGTCCCTCCCTCTTGCACCAGCTTCTTTAGCTACTTAAATTTACATTTAAATTGAAGGAAGGGATTTGATCTGCAGTCTGAGAATTGAAAGCCCAAGCCTCTAATTATTTGTCTAGTGATTTAATTGTTTTACTAAAGTAGCCTGTATTGTTAATATTGACAAAATCTCTCAACCACAGATTAATATGAATGCATTCCTTGTGACATAAACTGACACAGACACCAAGTCTGTGCTAGCATCCTGCCAAAATCTGACGATATTTTAAAAAAACATTGTTGGCTTGACAAACATTTGGTCCATATTTACAACGAGAGGGAGTTAAAAACTCAGTTAACTTTAACAGGGTCACAGAACATTGCATGTTGTTAGATTACTTCCTCCAATACAAATCTCACACAAATCAAAATGTAAAGCAATATTGTTATCAGTGCCACCTAACCCAAGTAACAGGGGGACAGAGCGATAAGGAGAGGGGGAATGGGACGGATGGGACTGGACTCCAAGACCGATTGAGCTTCTGTGTTGTACCAAATACGGCTTCTACCGCCCTTTGAAGAAAATAATCCAAGACTCATAATCCTTTGAAAGAAAAGATACTCACTTCATCTCTGTCTTAAATGAGCAACCCTAATTTTTAAACTGTGGTTCCCTGTTCCTACCACAAGCTGAAATATCCTCTCCAAATCCAACCGATGAAGATGCCTCAGGATTTTGTAGCATTACAAACATTGGTTCCATTTTGTTACTGGTTAGTGTAGATACATATACTCCTCTTGCATCTCACGCTTCAAGCATAGATGTGATTTTTGGTCCCTACATTGTCTTTTTATACCACCTTTCTATGATTATATATACTATACACATGTATATACTTTGTTGCAGAAACAAGAAACTGCAGATGCTAGTTTACAAAAATAACAAAGTGCTGAAGTGTCTCAGTGGGTCAGGCAGGATCCCTGGAGAACATGGATAAGTGACATTTCTAGTTGAGACCTTTCTTCAGAATAATTGTGGGGGGTGGGGGGGGGGGGAGGGGCATGAACGAGGTATACAGGTATGAGAGGCAGAAATAGGGTAGGGAGTGAGGAAGTTTTGTTCCTTAGTAATGTCTGAAATGAGAGGACCTGGATGTAAAGTAAAGGACAGGAGCTTTGAAGAAGAATTTTTACACCCAGACGTTGGTTGGGAACTGGAATAGACTGCCTGAGGGAGTGATGGAGACGTGTACTCTCACAACATTTAAGGAATGCACAAGCACTGGAATGAGCAAGAAGCTGTTGGACTGAACAGCCAGCTTCTATGCTGGAAGTTTGTGGCAATTGTATACTGTATTTTGGGTCCTATTCATGGCACCCAAAACAAACTTCACCAAAGGGTCTGGTGAGAGAGTCAAGGCCTTGACCAAACCGTTAATTCTTCTGGATCCAAATCTACAAGCAAAATGAATGCGGGTGATCAAATGAAGTCCTTGGTAAAACATTAGGTTTAGTTGGGTACAAAATCTGCAGACTGTATGGCAATCATTGACTTTAATCCTTCCTTAACTCGCTCTCTCCCTCTCTCTTCTGCTTCTTCTTCTCGCGAATTAAACATAAATAAACCAAAGGAATAGTTAGATCTCAAGCCAGGTGTTGAGCAGCCAAGTTGTTCACATCCCTCTCTGTCAAAACTTGTAATCACCACAAGCTTTAGCACCTGAGTACCCGTGTGCTGGTGTATCATGTGTCTTTTGGTCGATCTGTTGGTCTGACTGTTTGTTTCTTGGTGCTCCTCTGTGCATCCACTTCCAAATCTTTGCAAGCAGACACTGACCCATGGAATCATAAAATATATTGCATGCATAGAAGCTATCATATCTATACCGTTAGTAAAGAACCACCCAGCCCAATCTCATCTTCCAACACCAGGTCCGTAGCTCTTCAGGTCATAACTCTTTGAGTTATAACATCCAAGTACTGTTATTTCACATGGGCAGCTTACAGCCCAGTGGTATGAATATTGATTTCTCTAACTTCAAGTAACCCCGGCATCCCCTCTTTCTCTATCCCTCCCCCACCCAAGTCGCACCAGCTTCTTGTTTTCATCCAACAAGCAGCCAACAATGGTCTGTTTCCTTTATCATCGGTACTTTTTTGCATATCTCTCATTTCATTGTTCTTTATCTCTCTACATCATCGTCTATATCTCTCATTTCCCTTTTCCCTCACCAGTCTGAAGAAGGGTCTCGACCCGAAACCTCACCCGTTCCTTCTCTCCAGAGATGCTGCCTGTCCCGCTGAGTTACTCCAGCTTTTTGTGTCTATTACTCTTTAACTGTAATGATGAGGCTTTCTGCCTCTCCCACCCAACTCAGACAGGGAGCACAGGCGCCCCACCATCTAGGCGAAAATATGTTTTTCTCTCCCTCTCTTCTAATTTTTCAACCAATTTAAAAATTTAAAAATAGGCCCTTTATGATTGAAATACCCAGACTTACACTAACTCCCATTATTTTATTCACGTTAGTTTGTTCTCCTGCAGCCTTGTTTACTTCAAGCCCGAATTAACCAATCTTGCCTCACAGCTACAATTTCCCACTCCCGGCAACATTCTCAAATGCATTACTTTGCAAATCTCTGGAGTAAATGCCATGTACTTCCTTTCAACACATCCGATTAGGCGATCTGTATCTTCTTCTGAATTCTAAAGCTTTCCATCTGTCAACCTCTCAGTCAATTTGTGTATCATCTGCAAACCTCTTTATCAAGTTCCATACATTTAAATCCACATTATTAGCCTATATTACCAAAAGCAAGGGGTCTGAATGGTGACTCTGGAACTCCTGTGGAAACAATTTCCAGTCATAACAACACCCATTGGCATAACCTCTTGTTCCTTCACTGAGCTAATTTGCCACTCTCTCTTGGTCCCGTGGGTTTGTTTTTAATCAGTCTCTCAGGTGGGACTTTATCAAAAGCCTCGATAAAATCTAAGTACTACATCAAACATATTTCCTCTTACAGTAATGTTCACCACCAAAGTTAAATTAACTGTCCTATAATTAATTGCTCATTTTATCCATGCCCCCCTCTTTGGATAATGGTACAACGTTAGCAATCTAATTCCTTGGCACCTGTATGCAAGAGAGAGTTAGATATAGCTCTTAGGGCTAATGGAATCTAGGGATATGGGGAGAAAGCAGGAACGGGGTACTGATTCTGGATGATCAGCCACGATCATATTGAATGTCGAAGCTGGCTCAAAGGGCCAAATGGACTACCCCTGCATCTATTTTCTATGTAGCCTAGGAGGATTAATGCAACACGTTTTAGTTCAGCATAGCATGTTATATAAAGATTGATAACGAAAGGCCAGTTTTACAGATCCTAAACAAACAAATAGAGCTTTTTTCTGACTGGAAGGGTGTGATTCATTGAGTATTTGGACAACTCAGTCTGGTGGGCATCCATCTCCTGACCTCCCACTGGGCTAGGATTTCACTTTGCTCCTGCAGAAACAAAATAGTCCACACCAATGTAAACGTAACCATTCTCACATGAGGAGCGAAGAAGGGCAATGTGACAATTTGAGCTGCATCTGTACAATGTTGGTCAGAGCTCTGTAATGACTTCCTTTGCTCCTTTTAACGGCCCCGGATACGTTACATCTGGGCCTGGGGTTTCATTCAATTTTAGTGGCTAATCACCTCAATACTTCCTACTTTGCACTCCTTATCCCACCCACTATTCCACATTCTTCCCTCTTAATGACAATAGAAACAGCACAGGAATAGGTCCTTCAGCCTACAATGTCTGTGCTGACAGACACTATCCCACTCTGTTGTCAAGACAGCTGCAAAATGTCTATTAAGAAACTTGCCCACATCTCCGGTTCCTAACAAGGACCAACGTTTTCTCATTTGCTCTCATAACCCCTCTTCTGAAAAATCCTTGCACTTTACATGATTTTACTTGCCAGTATATTACATCCCCTTTGCTTTAATAATGTCTCTTTCAATTCCACTGTTCACTTGCACACATAGATTCTCACCAAACAAGGCTCTCTGGTTAGGAGCTCTGACATTTGTATAGATCCTGAGCCTATACGTGTTGTTATGAGGTGAGCTCCAGCCTCCAGGTTAACACGGTGCTGTGAAAGAGAAGTGACTCGCACATCAGTTTCACTCAACCTCAGTGTCTGTCAGAGGTTATGGGGAGAAGGCAGGAGAATGGGGTTAGGAGGAAGAGATATATCAGCCATAAATGAATGGCAGAGTAGACTTGATGGGCCGAACGGCCTAATTCTGCTATTACTTATGATCTTATGAACCTGACGTTGTGTGGTCTTGGGCTCGAACTCCAATGACAATAGTTGGGGTTTTTTAGCTTAACATGTCATTCTTCACCACCAATATAAACTGTGGCCAATGGCGCAGCGGGTAAGAGTCGTACTTCGCGGTGCTAGTGAACCGGGGGCGACCCTGACCTCTGGGTGGAGTTTGAACGTTCACCCGGGTGCTTCACCTTCCTACTAAATCCGGAAGCACTTGAAATACATCTGCTGTTTCTGCACAATCCTGCCCATGAATGATCATCCACCCGGACACGACGCAGCCTCGGCTGACTCTGCGTTGCGCCTTCTGCTCAACTTTAGGTGGCTCGGTGACTCAGCGTTGCCTTACATCGCCAGAGACCCGGGTTCGATCCCGAACATGGGTGCTGTCGTTACGGAGTTTGTACGTTCTCCCCGTCACCTGCGTGGGTTTTCTCCGGGCGCTCCGGTTTCCACCCACACTCCAAAGACGTACAGGTTTGTAGGTCAATTGGCTTCGGTAAAATTGTAAATTGTCCCCAAGTGTGTGTGACAGTGTTAGTGTGCGGGGATCGCTGGTCAGCGTGGACTCGGTGGGCCGAAGGGCCTATTTCTATGTCCCTTTAAATACCCGGGAGCAATGCAAAGCGCATTCACCACACTGGGGGGGGGGGGGGGGGGGGGGGGGGGGGACACTCCATGGTCGGGACTGAGAGATGATGTCCAGCGCGTTGTTTCCCTCCTGACATTCGCTGGGCACCGACGCTGGCTCAGCTATCACTGAACATAGAAAATGCAAAGGTTGGAAATCAAAGCTGGAACATGCTGGAAAGACTCAGCGGGACAGGTGCTGGCCGTGTGGAGTTGGTTTTCTCCGAGTGCTCATGTTTCCTCCCCCATCCCAGTTGGTGAGTGAATTGGCTGCTTTAAAAACAATCCAGCATTCAGATTCATGTTTCCGCCATTCAGATTCCAGCTGCAAGGGTTATCATGCAAGAGGCTTCCTTCACCGGGGCCCCCTGTACAAGTGGTGCCGATGCAGGGCAGTGTACTGGAGATGGTACAAGAAGCGACCCCTCTCACCCAGAACATCTCCGGAGAGCAGCGTCACTCCTGCGCCGAGGACATATAAATGCGGCGGTGCCAGCGGGACGCGGACCATTGCCCCGCCGAGCGTCTCCGGGGGAGATGAGGAACGCGCTGTTCATGGCTTTTGGGATATCGATGATCTGCGCGCAAATCCAAAGGAAAACCGATATGGATTTCGCCACAGGTGCTCGGCGCTGGTCTCAGTCCGGGGGCTGAGCAGGGGCGGGTGTTTGACTCATCAGCGGGTGGCGCGGCGGCGGTAGAGTTGCTGTCTTACAATGCCAGAGACCCAGGTTTGATCCTGACCGCAGGTGCTGTTTGTACGGAGTTTGCACGTTCTCCCTGCGACCTGCGTGGGTTTTCTCCGGGTGCTCCGGTTTCCTTCCACACTCCCAACACCTACAGGTTTGTCGATTCATTGGCTTCGTTAAAACATCGTAGATTGTCCCTGTGTGTGGGAATGCGCAGGTACTGGTTTAAACCCAAGATAGACATAAAAACCTGGAGTAACTCAGCGGGTCAGACAGCGTCTCTGGAGAAAAGGGAATAGGTGACGTTTCGTGTCCCCTAGTGTGTGTAGGATAGTCGGACTTTGTGTGCGGACTCATTAGGCCGCTGTTTCGACGCTGTATATCTAAACTAAGCTAAAACCCCAAGCTAGTGGCCGGCTGTGGGACAGGGCGGGATCGCGAACCGACCGATGCGTCAGTGTAACCATCGCGGTGGATGGTGGATCTGGAGCTTCCCGCTCTCTACTACTGTCCGGCCTGAACCACACAAGGAATGGTCTCCTCAGGCTGAAGACACCGCAAGGCTCGGCTACCAGCAGCGCCGGAGGGCTGGAAACACTCAGCAGGTCGGGCAGCATCCGCAGAGAGAGACAGAGAGAGACAACTGGTGTTTCAAGTAGACGGTCGTGGTGGTTACCTTTGATTCTCTCTCCACGAGTGCTGGCCCACCCGCTGGGTCCTCCCTGTGACATATCTTTGGTTCTAAAAGGTCTGGTTGTTGTGGATGATCTTTAAAGGAGATGGGACCCACACAGGATTTGTCATCGGAGAGCTGAAGCAACAGCTCGATGTGCGCCTTCATCTATTCCGCTGCGAGTTTAGTTTGGTTTAGAGATACAGCGCGGAAACAGGCCCTTCGGCCCACGAGTCCGTGCCGACCAGCGATCCCCGCACATTTACGATGCGATATACCTTTGTTTAACCCAGGAGGGAAATTGATCCACCAACAGTCATAAAAACACAAAATACCTGAAACATGAAATTAAGGCGACGAGTGGAACGGATTGGGGGATTATGCAAAGATTGGAGAGGGAAGGGAGTCTGTCTCAGTTGCACAGTTTGATAGCCACAAGGAAGAAGGATCTCCTGTGGCGGTCTGTCCTGCATCTTGGTGGAACCAGTCTGTTGCTGAAGGTGCTCCTCAGGCTGACCAGTGGGTCATGGAGGGGGTGAGCTGTATTGTCCAGGAGGCTCCCCAGTTTGAGGAGCATCCTCCCCTCCAAGACTACCTCATATACACACAATCCTACACACACTAGAGACAATTTACATCTATGCCAAGCCAATTAGCCCACAAACCTGCACGTCTTATAGTGTGGGAGAAACCTGGAGCTTCCCGGAGAAAACCCACGCGGTCACGGGGAAAAGGAACAAACTCCGTAGGGTGGAAAGAGGAAGGGGGTATGGGGTTGCGGTGCCGGGCAGCTTGCTTCCACATCGACCTGAGCTCCGCTTGTCTCCCCGCACAGACCTGAAGTATACCTGCAGTTGGAACCGCGGAGCCTGCCGTGAATATCAATGCAAGCAACACGAGTTCGCCTCGCCAGACTCCTGCCCCCAGGGCATCTTGTGCTGCAGGCGTCGGCAGCTGAAGAACGCGGCAGCCGGTCTCAGCCCGCCTCGCCATAAACTAAACGTCGGCTGAACCGATCGCACCCCACGCCCGCAATAAAGCCCGTGCATTGACCACTTGCTGCGTCCTCTCTTATTTCCCGTGCGGGATCTCTCGGGTTCCGAGACCGAGAGGTTGTGAGCGCCCCATGGAGAACATCTCGCGTTCTGGGAAGAGAAGCGGGCCCGGCCAATCTCCCCTCAAGCTTGTTCCAAAGTATACTATCATGTCTTCCTCTCCTCGTTCTCCGATATTCTCTCTATATCCCTTAATGTCCAGAAATCTAACCGACAGTGTTCTATACGACTGGGGCTCCACAGACGTCTCGGTCGTAGAATTACAGACGCTCACTGCCCGGCGGGTGAAGAAATCACTCCTTACTGCAAAACAAAAAATAGACACAAAATGTTGGAGTAACTCGGCGGGACAGGCAGCATCTATGCAGAGAAGGAATGGGTGACGTTTCGGATCGAGACCCTTTTCAGACGCTGAGTTAGTTACTCCAGCTTTTTGTGTCTATCTTCGGTGTAAACCATGATCCGCACAGTTTCTTCCGACACATTCCGCCCTCTCCTCGCCACACATCCCACTGGGGTTCCCAGCCTGGGGAATCGCCCTCCCTGGACCCAACCTCTCCACTCCTCTCACAATGTCGGAAGAGTTTCCTTCGAATAAACTCCAGAAAATACAACCCCAGTCTCTCCATATTGCGCAAACCCACAACCCTTCTTATCAGACCCGGAGCCTAAATACAGGGTGTTTAAGAAGGAATTGCAGATGCTGGAAAATCGAAGGTACACAAAAATGCTGGAGAAACTCAGCGGGTGCAGCAGCATTTATGGAGCGAAGGAAATAGGCAACGTTTCGTGCCGAAACGTTGCCTATTTCCTTCGCTCCATAGATGCTGCTGCACCCGCTGAGTTTCTCCAGCATTTTTGTGTGCCTAAATACAGGGGAAGCTTTTATCTTCATCTTGTTGTGGGTGAATTCTTATGGAGTTCAAACGACCAAAGATTGTACTTGAGTTTAAGAGAAAATATCTCAGTCGCCCCGAGGAACTTGCTTAATGCCCCTGTTCCACTTAGGAAACCTGATGGGAAACCTCTGGAGACTTTGCGCCCCACGCAAGGTTTCCATGCGGTTCCCGGAGGTTGCAGGTGGTTGCCGGAGGTTGCAGGTAGTGGAAGCAGGTAGGGAGACTGACAAAAACCTCCGGGAACCGCACGGAAACCTTGGGTGGGGCGCAAAGTCTCCAGAGGTTTCCGTTCAGGTTTCCTAAGTGGGACAGGGGCATTAGGGTACATACTCTGTAATATCCGTTTACAGCTCTCTCACCTACCATTATAATATTGCACGGCAGACTCTATACAACCAAACTGTGTAATCCAGATGGGGGTGACCTCAATGCCCCCTTTACTTCCATAGTAACTCAACCAACCTCTGAAACCTTCACCTCCCCCTTGAGAACTAATGAAATAGGCAACATTTGTGGTTGTTGAGCTTCATTCCAGCAAGTATCTGAACGAGCCTCATCGTGACCATTTTAAGACATTTTAGCCTATGTGTAGGAAGGAACTGCAGAGGCTGGTTTAAACCAATGATAGACACAAAAGGCTGGAATAACTCATCGGGTCAGACAGCGTCTACACTTCTACAGCATCTTAGATTTGTTCCAGTGGCTCAGTCTTCCTTCAACCTGTGACTGGGGAACACAGTTAGCATGGAGGCCCTCCAATTTATCTCCATTCCTCTTTATCTCTTTTTTTCTTCCATCCTCTCTTTCGCTTCTGCTTCTTCTCTCACCTTCTCCTTTCTCTCTTCTGCTTCTCTCCTCTGTATGGAATGCTTGCATTTTATAAGGATTAGGCTGACGAGGTTCTGGTGGCTAATTGATGTCAGCTAAAAACGATTATCAGATATATTATCATAGTATGTTTGCGACAATGGTGTCTACATTTTATGGTAAATCCTTTATGCAGTTGTTTATCTGAGGCAATACACTTCTTATTGTTAATTTATGCTATTTTAACATCCCCATGGGGATAGTAATATTGCAACATAATTGAGGTAATGTATTTAAATAAGATAACAGATTACATCTGTCAGTGCAAATTGGAGGAACAGCACTTATGCAGTTTAGGTATGAATATTAACGTCTCTAACTTCAAGTAACCCTTGCTTTCCCTCTCTCTCCATCCCTCCCCCTTCTTAGTTCTCTGAGCACTCTGACTATCCCCCGATTAAATGTTCTCTCTGCATTCTTATTTTCACCTTCTCCTAGCTAACAATCTATTCTACATTTTCCTTGACTCTCATTTCCTTTGATGTCTTATTTTCACACCTAACCCTTCCTTATCTCTGTGTCTCCCTCTCCCCTGACGCTCAGTCTGAAGGTCTCGACCTGAAACATCACCCATTCTTTCTATCCAGAGATGCTGCATGTCCCACTGAGTTACTCCAGCATTTTGTGACTATCTTTGGTGTAAACTAGCATCTGCAGCTCCTTCCCACACAAGCTGCTCCTTAACTTGGATGTTACAGTTCTCAGACTCCTATACCTTCTCAATGGCAGAAGAGGCATGAGAGCATGGCCAGGGTGGGGTGGATGATGCTAGTTGTTTTTTTGAGGCAGAACCTCCCATAGATCTCTTCAATGATGGGCAGCTGAGTACCGAGCAAATGTGATGGACCAGGCAGTGTTTACCACTCTTTATAATCTCCTTCATTCCTGTATGTTCCAATTGCTGAACCAGACATCAAGCAACCAGTCAATATGCTCTCTGTACAATGTAGATGTTCAAGAGCATATTCGTTGACAATCTTCTTAGGAAGTAGAGGCATCGATGGGCTTTCTTTGTTGATTGCATCAATGTGTGGGTTCCAGGACCGATCTTCAAATATATGCATGCCCAGGAACTTGAAGATTCTCTACCACAAAGACAGGTTTTTTCTGTTAAAAATAAATTCAAATAGTATCAATGATAGAATAATGAATTGCCCTTTATCTAATACAGACCCACTTGTAAAACATTAAATGCTCATTGGCCTGGCAAGAAATAAACCTTCCATAACCTTTATTTTATAGCACATGTCCAATGTGAATTCATATATTTAGCATTGTCGTAATTATCCTAAATTGCTTCAGCAAAGGGCATTTTACTGGAAACAGCAAACATAAACTAACAAGATATGAAGCTGTCAGTTATGTGAACATAACTTTGATCTCTTCTCCACTGCATATCTGGGTCACAATTCAAGGGTGTCTGCAACTCACTGCTCAGAAGTATGAGAGAACCAGAAACTCTCATCGCATTTCAACAAACATGGATTTCGACTTGAAGAGCCGTAAGCTGCAGGGCCTTGGGTCTGGTGTTGATTCAACAGTGAAGTTTGTTTTTGAGCAGCACGGATTCTACGAGGCAAATGTCCTCTTTCTGCGTCACAGATTGATTTATCGCATATTTAAAGTCCCAGATTTCTTGCTGCAATACTTTGTACTGTTTTAAGGATCGCACTGATTTGAAATGCTGTATTAATTCGAGCCTTTTTACTAAAAAGGTTGCCCTGGTTACATGGGCTTGTGGGAGCTGCGTCTGATAACACTGTATTTAATTTCAACTTGTTTCATTTATTATTAGTTTGAGGTATTTCACAAATCTGTATCAATTACAGCTGCTCTAAAACCACTAATGGTTTAACGTGCTGTAATAATTTGACAGCTTTATTAATTTAGTTCCTAACTCCATCGGGACAATCGTACCTCTTCATTAATTAGTTGAACAGCCGCAAATTAGAAAAGACTATTACTTCCTAATGTCCACCAGTCCAGCCCTGAGTTATTACACTAGCGTTAACACAGCACGGGTATTTCCAAAACAAGGCAAGATTATTTGAAGGATTCTATCCTGCTCAAAGGAACAGGGCCATTGTTGGAAGAATATACTTTCTAATTTTCATGAGATCAGAATTGGCCCGTCCATGGAACTTTACAAATCAACATCAGAACTGAAAATCGTCTGTTTTTGTAGGAATTGCTGATGTAATCTGTTTTCTTATTTAAAGACACAACCTCAATTATGTTGCAACCTTAATGTCCCCATGGAGATCTTAAAAGAGTATAAATTAAAAATAGGAAGTGTATTGCCTCAGATTAACAACTGCATAAAAGGTTCACCAGAAAATACAGACACCGCTGTAGCAAAAATCCCTTGGTTAATTATTAGGTAGACAAAAATGCTGGAGAAACTCAGCGGGTGAGGCAGCATCTATGGAGTGAAGGAAATAGGCAACATTTCGGGTCGAGACCCTTCTTCAGACCTTGGTTAGATACCTTGTTAATTATTGCACAAGGTAAGTGACACTTGCTTTTTTTAAATTGTTAAAATCTGTATACAAAATAATCTTTAGTTTTAGTCTCAGACAGATAATATTACTGATACGGTTCTGGTGGTGACCAAGTGTTTTTGATCCATAATTTAAAGATTCTTGCTCAGTTTCTTTGCTTGCAGTTAATTTAATGGTGATTGTGATCTTGTCCTGGGTGGACTCTTCACCATATCTCTTTTGTTATTGGTGACAGCAGTAGATTTATTAGCCAGCGTCTCTGTGTTCATAACGATATCTATGGGTTATTATTAGTTTTCCGGATCAGTCCTCCAATCCGCCCCATAAGCTGCCGTCTCTATCATTTTCTATCAACTTGGCTGAATACAAAGTGTTGCAATAAGAAATCTGTGACTTTTTGTGATTTGTGATGAATCAAATTGTGGCGCAGAAGGAAATCATTTGCCCCATAGCACACGTGCTGGTCAAAAACAAGCCGTGCAGTCTAATCAGCATCAGATCCATGGGCCTGCAGGTCATGGCTCTTCAAGTAGACAAGTTCTGTTAAAATGTGCAGAGAGTTTTTTGGTTCTCTCCTCCTTCTGAGCAGTGAGTTCAGAGAGATGGGAGAACCAATTCCATCACCATCACCCTTTAGGTAAACAAAAAATCCTCATCTCCCCTCTAATCCATCCTCCAATTACTTTAAAGGTAGACACAAAATGCTGGAGTAACTTAGCGGGTGAGGCATCTTCTCTGGAGAGAAGGAATGGGCGACGTTTCGGGTCGAGACCCCTCCTCAGACTGATGTCAGGGGAGGGGGCACGACAAAGATAGAATGTAGGTGGAGTCAGTAAGACTAGTGGGAGAACTGGGAAAGGGAAGGGGATGGAGAGAAAATGCAAGGGCTATCTGAAATCAATGTTCATATCGCTGGGGTGTAAACTACCCAAGCGAAATATGAGGTGCTGTTCCTCCAATTTGTGCTGGGCCTCACTCTGACAATGGAGGAGGCCTAGGACAGAAAAGTCAGATTGGGAATGGGAGGGGGAATTGAAGTGCTGAGCTACCGGGGGATCAGGTAGGTTAAGACGGACTGAGCGGAGATGTTCAGCGAAATGATCGCCGAGCCTGCGCTTGGCTTCGCCGGTGTCGTGTAGTTGACACCTGGAACAGCGGATACAGTAGATGAGATTGGAGGAGGTGCAAGTGAACCTCTGCCTCACCCGGAAAGACTGTTTGGGTCCTTGGATGGAGTTGAGGGGGGAGATAAAGGACAGATGTTGCATCTCCTGCTGTTGCATCTCCTGCGCGCCGCCCACATCTACCGGTGGGCGGTGTGACTCACGTCGCAGCGGCCTCTGCAGTCCGTTTGTCTTTTTGTTATTTTTTGTCCTGTTTTAATGTAGTTTTTATTATTTTTTTCATGGGGTATGTGTGTGTGTGTGTGTGTGTGTGTGTGTGTGTGTGTGTGTGTGTGTGTGTGTGTGTGTGTGTGTGTGTGTGTGTGTGTATGTGTGTGTGTGTGTGTGTGTGTGTGTGTGTGTGGGTGGGGGGGGGGGGGCGGGGGGTGGAGGGGGAAACTTTTAAAATCTTTCCCCTGCACAGAGAACCCGACCTTTTCCCTGTCGGGTCTCCGTTGTCGTTGGGGCTGCAACGTGGAGCGGCCTCCAGCAGGAACGTCCTGGGGCTCCAGTCACGGAGCTGCGGAGCTACTCACCATCATGGAGCTGGCCGAGTCCGGAGCGGGTGGAGCTGTGGTGGCGTGCTGCTGTGACCCGACCCCCTGAGTTTCGGAGGCTTACCGCAGGTCTGGCAGACAGTAATATCGGGAGCCCGCGGGTCCCTGCTGGGAGACCACTTTTCGAGACTTCTGCAACGGCGACTTCACCCGCCCGAGTCACGGGGTCAAGGAGTACCTGGAGCGGGGCCTTACATCACCGCCCGGCGCGGCTTCAACGGCTGCGGGACTTTGCTAGAGCCCGCCGGGGGCTTTGACTCTGACATCGGGAGGGGAATGGGGAGTGCAGGGGAGAGATAAGTTTTTTTGTCTTCCATCACAGCGAGGAGGAGATGCGCTGTGATGGATGTTTGTGTAAATTGTGTTGTGTTTTGGGTCTTTTTTTCCCATGTGTGTATGACTGCAGAAACAACATTTCATTTGAGCCTCTATGAGGTTCAAGTGACAAATAAATTGTATTGTGTATTGTGTGTATTGTGTATTGCAGGGAAAAGTACCTGGAGAGGGGTGGTTTGGGTGGGAAGGGACGAGTTGACCAGGGAGTCACAGAGGGAGCGGTCTCTGCGGAAAGAGGTGGAGATGGGAAGATGTGGCCTGTAGTGGGATCCCGTTGGAGGCCCCCTCCTCCCCTCCCACACAACCCCTCCCCTCCCCCACACACCCTTCTGCCCTCCCCACATGCCTCCCACCCACACACTCCTTCACTCCCACCCCAAACATCCCCCTTCCCCATACCACCCTCCCCCCCACGCCACACAACCACCCCGCCACACAAGTAGTAGGCCACGGCAGTGGTAGGCCACGGCAGCGCTGCCCCCACTCCACTGGCCCCCGCCTGAAGCCATCCCCATCCCCAGCTGCAGAATGCTCCCCACCAGTCCCACGGCAGCGGCAGGGGTAGGCAGCGGTAGGGTATAGGGTGATTTCACGAAAGGTCACTGGAGCGTAGGTCCGCACCCACGTGACCGAAAATTTTAACTGGAGTACATGCGTCACTTCCGGTACATGTTAGTGGATGGGAAAACACGCACTTTCACACCCGTTAAAAACATCGAAAACGGCCCGTTTTTGAGCTGCAATTTACTGAGCCAGTCGGGGTGACCGTGAGGAACAGCGACCTAAATTTACAGTCCAAAATAAAGATAGAAACTAAGGTAAATTCAAGAGGGAGCTGAAGGTGTCAAAACAGCGGAAGTGCTAGCGGACATTTGCCGTGGAGATTTAAAGATCGAAAATATCGGGAATTATCGCGTTTGCTCGCTGCATTTCATCAAAAGTGGCATTATTGACTTTTTATCTTTATTCATTTGTTATATGAAAAGTATTAAAAGTTAAAAATCCCGTCAGTAAAATTGCAAAATCGCCCATGGTTCTCAGGTGGGTTTTAACATGCAAAATGAAAACGCTTCTGAAGCTCCATTTACCATTTAAATAATCGTAAACTATCAAGATCTTTGGGCAGTGGTATGGGGTAGGCAGGGGTAGGCCACGGCAGCACTCCCGTTTACAGTTCTGTTGGACTAGCTACAGTGAAAGTACCATAAAGGTGGAAAGGATACAGAAAAGATCCACAAGAATGTTCCTGGAACTGGACTTGAGTTATTATGAGAGACCAGATAGGCTGAGATTATTTTCCCTGGAGCCTAAGCTATTGGTAACAGTTTGGTCCAATTTGCTGATATTGGTTTGGCCTGAGCCATCAGACTCTTGAATTCCATATCATGTGCTGCCACTATTATCTATTTTATCTATTTATCTATTTTATCTATTTATCCATTTTATCCTTTTGTTGTTTTATGTTGCACGGTGAGCCGGATACAACAAAATTTCATTCAGACTTGCATTTGTTGGTGTATTTTTTTGAATGACAATAAAGTCATTGATTGATTGAGGAAGAGGATGAAGATGAAGATGACGATGAAGATGACAATGAAGATGAGAAAAAGAAAGAGGTGTGCCTCCCTACTATCTGTTTTCCCCTTTCGCAGGTTTCACGAACATTGAGCCACTTGAATAAACCAAAAACCACCAGCACCACCAGGTGGTCATGAGCAAAGATACTAGAGGAGCTCCTCTAGTATCTTTGGTCATGAGTGAGCTGCCTGGAAGAAGATCAGTTCAGTTTTATTTGTTACTAGACCAAGTGCAGACCCGTTGGGTTTGCTCCCCCAACGCAGCCGTTCCCTACCCGTAGCCTCCACGGGAGACGTGGTCCTTGAACTCAAGCGGCTCAGGAATCAGCAGTGCGGCTGTTTTTAAATGGCGTCTTTGAGGCGAGATGCGGGCGGCAGCAGCCGTTATGGTCGCTGGCCAGCAGGAGGCGACAAAATGAGTGAGTTGGGGGGGGGGGGGGGGGAGAAGGATTTTATTAAAAATGTGTACATAAACACGACGAAATTTAATGAGGAGTGGATACTTGGAATGAAAAGTGAAATCTCTACCGAAATGGAAAAAATCTCTGCGTTTCTGCGTGTGGTGTTGGCGTAGCAACGAATCAAAGGCTGGCACCCACAAGACAGGCAGAAACACACACACACACACATCCAGCCACAGAGTTTTAATATATAAATAGATATAGAAAGATAGATAGATATAGATAGATAGATATGTAGGTTAACACAGGATCAACGGTACAATGAAATGTGTTTGACAAGACAACGGGTCACCTCAGCAATGATATTACAAGGATAAAAATAAGATACAAAAAGATAAGATAAAAGTGACATTGGGTCTGAAGAAAGGGTTTCGGCCCAAAACGTTGCCCATGTCTTTCGCTCCATAGATGCTGCTGCACCCGCTGAGTTTCTCCAGCATTTTTGTGTACTTGCCAGAAGAGGTAGTTGAGGCAGACATTTCCCAAAGCACAATACAATAAAAACAGAAAAGTGCAAAATGCTCAGCAGTCAGGTGTCAACCGTGGGGAGAGAAACATTACTGATGCCTTGTATGTAAGTCTGTATGTGTGTGCGGTGGGATAAGGGGGGAGATAATGAAGGTAATATCTGGGCTAGGGTGCAAACTCAACTTTCTGAGAAAGCCTAATGGTTGTTTTTTAAATATAGCTGATGTTACTGGAGGAGGTATAGGTATGGGGAGATAAATAAGGACAGGGGAGGGGGAAAGAGTGCAGGAAATGTGAGGTGCAACACAGCAGTCAGAGAAAATCCTCAGTGAAACACACTGATCCCACACCAAATCCTGGCATCACATCACTCCAGTCCTCAAAAAACTTCACTGGCTTCCCATCTCCCACCGGATCACCTACAAAATCCTGGTCCTCACCTACAAAGCACTCCACCATCTGGCCCCCCCATATCTCACTGACCTCCTCTCCCCCTACCAACCCTCACGGTCCCTCAGATCCACATCAGCCGGTCTCCTCTCCATCCACAAGTCCAACCTCCGCAGTTTTGGGGACAGAGCCTTCTCCAGGGCAGCTCCCAGGCTCTGGAACTCCCTCTCCCAACTGATCCGCAATTCCGTGTCCCTCACCATCTTCCAGTCCCGCCTCAAGAACCATTTCTTCACCTCTGCCTATCCTTAGCCCCACGTCCCCGTCCCTTTTCATCTGTGCATTAATTGCCTCATACTGTGTTTTGTATTGAATTCTGTCTTTACTTTGTGTACTAGTCATGTCTCTACTATTTATTTCTCTTACATGTTTTTCCTCTACATGCTCAATTTTTGTAAGGTGTCCTTGAGACCCTTGAAAGGCGCCCATAAATAAAATTTATTATTATTATTATAGTGAAAGAGAACATTTAAAAACGTTTGTAAGATCTCATCCTCACATTGAACAAATTCTCTTTTAACACCATTTATTGTCTCCAAATGAAAGGGAACAGTCATGGATCCAAGCTCTGCTGTCTCTATGTGATATGTGAACAGTACTGTTAGTTTTACTGAGACCCTTCCTCAATGTTATTTTCTGTGACACTGATGACTGTGTTTTAGTATTGCTTCCTGCTTCTGTACAGAACTCGAGTTTCATCATTGTCGTTGCCAATTCCCACCCTGCCATCGTTTCCATCTGGCCCTCTCCAATCAAACCCCATTATAAGCCCATTGACTTCCACGACAATCTCCACTATACCTCCTTTGCTTTTCTCCATCTTTGTCACATCAGTGGGTTTCCTGTTGTCCTCCCTCCTCCCAGCCAGAGCAAGAATAGGGTTTATCTTTTCATCATCTTACACCATGCTGTTGTCCACATTTCCATCTTCTGTAACATCTGGCGCCTTCAACAAGATACCACCAACAACTTTCTTTCTCTTCCTTTCACAGTAATCTGAAGGGACCTTTCATTCCACAATTTACCCTTCCTTCGCCACCAACATCTACTATCCTCCAGAACTTGAGCGTTTCCTCAATATTACTGCCAATCTCGCTTCCATTTGGTCACCTCCAACTCTACCCTTACTCAGTATTTCGATCTCCCTCATGGAATAAGAAACATATAACATGAGCAACATCGATGCCCTGGACACATCATTGATGATCAGTCTTTCCAGACTGTGATGGTACCATCACCCGGTGCCTCCTTCCTTCATGCCAGATTTCTTGGAGATTTCGGGAATGGAACCTGGGTAAGTTCTCTCTTCCCCTGGGAGATTTTCTATATCACATAAACAATCTCTTATGCAACCTGGACTTATGGCGAGTAATGAAGGAGTAGCTGGCTATCCGATCCTTGCTGCTCCTCAGTCACTGAAGCAATTGACATACTGGATGGTGATGGATTGGACAGGGAGTAGGTCTTGCAGGTGGGTTTGTGATGCGATGTGGAAAACAGTTTGGAATGGATGCTTTGGAATGCCTGCGGCAGCCGAGTCCAAGTGTATTGCTGTTCATTACGTTTTTTCCCAAACAAAAAATACACAAAACAAAAACTGTGGAAAAACTCTTTAGATGTTCTAAACGTGTACACATTCATTAGTGTCATACTCAGTAGTGTTCGCACCTATATTTCAGCAAAACACCCTAATAATAATAATAATAATAATAATAATATATTTTATTGCCATTGCACATAAGCGCAACGAGATTTGGTATGCAGCTTCCATCCGATGTCATAACATAAATAACTAATAAAATTTAGATTTAGATACCCTGAGAACATGGTTTGTAAAAGAACAGTAAAATAGTCAAAACCTTGACGCCCAGGCGATCCTTGGGGCGATATACCTTCCCTTGTTTAAGGGGGATTCCCACCGGACTCTGCCCTTTAATGTCCAGCAGTGGAAGGAGCCTACACTGTGATCCTCCCCCACACAGAACCTTGGTGTTGGCTGCAATAACTTTGCGGATTGACTGTGAAGGCGAACCATGGCTGAAGCTCGGGGGCCAACGGCACCAACGGAAATCCATTGGCTGTGTCAATCACTGAGAACAACCGATGTTCAGGCATAAGTGCAGAATAAATTGTGGTGGAATCCACATTTAACGGAGCCTTCTGGTCAATACACTGATTCGTTTTCTGGTAGTCAATGGTCAATTTGCCAGGTGGCATTTGGATTCCGAACTGCCCATACTGGACGGACTTGTTAGAGGAAACATGTATTTTAACAAGAACACGTCTTTCTTCCAACTGCTCTTCCACAGGCAAGAGGCATGCGATGGCCACAGCATGAATGGATTCTGTATTGTGCTCAAAGGAGGTCTTCCAGGAAACGTTGCTGGTTTCATTTGCAGTAAGTAGTCCTCATTCATTTTTGTCACCGGCCCAAATGGGATGGTCTCGTAATTCCTCCTGCTTTAGCCTCTGGATAGACCAAATCATTTGCCAGTTCTCAAAATACAGGGAGGAATTTAACTGTGAGGAGGTCCATTCTGAGGAGGGGTTGTTGTGCAGGTTCACTCAAAGTGATGTTAACAATCCACGAGGGCAGATGGCACACGGATACAAGCTTAGTTATAACTAGTCTATTATGTCAGCCCCACAAGAATGTCGACAGTCCTGGTAATAGAGTAAAGCATTTGTATAGTATAGAGGTAAACATGTTGGGGCGGTACAATGGCAGAGTTGCTTCCTTACAGTGCCAAAGACCTGGGTTCGACCCTGACTCCAGGTGCTGTCTATACGGAGTTTGTACGTTCTCCACATGAGCGCATGGATTTCGCCCGGGTGCTCCGGTTTCCCCCCACACTCCAAAGTCTTGATCCCCTTGTTTAAGAACGAATATACCAGAGTTGGAAGTAGTGATTAAGAAATAATCAAGTTAATTCTTAAAATCAGTGTATAGTTCTATAATGACCACCTAAAAATATTTTACCTGTATTCCTGGGAGCAGAAAAAAATGAGGTATGTTATTTTTGAAAGAGAGAAGATTCCAAGTGGGGATTTCAAGGAACTCTGCACATAGCAACTGACTTGTAAATGGAGCCAAAACATGGCGATTCTTGTTTACTGTCACACTATACTATTCCTATACATTTGTACTTAATCTAAGATTGTACATATGTATGGTAATATCTTTACTAAACTGCGTGCAAAAAAATGAATTTCACTGTACCTTGGTACATGTGACAATTCTCCACCCAGAAGGTTCCAACCTTTTGAATTCTCTGACTGGTTGAAGACATTTGTAGGTTCAGTCACTGAGTAAATAGAAACGGATGGAGTTTCTGAAAATTTGGGGCGTGTAACTGGGGCAGGGCACTGGCGCTGACGATAAGATCAGCCATGATCCTGTTGCATGGTGAGCAAGCTTGGACTCTAAATGGAGCACAACATCTACCTCTCGTGCCCTGTAGTACCCACTCGGCATCGAGAACATACTGTATATTTATTTAAGATCGCATCATTATATTGTAAATAAAAAAGTTGAGGCATTTAATTAAGGTACAACGACTTGTTGCTTCATTTTTTTAAATGTGACCTGACTTTTTTTAAAAAGAAGCAATTATGTGTTTTAAACTCAATGGGCGTTTTGGAATATCCAGTGCGGCGCATCACCGAAGTGTTGAGATGGAAAGATTGACCTGTTGGTGACTGAAACACTAACCCAATGCTGGAAAATTGGGCTTTCAGTTTTTACGACCTGCTATGATCGACATTCTTAGTCGTTCGGGTGTCACACTTTAACCTTGGGACCAAATGTAATCTATCAGCAGGGATTTTCCTCAAATGTCGTAATCCCTTTGTTTGAAGAACAATACAATTGAAGGATGTTGCGAGCACATTGTCCCGGTGGAGAGCAGGCAGTATATAAATGGCATGTAGTGGAAGCGTTTCACCAAAGAGTTTCATTGACAGAATAAACGTGCATCACGAACAGGCAAGTCATCTCGGACAGAAAATGCTTGAAATGTTCAATAGTATCAACGAACAATATCATTTAATTCTTGCCGTACTTGGTGTCCCCGGTAAGTGGCTATACCACTCAAATTGAGTAAATATGTGTTAGTTTATGAGGCTGACTCTGGTTTTCCCTGTGACTGGCAACATTATGTAAACCGGTACACGGGGGACGAATATCATAATTGCAAGACCTTGCATTGCCTCTAAAGGTTTCACAATTTAAATTACATTCGCATCTTGCAGACTCGCTGGATTATCATTCCTAATGCATATGGCAGAATATCATGAGCTGCTCAATTTGACTTGGTGCAGGAAAGTTCCTGAAAGAGCCCCGGCAGTGTCACGGCCCGCACACCGTGTACCACTACGAAGGAGTTCCTGATGAATTGCAGTGCCTGCTGTTTGATACCAGGATTGGACCGGATGACCCCGGTGTCTATGAATTAAATGGTGTATCTATCTATCTATCACCAACTGGGGTGTATTATTTCAGTTCCACTTGGAAATGATTTTAGGGCACGGGGCATGAACCCGCCCTCGTGTTCTGTGTTGGATTAGAAAAGAAGGCCCAAGGAACTTCAATTGTTGGAATATTGAGCAAAACACAAAGTGCTGGTGGAACCCAACGGGTCAGGCAGCATGTGTGGAGGAAATGGACAGATGGAAATGGAAACTCTGTTTCGGATCGGGACCCTTCTTCGGATTTTAGAAAGGGGCCGGATATTTTGTAATGAGGGTATAAAGTAAAATGGCTTGAAATTGTTTCGTTGAAAGTCGCCGCTGTGCTTTGGGATGAGGGGACCCAGCTCACTAGCAGGTGGGCGATGTCACCTTGTACAACTCGCTGTATTCTGTGCTATCAGTATCATTTCCTCCCTCAACAACTTACTCGCAATCGAGGGGTCTTAAATGCCGGCCTTCGTATAGCGGAGGATGAATATCGGACCGGATAGTCTAGATATGAAATTAAATACATTTGGAGGAACCGGGTTTTCTCCACAATTGTAACCTGCGCGGATCCCCGCTTTCAGACCAAGGTCCCAGGCGCGTACAATTAAAGACAAGCACGTTGAGTTTTCAGCATAAGGATCTGCAGATATACGTAGCATTAATACCTTGTTTATGAAGACATCATTGTTCGGTATTTTGATTTCGATATTTTTACCCTGAAATATGGAGGGCAGAATTATATCGAAAACTTACCAATAAAGATGGAAAGTGCTGGAAACAGGGAGGGTCTGCGGGAAAATCATCCAGATGCCATTTCAGGTTGACGGTCTGACCTGCCGCCAATTTCCAAATTTAATTTCTGTTTTCCCGCTCGAGCAGTATTTTGATTTCCATCCAAGTTATGAATGGTTTTTTTTGCCATCATTTGTCTTTGTGCATTTCATCTCCGCTTTCAGAGAGTGGATGGCCAGTCCACTCACTGGTTACGTTTTCTGACCTTGTTCTAAATCGGCACTTCTACTTTGTGATGAGTGAATTTGAATCTCAAAATATCTCGAACGGGGTTTCTCTCAGATTGTAGCGTATTTGCGTCATGTGCAATACACATATGGATTATCGAAGAACTCGGTGGTTGGGAAAGCGCGTGTGTGTGGTTACATGGAGTAAAGGGTGGGTGAGTGGCGAGAAGTGGCGGTGGGAGGGTGGGGGGAAGAATAAACAATGCTGTCCCGACACTATTCACGTTGGCCATACTTTTGCAAGATCTTCAAGTAATTCCCAAAGGTTCTCCAAAACGTTGCCTTGTGATTTGTTTGTTCTGTATGTATTACACATTGGAGGCAAGAATGTAGTATTTTGCAGAGCGCCAGCATTACAGCTCCACGGTCTGTTTTGCCTCTGTTGGAGGCACGGGGGGGGGGGGGGGGGGGGGGGGGGGGGGGGGGGGGGACACGCTCTTCTGCCGTTCATTTTTCGAAATTAATTGTATAGATACTTACTATTCAACAGATGTATTTTACTCATTTAAAATACATATTCCGTGGTTCCAATTAGTAGATAAATTAATACATCTTATTCTTCACCATAAACGTCAGGAAGACATTGTTGAATGTATCCACTGGTTTGCCTGTCCTCTAGACACTTCAAGTTACCTTACCAGATTTTTTATATTTGGATTTCTGCATCAACTATCTATCAATCGCAGAATAAGATGCGAGTCAGACAGCATCTCTGGATAAAGGGAATATGCGACTTTTCGGGTCGAGGCCCTTCTTCAAACTCCTCTCCGCCGGCAGATTTGAATTTATTTGAATGTATTCGGTCAGGATTTGCCATTTATATTTCTCCCCTGTACAGAACGTTCTTCTACCCGCAAGCCGCCACTCGCTGTACGTGCCGTTGAACGATAAGGAGCCCATTGGGTCGTTGCAGAGCAACCCCAGTTAACCCAGTTAACTCATTATCCTGCTCCCCACGAGAACCCTGAATATATTTTCCTCAATTGCCTATGCAACATCCTTTTGAAATGTTCCATCTTATCCGCGTCCATTGCCCTTTCAAGTCATTATCACCAGCGGTGCAGAAGGCATGCCGAGCAACCCCTAGTATCTCGGGGTTGATGCTGATGGGATCATCTTTTGTCTCTCTGCCTTGTCAAAACCTATAATTATCCTATAATGATCGGGTTCATCCCTAGCAAAGCTGATGTCAATTCCAGGAAGAACAACGTGTTTCGCCAATCTAACCTTGTAGTAAAATCCCTCATCCCTGGAACCATTCTGACAAATTCCCTCACCACCCTCTGAAGGTCCTTCACACCCTTCCTGAACTTAAAAAATCCTCGGCATACTTTGTCCAGTTTGGTACCCGGTCTTTGTATTAGTGAAGCATAAGATGTTAGGGCTGCGTGTATTCCCGTACATTCTCTACAGTGTCTTGAAATGTTATTGTTTTCCCTTAACCACTGTGGTTTGCGGACCCGCCTCTGTGTCAATCCTATTCTCCATTCCAAGTTGCCGTATCCACGGGCTTTCCTGCAGAGGCGAAGTGAAAGTACCATTTGCCTACAGCTTCCACTTTACGAACCCCACATTCAAAGCCACTGTTTCAGTCCCATCAAGCGAAGAGTTCCTCCAAACTCAGACTCCGCTCCCCTTAAACAATGCTCATCGCTGTTCACTCTTCTTCACGTTTCCGATGCCATCAAGATGATCCCTCGGGGCTCCTGACACTCTTCCGCCGAAAGTCAAGCGATGCACCTTGTTTGACAAATACCAAAAGCGTGCACACGACGCAAGTCTTGTTTTGGCCTAATTTACTTGAATTATACATTCAATTGTCACACTGTTTTTGTTTTCGCTCAAACACCCCCCCCCCCCCCCCCCCCCCCCCCCCCCCCCCCCATCTCCTTCTCCTGAAATATAAACCAAGCCGATTAAACAGCTTTGTTAAAAAGATGAATAGTTGCTGGCCCCCCCCCCCCCCCCGCTCCCATTCGTTCATTTGCCCATTGACCCCAAACGGCGTGGGTTGGGTGCGGGTTGAGTTGTGTTTCTAGTGACGGCGATTTTGGTTCAACCATTTCCCCAACAACACGACCTGGGCCACGGGCAATGTTTAATAAATAATTCCCAGTCTCTTTTCCAATGTCTTTCCTTTATTCCAGTTAATTTAGCGGCGATTGTGATCCTTTGCCGGGGCAAGTGCGGCCTCTCCACCTGCACCACTCGCTACCTGGTGGCCATGGCGGCGGCGGACCTCCTGCTCATTATTAACGAGGTCTTATTGAGACAGATCAGTTATCACTACTTCCCCGAGAGTTTCCTGCACATTACCCCCGTGTGTAGAATCATCTTTGTCCTGGTCCGCACGTCCACGGACTATTCTGTTTGGTTTACTGTCATGTTTACCTTTGACCGGTTTGTCGCCATTTGCTTGCAGAACCTGAGGACAAAGTATTGCACCGAGCAAACTGCAGCCGTGGTTCTGGCCACAACCGGCATTCTGTTTGGTTTAAAAAACATTCCCCACTACTTTACAATTGAACCGTGGGAGATTATTAACAACGTGCCGTGGGACTGTATTACAAAGGCGACCATTTTCTATGAGCCCGGGTGGGTGGGGTATGACTGGCTTGATTCAGTTTTAACGCCCTTGATCCCTTTCGCTATAATTCTGTTGCTCAACGTTCTGACAATCAGATACATTTTAGTGGCGAGTCGGATCCGGAAGGCACTGAGGGGCGCCAACAGCGGCGATAACACCAGTGACCCGGAGATGGAAAGCAGAAGGAAGTCGGTGATCCTACTCTTTGGCCTGTCCGCCAACTTCATCTTGTTGTGGACCGTGGCTCTTGCACACTTCCTGTACTATACCATCGCAGGAAAGATTCCCACCCAATACACTGATTCTGAACACAACTTCCACCAGGTCGGATTCATGCTGATAAATTTGAGTTGCTGTACAAACACCTTCATTTATGTGGTGACACAGTCGAAGTTCAGGGAGCAGCTCTTGTACATGGCGCGATATCCCGTGCTACCCATTATTCTGTTAATTCGTAATTGTCGCAAGTGAGCAGACCGTCTCAATTCCATCAGGCGTCTCGGGGCATTGAATATAAGGTCAGGAAGTGGCATCGCACGGATTGTACACGTGAAACATGTCACTGAAAGCGGTGCCCAAATAAACAGGCCATTTCTGAAGATTAAACATACGCTGTGGATGGACGTCCATGATACACGTGTGCCATATAACTCATGCTGAGTTGGTATAAATCTGATGTTTAAGAAAGAACTGCAGATGCTGGAAAAATCGAAGGTTGACAAAAATGCTGGAGAAACCCAGTGGGTGAGGCAGCATCTATGGAACTCATGCTGAGTTATAATAAATGAGTAATAAAACTCCCCAAGTGGTACTGAGAGTATTATAGTTTGTTCAACTAACACTTTCAATTTCTCAGATTAATCCTAAACGTCTTAATACAAATCCATTAACCTTCAACTAATTCAGCATCTTAACCCAATGTAATGTTTCAACCCAACCTCTACATAAAAACAAGGAACGCAGATGCCGGTTTACAAAAAAAAAGACACAAAGTGCTGGAGAAACTCGGCGGGTCCGGCAGTATCTCTTTGGAGATCATGGATTGGCGATGTTTCGGGTCGGGACCCTTTTTCAACGTTCGTGTTACGCAGGATCTCAAAACATTACAAACTCTCCGAAAATACCAGTCCTTGTACCATCACATATCATCATATATAATTAAATAACGCCGGTGTTTCCCTCGAAATATAACCGCGCCAACTACTGCCGACCTTCCATTTAATAAATTCTGTTTATTAAATGAAACCTCTCCTTCAAAATACCTCGGGTTGTAAGCGGTGCTCACTTCTGGAAGCCATGGTCTCGGCATAAAAACTTCAGCTGCTTCATCAATCGCCTTCCATGCATGAGAAGGTCCCAGGATGTTACCAGGAATGGAGGGTCTCACTTTATAAGAGGGGTTGTAAGGGCTGGGCTTCTTCTCAGTGGAATGCAGAAGGCTAAGGGGTTGACCTCATAGAACGTTATAAAACAAGAAGAAATAGATTGGGTATATAGCCAGAATCATTGTCTTAGGGTTAAGGTGGTTAGGGTGGTTGTTTAGAATAAAAGGATGAGGCAGGGGAAGAAATGAAAATATATCTGTGGGGCATGTTTTTCAGGAAGAGTGGTATGGTCATATGTATCAAGTGGGAGAGGCTGCTGCAGTCATAATGTTTCAAAAGGCATTTGGGCAGGTACTTGGATTGGAAAGGAGTAGAGGTTTAGGGACCTAATGCAGCCAAATAGGATTAGATTGGATAGGCATCCTGGTATAGGTAGACTGAAGGGCCCTTTTCCGTGAAATACAACTCTATGACGAGGTTCCATTTGCAACTCCTCAATGCATGAAGCAGCCCATACCAGCATACAGCAAGACCGAGACAACATTCCTGCATGGACTAATGAATGACAAGTAATATTCACTCTTTAGAAGTGCCAGCTGATTATCTTAGAGCTACAGCTTCATGAAAAGGCAAGCCATTCAGCACATCATGTCCATTCTGGCCACCAAATACCTATTCATTCTGATCCTATTTTTCAGGATCAGGTCCTCTAACCTTTGTCATGGCATTACAACTGCTCATCTAAATATTACTTAAAATTGGTGAAGGTACCTACCTCCACCAATCAACTGCATTCCAGATCCCAACCACCCTATAGAAATCTCTTCCCCAAATCCCCTCGAAACCTCTTTCTTCTTGCCTCAAACTTATGCTGTCCATCTCTAACTACAGATAGTTGAGCCAGTTACCTTTGACTTTCAACAGCATACAGGTCAGAGGATGATGGAAAACTCTCCATTAGACAACTAAACTCGGGAAAGTCAACACCTTCCTGAACAAAGTAGCTGCTTGAATGGTACCATATAAACCATTCATTCATTCATTCCCCCCACCATTGCTGGACAGTGATTGCAGCGTGTACCATCCACAGAATGCGTTGCAATTACTCTACCAAACCTACAGCTCTACCACAAGTAGGACAAGGGAAATAAATGTTGGGGAACACCCTGTTAGCAAGTTTCCCTTCTAATCACACACCACCCTGACTTCATCGTCATCATACATACAGATTATTGATGAAATTGAAATACTTCACTTCTGATTATTTTGTCTACTTCATTTAATAGTGCATCTCAAATTAATTCACCCAATTCAGCATTTCCATTAGATATGTGCTCTCCAACTACCTCAGCATCTCCTAATGCCATATTAAGTACGACATATATGCCAAAATATCACAGTTTAAGGATAAGAGGGAAGTCTTTTATGACCGAGATGAGAAAATCATTTTTTACACAGAGAGTGGTGAATCTGTGGAATTCTCTGCCACAGAAGGTAGTTGAGGCCAGTTCATTGGCTATATTTAAGAGGGAGTTAGATGTGGCCCTTGTGGCTAAAGGGATCAGGGGGTATGGAGAGGCAGGGATGGGATACTGAGTTGGATGATCAGCCATGATCATATTGAATGGCGGTGCAAGCTCGAAGGGCCGAATGGCCTACTCCTGCACCTATTTTCTATGTTTCTATCACCTGCAAATATATTACACCCTCCTTCCAACATAGTAGTTTCAACTACTCACCTGGTCTTTCTATAACAACAACTACTGATTTACATTTTCCATCTAAAATAAAAAATATTCCTTCTCGTACAGTACCTTCAAATAATTCCCTCCAGTGTAACAACTCGAACTAAAGCACCAACAGCATTTCACTATCTAATACAACTTCAAATAATACACCACATATAAATGAATACACTCGCTCTATATGATAACTTCCAACTAATAAACCCAATGTACCTTATACTTAATTCTATACAACAAACACATTTTACCCAGAACAGAACCACTACTTATATGTCTTCTCCTTAAATCCACTGTATCCATCTAGAACAGCACATTCAAATAATACATCCATTTCATCTTAAATACCTTGTTCAACTAATACGCTTACTCAGTCTAATACATCACTTCGAATAATGTAGCTGCCATACAAATAAAACGTTGCAAATATTACACTCCAAGCCAGCTAATGAAGTGTCTCCAAATAATATTCTCATCCATTTAATAAAATCCATTTAATTTCACCTCCAACTAATGCAACCATTACATCTCACCCAGCTCCACCCACTACACTTAGCATAACTACTCGAGCTATTACACCCATTGCATTTTATACAGCTTCTTCATATAATACACCCACTTCATACAACTAACACAAACATACTCAATTATTTAACACTTTATTTGGTATACCACCTGAAATTCCTTGTATGTTGCAAAACATACTTGGCTAATAAAGTATGATTATGATTATGATTAATACATCTGCTCTATATAATGCAGCACCTAAACTCGTACACCCAGTCCAACAAATAAAGCTGCTTCTATGAATGCTCCCTGTACATATAAAATAGCAGATTCAAATAACACACCAAATAAAAAGGCTCATGGCTTATTGGCCTTTTTGCTAATAGCTTAGAAGTAGGGAAATATTCTTCTTATGGTACAGGGCATTGGCGAGGCCATATCTGGAGTATTCCTAATATATTCATGCAAGCCTTATGTGAACATCAAACTTTATTTTTATATTACTTTCCAGCTCTCTCTTATAATCAATTTTCTCCCTCCTCATTACCCTTTTAGTCTCTCGCTGCTGGTTATAAAATAAGCAGTCCTCTGGCCTACCATTAGCTCTTGTCACTTTCTGTGCTCTAGTCGCTGATATAATATTTTCTTTGACCTCCTTTGTTAAGTATCCTGAGTGTCCTTTTCTTAATTGGGATGAATTTCAGCTGAGTGCTACGAATCATCTATTTAATTATTTGCCATTGCTCATCCATTGACCTATCCCTTAGCATACTTGACAGTTCACTTCAGGTAACTCTGCCTTCATACAATCGTAATTGCTCTTTTTAAGTTGATGATATTGGTTATGGACCTCAAGTGTTCACCTTCAATTCATATTGGGAATTCTACTTCACTTGAGATCACTTGTTCCTAGCAGATTCTTAATTGCAATATTACTAATCCTATCTCATCACAAATCAAATTGTCCAACGCATTCGCCAGAGATTTCCCAGACAACAACACCCAGGAATCTTGGAAAGCATTAAAGTGGAGAATCCCCAGGGCATGACGGGATCTATCCAGGATTTCTAAGAGAGGCAAGAGAGGAGATTGCAGGGGCCTTGACGAAGATCTCTGTATCCTCTCTAGCCACATGCAAGATCCTGGAGGACTGGAGAGTAGCCAATGTTATTCCTTTGTTTAAGAAGCTAATTAGAGATAATCTAGGGAACTATAGGCCTCAGCCACGCGTCAGTGGTAGGGAAGCTATTGGAGATGATTCTTCGGGATTCGATTTCCTCACATAGATCACAGAACAAAATGCACAGGAACGAGCCCTTTGGCCCAGAATGTTTGTGCCAAACATAATGCCAAGTTAAATTCAATTGGAATCATCCTTCATGATAATCCTCAATACTGGTGCCCCACAAGGATGTATTCTCAGCTCCCTACTATAGTCCTTAAATACTCATGACTGTGCAGTTAAGTACCAATCCAACTCAATTTACAAGTTCGCAGAAGATACCACCTTAGTGGGACGGATATCAAATAATGACAAGATGGAGTACAGGAAAGATATTGAGAACCTCAAAACCTGGTGCCAAGGCAACAACCTCTCCCTCAATGTCAGCAAGACAAAGAAGATTACGATTGACCATGAGACGAACAGTACAATCACCCCGGTATACAATGATGGCACCGAAGTGGAGATGTCAAAAACTTCAAGTTCTTAGGAATAAATATCACCAGCAATTTGTCCTGGACCAGCTCTTGTCAAAGCTATGGACAAGAAAGCACATCAACGCCTCTACTTCCTTAGTAGGATGTTCGGCATTCCCCCACAACCCTCATCAACAAGGTGGACAGTGGTAGAGTTGCTGCTTACAGCACTAGAGACCCAGGTTTGACCCTGACCACCGGTGCTGTGTGTACGGAGTTTGTACATTCTCCCTGTGTTTGGGTTTTCCCCGGATGCTCCGGTTTCCACCCACACTCCAATGATGTACAAGTATGTTGGTTAATTGTCTTCTGTAAAATTGTAAAGTGTCCCTAGTGTGTCGGATATTACTAATATACGGGTGACGTGGACCTGGTGGGCTGAAGGGCCTGTCTTTTCTGTATATATTATAATCAGGTATAATCATTTCTTTGACTGGATAGCACACAACAAAAGCTTTTCGCTGTACCTTGGTACACGTTGACAATAATAAACTACACTAATCTCAGATGCTTGTACATGATCCATATTCCTCCATTCTCCATACTTTCATGTGCCTATCTACCAGCCTCTTAAATGCCACTAACATATCTGTCTCCACAACCAACCCTGGCAATACGTTCCAGGTCCCCCACTACACTCTTTGTAAAAAACCTGCCCCATACATCTCCATTAAACTTTACCCCTCTTACCTTTTTGCTACAGTATGCCCTCTGGTGTTGGATATTTCCACCCAGGGAAAAAAGGTTCCAATTGTCAATCCTATCTATATACCTCTCAAAATGTTATATTCTTCTCTGAAGTTTCCTTCAACCTCCAACTTTCTAGAGAAAACAATCTGAGTCTATGTAACCTCTCCTTGTAGCTGAAACCCTCCAAGCCAGGCAGCAGACTGCTAAAGCTCCTCTGCACCCGCTTCAAAGCCTCCACATATTTCCTATAACGGGGGGGACCATAACTGCATGCAATACTCCAAATGCAGCCTATCAAAGTCCTATAGAGCTGCATCATGACTTCCTGACTTTATATTCAATGCCCCGAGCAATGACGGTGAGCATACCTTACGCCTTCTTTACCACCCTATCTACCTGCTGCCACCTTAATTGAGCTATGAACTTGGACTCCAAGATCCCTCTGCTAATCAATGCTGTCAAGGGTTTTGATATTAACTGTATACATTCCTCTTACATTCAACCTCCCAAAGTGCAACACCTCACACTTGCTTGGGTTAAACTCCATCTGCCATTTCTCCGCTCATTTCTGCAGCTGATATATGCAGCTGACTAATGGCCTTTGTCAATGTCTGCAACTCCTTAACAGCAGAGATCCCAGAACAGTTTCTTGAGGAACTCCACTGGACACAGACCTCTGAAACCTAATATCTAAAACCAGAGGGCAGATTTAAGGTAATGGGTAAGATTTTTAGAGGATCTGAGGAAGAATTGTTTTCACCTAAGCAATGACTGGAATTTGGAACACAATTTGGCGGGGTGTTTCAGTTTCAGTTCGGTTTCAGTTTAGTTTGTTGTCCTGTGTACTGAGGTACAGTGAAAAGCTTTTGTTGCTTGCTAACCAGTCAGCTGGACAAAATATGATTACAATCAAGCCATTTACAGTGTATAAATACATGATAAGGAAATAACTTTTAGTGCAAAATAAAGTCAGTAAAGCCTGATCAAGGAAAGTCCAAGGGTCACCAATAAGGTAGATGGTAGTTCAGCGCTGCTCTCTGGTTATGGTAGGATGAAGGGTGGGTATTGTGAAGAAATCTCATAACATTTAAGATTTAGGCAAGCAGTTGAAACACCATGGCATGGAGAGTATGGATTAAGTGCTGTGGTAAATGGGAATAGTGTATATGATTAGTATGTTGGATTAAAAAGCCTTGCTGCATGTCTCATTGACTAGAGTCATACAGCATGGAAACACGTTCTTCAGCACAACTTGCCCACACCGATCAACATGTCCCATCTACACTGCTCCCACCTGTTTGTGTTTGGCCCATGTCCCTCTATACCTGTCCTATCCATGTACCAGTCTAAATGTTTCTTAAAAGTTGCGATAGTACCTGAAGACTAGATCACAAACTCTGCCAGGTAATGTTAATGATTTTGTTTTAAAGTTGTAACCCCTAGAGACTTAGAGAACTTTCTCTGACCTTATAACACCTTGTGATCATCCAACATCCACTTTAATGTTCATCTGGGAAGGCCGATGTGGATTCTCCTCTCCGTAAGAAAGTGGGACATTTTCTCAGCAAGGCACAGAGTCATACAGTGTGGAAACAGGCCCTTTGGCCCAACTTGCCCACATCAACCAACACGTCCAAAACATATTAGTTCCACTTGCCTACGTTTGGGCTCTAACCCTCTAAACCTGTCCTGTCCATTTGCCTATCTAACTGTTTCTTAAACGTTGCGATACTCCCTGCCTAAACAACCTCCTCTGGCAGCTCGTTCCATACACCCACCACCCTTTGTGTGAAAAAATTACCTCTAAAGATTCCTATAAAATCTCTCCCTTTTCCCTCCCTCACTCACCTTAAACCCCTGTCCTGCGGTTCTCGATTTCCCTACTCCTCTGGGCAAGAGACTCGTGTCTACCTAGTCTATTTCTCCCATGATTTTGTACACCTCTATAAGATCATCCCTAATCCTGCACATAATTGAAAGTCTAGGTTTTTTGATGCTTATTTCTTTACATTCCAAAACATCCAGCTATCAGACGGCTGCTGTCGAAAGCTCTCCCCACCTAAGATCATAGAAGGCTTGCTCCAGTATCTTTGCTCCCCACTGCCAGCGCCCACGGGGCCTGCGGTTGTCATGGCGACGCAACGCCAGCGCCCGCGGCTCCCTGGGAAGGTTTTTGGAGCGGAAACTGATTGGTTGACGTCCTGTCGCGCTGCGTAATGGCGGCTTCCAGAGTGTCTGTCATGTCGGCGCGGTTGCGGGTCGCCTCGCTCAGGTAGGTCGCGCCGTGCGTTCACGGTGATCTAGTGACAGATGGGTTCATGCTGGGCTGAGGTAACTTAAGCGTCGCCCTAATCACGCAATGCTCGGTCAGGGGCCGTTGTCAGGCCACCTTGAATAGAGAGCAAAGGTGGGCGATGGTCTGTTGGACAAATTGATGTGTCTATTTTGTGTTCAAGAAGGAACTGCAGATGCTGGAAAATCGAAGGTCCACAAAAATGCTGGAGAAACTCAGCGGGTGCAGCAGCATCTATGGAGCGAAGGAAATCCGAAGGATTTCCTTCGCTCCATAGATGCTGCTGCACCCGCTGAGTTTCTCCAGCATTTTTGTGTACCTTTGATGTGTCTGTTGCTGGGTTGATGTCACTGGCATTTGCAGAAATATTCAACCAAACGAGTGGCCAACTTGTCGGTTGTATATATTTGTGACCGGTGACTTTCTGCGCGTTGGCATTCGTAAATTGCAGGTAGACACATAAAGCTGGAGTAACTCAGCGGGACAGGCAGCATCTTTGGAGAGAAGGAATGGGTGACGCTTCGGGTGGAGACTCTTCTTCAGACTGGTTAAGGATGAGGAATATAGAGGGTGATGTGGAGAGATAAAGAACAATGAATGAAAGATGCAAAAATGGAACGATGTTAAAGGAAACAGGCTATTTGTAGGGTGAAAATGAGAAGGCAGTGCGACTTGGGTGGGGGAGGCATAGGGAGAGAGAGAGGGGGGGGACGAAATATGAGATGCTGTTCCTCCAATTGAGATTAGCCTCATTCTGACAATGGAGGAGACCGACGACAGAAAGGGAAAGAGAATTAAATGTATGACCGAGTATTGGGAGATGGGCCAACTTTTAATTATCAGAGCAGTCGTTTCCCTTTCCCTAGTTGCCCCCACAGAAACGCCACTTTTCTTTACTTCAGAATGTCTTAAAAGCCTTTAGAGTCATAGAGTTTAGATGCCAAAGTGAGGTATAAAATGAAGCGGGCGATTTTAGGACTGCTATGTCTCACAAACAACACTGAATCGTGGAATGCTGCTAAAGCAATTTTAGCTACGCACGTAGCGTGAGACGAGCTGCGCTTTAAATAGGATGCAATAATCTTTAGATAGAAGCTTCCAGAAAGCGTCTCTGGAGTGACTGGGTGCCTATTTTGTAGCAGAGGGAGGATGCATGACACTTGTTTTTATTGAATTAAGTGGATAAAGTAACTTCCCTATTTCCTATTCTTTGATATCGTAGAGTGCTTTTTGATGCAGGACGTCAGGTGTATTTTTTCTGCAGTGTAGATTCTTGTGCCTTTAAAGTAACACATTGTGTGCTGAGACATGGGATCATGGATGTCAAGGGAAATATGGCACAGAATAAAGAAACATGGGTTGCTGGATTTCCATCAACTAATCTATCTGAAGAATTGAGAGGCAGATTCTTAATTATATACATTTATGCTGCAGATTGTGCTGGCTATGTAAAATAAACCAGAACACATAAAAATAAAGTTGTTGATATAAGGGCAGACATTTCAAAATGAAACCCTGGCAAACACACTAGAATCAGTTCAAGCACATTGCAACCTGCATAAAATAATAAACCTGTCAGTTCCATGCTCACAATCAAGAAAAATGAATAATTTAACACTTTTAGACAAGAGTTTTAGTGATTATACAACTTTGCAGGACTGTCTTGATGGAGATAGAATTCTTTGTGGAATGAGAGAGTTCAGCCAGAAGGAATGGTTATAAATTGCAAAAGAATTCTGCAGGACCAAATGGCCTACTCCTGCACCTATTGTCTATTGTCTATAATTAACTCTGGAAAAATGCAGGCAGACCTGCACAGCTGAATTGTGGAATGCTGTCCAGAGCCAGGCTAGAAATGTTGGATGGCTAACAAATTTGTGTGGTGAAACATGAGACAAAAGGTGGAACAGAAAATAACACCTAAGAGTTACTTAGATTTTGCAAATATTGTGGACAACAACATGAATAATTTAAACAGTATTTAATATGGAAAGGAAAAGCATTTTTATAAAGAGTGCACAATGAAGAGTGCACAATCAAGTTGGTAACGAGTTGAATGAACTCAGATTTGTAGTATTAGCTAAATACAATTGACACCAGATGCCAGGCAATGTCATCCTGGTACACCTGCTTGACATCTGTGCCAAGATATTAGGACACAGAAAACCAGTGACATTTTAGTTTAAGTAACATGCTCCTGAAATAAGCCAGAGTTTCCTGAGGTGATGCAGTTGAATCTAGTGAGTCATATGCTATTGATGTGCAACAACATTGAGCCAGCTGGGAGCTGTTGTTGGATGGTGGTAAACCCCAAGGATTATGGTAAAAACAAGGTGGAGTTTGATGTAGACAGACAAATGGATTCTGAAGTGGTTTACACCTGCAGCTAGTATCGATAAAGATACAGCCCATCAGGATCCTTGAAGTGTCTGAAAAGATAGGCAAAATATTACAGTAAGAGTGTCCAAGACTTGGAAATTGTGAGGCGTGGATCCCTATTAAGGACAGTAGCATATGACCGGCCACCTTATATATGTTGCAACCAAGGTTGGAGGGGAGCTTCCAGAGGAAGTCTCCAAAGAGCAGCAGAGAAAGGATGTTTTTTCTCTGTTTTGTGTAATAATGCATTTTGTTATCCTGCAGCATAATGGAGAATGATATTGATACTCCTGAGGTTACAGTCTCTGGTCTGAGACCGTGCAGATCCTAAGGCTCTACTGACACAAACAGCCACAGTTACGCTGAAGATTTTAGAGAGTTGCAGATGGTGGGGATGAAGCCCCCATCTACTGTCTGTACTGACATCATGACCTTCTGTTGCTGAAAGACCTTCCTTTCCAATTAAACAAAAACAAATAAGTAAATAATAAATGTTAGCCATGTCAAACTGCTGCTAATTAAAAATATAAAACGCTCAGTGCTGGAGTAACTCAGCGGGTCAGGCAGCATGGAGGACATGGATAGGTGACATTTCGGGTTGTGTCCCTTCGCCAGTGAAATAAAGCAAAATAGACTTTTAAATGGAAGTTGGCAATCCCATTTTAATAAATAGTGCAGTTGGAGGTGCCAGATACAAAGTAGATAGCCTTTTGGTGCAGTATTTTGGAGAACCACTGGATTTAGGGGGTCTTGGAACAGAAAAAGAAGTCAGATGCATGAGCGCCTGACCTCCAGCATGTTCCCATACATTGCAATGTGGAGGTCTGGAATGTGCTGCCGTGTGGAACACGGCTAACCAGGAGTCCTCTAGAGAATAGCTGATAAATCAGTTGTTTGTTCCTGCCCAGTGTTTAGGTTGATTCACTGATATTAGTTGGGAGATACTATTGGTTGCCAGCCATTCTTTGAAATAATGTGATGGGAGATTTTATACCCATTTTAGAGGATATTCATGGGTCTTGGTTCATGGGTCTTTGGGATACAATTTATCCCGAAAATTGTAGCTCCTCCAGTATTTCTTAGATAATTTCAAGTACTTCAGACGCAAACAGGAGTATTACTAACTGAGGCTGAGCAAACCAAAGTACATTTAATCCATTGTATTTTGCTTCCAAGGTGGTTGATGCTCATGGTTAGGTTGGGGTGACCTTGGGTATACAGCTAGTCAATTGCACCCTTCAGCTTATACTGCATGAGAAAGCCATGAGGAAAGGATGCTTGAATATTGCTAACGCTCCATTAAGTTTAGAAAGCTTATCTAATCGAGGAATTTAAAATTATAAAGTATGAAATAGTTTCACTGCAAATGTCCAATTTCCACCGCAGGCATTTCAGACAAAACCAGAGCCAGCTTATTAAATACATTTTATTATTAATTGTATTCATTATTAGTAATTATTTATTATTTATAATAATATAAATTATAAATAATAATTAATTTATTATTATTAATTGTATTATTAAATAATGTATACAATTAAATACATAAACATTATATCACATGCAAATTTAGTAGAAATCTGAAAATCTGTTAGTAGATGGATCATTCGATGGAAAATTATACACGGGCTCAATTCGTTATAATGCGATTTCGAAAAAGAAACCAAAGGATTGCTTAAAAGTTACACTGGAATTTGACAAGGGGAAAAAAAGCTGCCTTGGAATTAAACAATGTAAGACACAGGAAACTTTGTTTCCATGTAACCCCACCCACGGCATTCTTAAAAACATACTGCTACTTTAACCACAGGTGTTTATTGAAATTGACAAGCAATCACTTTGATTTACACTTGGAACGTACAGCTTTTAGTACTTTTCGCTTTTGTACCAAAACTAAACTAGTTGCTATTGTACAGACTGTTATTTTGAAAAGCTTTGGGGGGGGGGGGGGATAACTTAGTTATTGCGACCCTGAAACCCTCTCCCTTTGACATAAATGTCTTTATAATGTGATTTTGTATAACACAATGTTTCTAATGAACACAACTATAGCCGTAGTTTGAATTTAGTGTTTTTAATGTGAGTATACTAAACATTGGACACTAAGGATATTCAGCATTGGGTTTTAATTGCGATATCAATGTAAGGATCAACTGTAGGATTTAATCTGCATCCTAATATGCATGATATCAGAACAGCTAGAAGTGTCCTGCTGGCATTAAACTTTTGCATAATCACAGCCCATTGGATTTGTTTTTTCCACTCCAGGAGGTAAAAAATAATTCACAGGTTAGCATGATATCCTCAGACATGCCTTATGCACAGGTCGATAATCAATTTGAAATCTTAATGTTCAGCACTCATTATTGTAATGTTCTTCCTCCCAGGTTGGAGGGAAATCACTAGCAATCTGAGCAGCTGGTCTGAAATGAATGTTAAAGCAAGTTTTTTGCAAGTTTGATTTCAGTAAAATGCTTTTTGTGGTGCCCATTGGCTAGGGATGTTTCACAAAGTGTCATTGTCTAATTCAAGTCACCCATGACCAAGAGTAGTCCCAGAGGCAGCTTTGTAAATATTGAATTCCATCAGGGAAACGTTTCATATGGATGATATGGTCTCATTGCAGCAGGTTTTTCTCTTTGGCTCCAATGTGGTACTAGGCGAACAAGGGATCATAACAAAACTGAAAAGTAAAGTTTTGCCTCAGTAATAAGGGCTACATTTTTTTTCATTCATGCTATAGCAGATGCTGGGCCTATCATGTAAGCTTCCAACTTGGTTGATTGCTCTGGCTATTTTGGACAAAGTAGTGGGTTCTGCTACATTTTAACAGTGAATTCTCTTTCTCCCTCCTTCCTAGTTTAAGGCCAATATGGTGTGCGCTTCATTCCTCGCCCGCTCCATGCTGTTTAAGAGTCCCCATTCGAAGATTTTCAAACTGTAAGTATGCAATTGTCTTGGGTATTTTTTTAAGCTGTTTTTTTCAGTGAAGGCCTTAAAAAGCTGAGTGATTTTTAAGCTACAGTTATTGAGAGGCGATTACTCAAAAACATGGGTGATGGGATTTTGAAATCTATCAAAGCAGCCAATTTTCCCACCACAAAATTCCCATTAAATCAAATTTAAGCAAATGAACAGGTAATCCATGTAGTAATATTTTCTGAAGGTAGAGCAGGGGGTGGGTGGGAGGGAAGTGTTGCTCAAGGCACAGGAAGGGAAAGCACAGGAAAGCTCAAGGCACAAGAAAGCACATTACCTTTTATAATAATAACCGGATCTTATGTGCTCAATGAGAAGATGTAGGGGACTTGATTTAAAGTTGCTTCCCTTTTACTTCCTTTTTCTGTGCAGCACACTCTCTCTACCCTCTATCAATCTGAGTTGTGTGTTCAAGTTGCGACAGTAGATTTTGCATCTGCAACATTCTCATTGAAAGCTGAAGGTGCTTTCTGCTGATCTTTGGTAGATGCAATCTTTAATTCAAGTTGCTCTGCTGCAGGGTGTAAAGTGCTCAACCCCCATCAATGTTTGCAACATCAAGGACTTACTTTGTGCTGTTGGGGAAGGTTCAGAGGAATTGATAAAGAACTACTGGTTGACATGCATGTAGTCACCCGGACAGTTTAGATCCTGCTGAAGAGATTTGAGGAGCAGAGAAACAGTTTTCTTGTTTTTAGATCAAATCTCAAGATTAAGAGCCTCTGACCACTGTCTGAAGATCACCAACAGTGGTGTACTAAATTATAACCATTCAGAATTAGTGCTGCTAGCAGTTTGGATAGTCTGATACCTCTGTAGCAAGGAGCACCTACCAATATTTATTTTCTAGGAAGAAATAGGGGTATTTGATTTCCCAACGTAATACAGGGCTGCCAACATTGGGTGAGAGTTGGGAGTGAGAAATTGCGAGAGACCAAGCCCGAGGGAGCATAGCGACCGGGGGGGGGGGGGGGGGGGGGGGGGGGGTGGGAGGGGAGGGTGTCCCCTCCCATTGGTACGGAACATTTGCATTTTTCAGCTTGAAATTGTGTAATATGGTGCATACTGTAGCGAGTCTTTTAACTTACACTTGAATGCAATATGTATGCTTTAAATTGGATTGGAGCATTTTTGAAAGGGGGGGGGGAGGCTGTGCGATCACTGATCACTGGCCTTGGGGGTACCCGGTGAGGGAGTGGAGCAACCGAGTGGGGAGAGGGTGTGGAAGAAGGGTGTGTCCCCCTCCCAGGGTAGGAACTTTTTGAAATTTGATGTATTAAAATCATGTTTTAGTGCACTGTAGAAGTATGATTTCAATGTTTTTTGTATGAAGTATTTTTAAGAGGTAACTTTTTAAGGGGTAACTTTATCCACACAAAGGGTGATGGGTGTATGGAACAAGCTGCCAGAGGAGGTAGTTGAGGCAGGGACCATCCCAACATTTAAGAAAAAGTTAGAATGATACATGGATAGGACAGGTTTGGAGGTATGGACCAAAAGCAGGTGGCGTAGCTGGGGGACATGTTGGCGGGTGTGGGCAAGTTGCACTGAAGGGCCTGTTTAACACTGTATCGCTCTATGACTACATTATACCTCCACCATGCATGAATGCTTCAAAATTAAGTGATCGAGTTTTATTGCCATATACTCAAGCATAGAAACATAGAAAATAGGTGCAGGAATAGGCCATCGGCCCATCGAGCCAGCACTGCCATTCAATATGATCATGGCTATTCATCTAAAATCAGTACCTCTTTCCTGTTTTTTCCCCATATCCCTTGATAGCCCCAAGAACTGAATGTAACTCTCTCTTGAAAACATCCAGTGAATTGGCCTGCACTGCCTTCTGTGGCAGAGAATTCCACAGATTCAGAACTCTCTGCGTGAAGAAAGTTTGTTCTCATCTCAGTCCTAACTGGCCCCCCCTTTATTCTTAAACTATGACCCATGGTTCTGAACGCCCCCAACATCGGGAACATTTTTCCTGCAGTTACAGTAAGTGAAAATCTAACAGGCAAGCAGGATGCTTTCACCAACCACCCCCATTTGAAGTCCACTTTCTTCCACCGTATCTACCCAGTGCTTGGTACTTACTTCCAGCAGCCACTGGTTGTCCTCCAGGATGCACCGAGCCGCAGCCTGATCCATGCCGGTCACCTGGGCAAATTCGGCACAGAGACTCTCACGGCAGCAGCGCAACGCTTCAACGCCTCCGACGGCCCGGAACTCTTGCACTGAGGCTGCTCCATGGCCGGAGCTGCAGTGAGCGACTCGCCAGCCCGGCAAACACTCTCCAGCCCCACTCCCCGTCCGCATCTGTCCCCGCCGCTGCTTCTGCTTCCAACACCCGCGGCCCATGCAGTTGATATGAGTTTTGAAATTTTCGTTGATCACAGAATTTCTCACAACAGAGTGAGCGAAATTTGTGATCAGCGTGAGAATTTGGTGAAATGCGTGGTTCTCACACTCAATGCATGGGAGTTGGCAGCCCTGCCTCTCTATCCCCATCTCCCTCTCTCTCCCCCCTCTCTCCCCCCTCTCTCCCCCCTCTCTCCCCCCTCTCTCCCCCCTCTCTCCCCCCTCTCTCCCCCCTCTCTCCCCCCTCTCTCCCCCCTCTCTCCCCCCTCTCTCTCCCCTCTCTCTCCCCTCTCTCTCCCCTCTCTCTCCCCTCTCTCTCTCCTCTCTCTCCCCCTCTCTTTCTCTCCCCCCTCTCTCTCCCCCTCTCTTCCACTCTCTCTCCTCTCAACCCCCACCTCACTCTCATCCCTCTCTCTCTCCCCCTCTCTTCCACTCTCTCTCCTCTCAACCCCCTCTCTCTCCCCCTCTCTCTCCCCTCCCCTTCTCTCTCCCCTCCCCTTCTCTCTCCCCTCCCCTTCTCTCTCCCCTCCCCTTCTCTCTCTCCCCTCCCCTTCTCTCTCTCCCCTCCCCTTCTCTCTCTCTCCTCTCCCCTTCTCTCTCTCTCCCCTGTCTCACCCCTCTCACTCTCTCCCCTTCCCTCTCTCTTCTCTCTTCCGCTCTCTCTCCCCTCGCTCCCCCCCTCCCCCTCCCCCCCCCTCTCTCCCTCCCCCCCTCCCTCCCCCCCTCTCTCTCGTCCCCTCTCTCTTCTCTCTCCCCCCCTCTCCCCTCTCTTTCCCATAACTCTCTCTCCCCCCTCTCTCTCTCCTCTCTTCCCCTCTCTCTCCCCCCTCTCCCCTCTCCCCCTCTCTCCCCCTTCTCTTTCCCCTAACTCTCTCGCCCCTCTCTTTCCCCTAACTCTCTCTCCCCCCTCTCTCTCCCTCTCTTTCTTCTCCCTCTCCCCCTCTTCTCTCTGTCTCCCTCTCATCCCCCCTCTCCCTCCTCTCTCTCTTTCTCCCTCCCTCTCTATCTCTCCCTCTCTCTCCCTCTCTACACACTCTCCCCTCTCTCTCTGTCTCTCCTCTCACCTCTCTCTCTTCCCCCCTCTCTCATCTCTCTCCCTCTCTCCCCCATTTCTCCCTCCCACCTCACTCTCCCCCTGGCTCTCTCTCCCCTCTCTCTTTCTCCTCTGTCTCTATCTCATCTTTCTCTATCTCCTCTTTCTCTTTGCCCCCCCATCTCTCTCTCTCTTTCCCTCTCTCTCCCTCTCTCTTTTACCACCCCTCTCTCTTCCCCCTCTCTCCCATTCTCTCCTACCCTCTCCTTCCTCTCCACCCCCTCTCTCTTCCCTCTTTCTTCCCTCTCACCCCCCTCTCTCTCTCCCCCCCCTCTCCCACCTCACTCTCCCCCCTCTCTCTCCCCTATCTCTCTCTCCCCTATCTCTCTCTCCCCCCCTCTCCCTCTTCTCTCTCTCCATTCATGCCACCTCTGTCTCTCCCCTCTCTCTCCTCTCACCCCCCTCTCTCTCCCCCCACTGTCTCCCTGCCTCCTTCCCCTCTCTCTCTTTTCACCTCCCTTTGAGAGTCTGTCCCTTCGGCACAGAGACTCTCGCGGCAGCGGCAGCGGTGCAACGCTTCCGACGGCTCCGCGGCCTGGGAGACTCGCACTGTCCGAAGTGCTCCATGGCCGGAGCTGCAGCGTCAGCCCCGCAAACACTCGACAGCGCCGCAAACACCCGCAAGTCCCCGCTCCCCGCATCTGTTTCCGCTGCTGGTTCTGCTCCCATCCCTCCCGCAGCCCCGGCTCTCCAACACCCACGGACCATGCAGTTTATCCGAGTTTTGAAATTTTCGTTGATCACAACATTTCTCACCACTGAGTGTGAGAAATTTCTGATCAGCGTGAGGGCGTGAGAGTTTGCTTGAGGGCGTGAGTCTCACGCTCAAAGCGTGAGAGTTGGCAGCCCTGCGTAATAATGCCAAATGCATTGGGGTTACTTATTAACTTGTGTAGTGACAAGCTTGAGAACAGTGTCCAAGAAAATAGTTGTTTCCATGGATGTAACTACAAAGTTTTACTGACAGAATTTTGAAAGCTATTATAAACTTGGCAACTATGATCAGCACTGAGCAATCAAATTTACACAAAAAAAAGATTTAGCTGTCCCAGCAAAGTAAACAGTTGTCTATCATTTAATTGAAATAAAAGGAAAACACTGGAAGCATTCAGCAGATTGGTACCTTAACTTGGGTGAATGAATTTAATTTGTGAGTCTTATTTTTTGCTTAAGACTTCATTATATGCAGTCTCTTGCGTTTTCTTTTGTTTCAAAATCTCTTGTGAGTTATTCCTTGATCAGAAGTACCGCAATTATGGGATTAACTATCTGTCACATTGAAAGTACAATACAGACATACAATTTGTTTTTAAAACAAGACAGTTCCTCTTGAGGGAGCTGTTTGTTGACGTGCAATATTAGATGAAGCTTGGGTTGGTCATGCGCACCCTAGTGGTGATACTGCACCTTACCCGCAATACGTTTCTCACTGAAGTGGAACTAGTCTTGGTGACAGATGGGAAACAGTTCAATTTATCTCGCCTCCATTCCAGGATCAAGATCACACCACATTTTAAACATCAAGCTGCATTACGCAGGCAGAGTTTGAGCATCTGCATATTTGGAGACCAATTCCAAGTTGTTGATTTGTTCACTGAAGCATTTCAGAGAATAGGCCTTGCATTTAACAGCCCTATTGCATCTGCCATCTGAAAATAAAGATCAATTATGATACCTTGGAATATATAGACTGCTTACCATATCTTGGAAAGCACCTGTCGATGATAAAATTAATTACTTCAGTGGATCAGCATGGCTTTGGTCATCGAGGGGAAAAAGTGCTTGAATGTCAAAACCTCAAACCTAGTACAATGTTCATGATGTATTAGACAGCAGAATTGCTGTTCTCCTGTATGTTTTGGGGGCATGTACTGGATGGGTACTTCCAATGCTAATTCAGTAAAATCCACAAATCTATAAACGGGATTAATAAAGGAACTCTCCTTGTGCAGCGCCCTCAGCACTGAAGCTCTCATTACATTCAGTTGATACAGTTAGGATTACATTGTTTGCATGGTTGACACCAAACGCCATAAATGGACACTATGGAAAAGGTTTGAGGGTGTTGACTTGAAAAATGTGTAACACTGCCACTGATCCCTGAATGTGCTCGGCCCATGAGCGTTCAAAATGGAGAGCAAGCATTTATTGAGAATGTCCATGCATTCAATAGCACACATACACCCCTTGTAAGTGCTGAAAGAGCCCCCTCTGCCCCACCTGTGACAATATCTGTGAGTCCCAACCCTGGCCACAAGGATATAAAGGGATCAATCCGACTATTGGAAACACTTTATTAGCAGAAGTGGAAACAACGTGTAGCATATAATCACCAGAGATTTAAAATAGCCCCAAATAAACTAGTAAAATGAGTCAGGGAAGCGGGGGAAAAGGAATGGCGTTTTTGTCAGACTCCTTCATGGGAGTTCACTCATGCAGTGCACAAGAAATTCAAGCAGAGTATCACTGCTGGATTTAGTAATAGAAGTGAACCTTTACTAAGAAATGAAGCAAGTACTGATCGTGTCTGGGAAAAAGTGATTGGAGACTAAAGTTTAAATTAATAATTGTGCAAAGTGATGTATTGGCAATATTGTGTCAGCATTGTAGCCAACCTTTGCTCTGCTTGATCTTACGACATTCTACATGTGACCAGCATAGTCATCTTATTATTTTGGCCCCAAGTTCCTCATTCCTACTTTCGCTGGTGTTCAAAGATTGAATCATTTCCTCTAACAAAGATATTTTCTGGAAGTAAGTATGTAACACTGTGATGTCATCATTAAAAACAGTCTATTCTCCTTCCTGAAGCATCTCTTCTTGTTTAAGGAACTACCGTATGTATTCGTCAATGAAATTTGATGAGCAAGAGCAAATTGTGCTTGTCAGCAGAAATAAATATGTGGTCATCTGTCTCTTCACTTGTGCTTTGCAATTCAATGTATTCTACCCAGACCCAATCCAAGTTGGGAAGGTCAAAACTATAATTATTTTGTTGATGGATTTTGTGGGATAGAAGAACCGATGCAAGAGAGTAGCTGCTGCACGGCTGGTAGGTCATTGGTAACTGGGCATTATTAATGTCATTTTTCAGCGGTGTCGTTTGTTTTAATACATTGGCACAAGGTCTTGTGCCATTGTGTATCGTGTAACATGTTATGGTAGATGTGCCAGACAGATTAACCACTTCCAACCATATACCTACATCGAATACTTCACAACAAGAGACAAGGCAAGATTCCAGGCACACAGATGTCCTGGACAAACGTCCCCAGCAAACATCAGGTGGGCAGGACATGTCAGAAGAATGTTGGATGACAGAATATCAAAACAACTACTTTCTGAAATATGAACTGAGGACAGAAAATGAGATTGAATGATCCTCTTACAACATTCCCGAAGAGTTTAAACATTGAAACATTGAAAATAACCAACATTGCATTGTCCTGTTTGATGTGCATGCATAAAAAGTGGTGTTTGTTCATCTGAAGCTGAAATAAAAAATAAAAGAGTAAAGAGTCTTGAATCAAGAACTATTGATGTGACAGAATCCTTACATTTCCGTGAAAAAAACGTTCCAGATCAGTCTGATCAGTCATCTCTGTACATATCGCAACAATTTATACCAGACGTCACGGCAACAAGTGGTGGACAAAAATAACGTTCTTTGTATTAGTGATAAAATTGGCTGTAGATCGATTAGACTTAGACTTAGATCCTTTATTTGTCATTCAGACCTTTCGGTCTGAACGAAATGTCGTTGCCTGCAGCCATACATATAATAATAAACAACAAAACACAAATTAACACAAATTAAGTCTACCCAACATCCTGCTTATTTTTGTTTTTGATCTAAACAGATCACCGGATTTTGCAGACTATCTCTTTTGGAGCCAGGACACGTATCCGTCCTTTGCACCTGATAGTAGCCACGGGCAGTGGCTATGTGGGATACTGGCAGTACGACAAATACAGGCAACAAGAACTCGAACGTCTTGGGATAGATGGGCTGAGGCAACAGAGCATAGCTGCTGCGTGGCAGGTAGGTCTTAAATAACTGAGCATCAATGATATTATGTTTTCATCAGCAATGTCATTTGTTTTAATACATTACTGAAAGGCATGGGACATTCTACCAATCAGATTCAAATCATGAGGGCACCATGCCATTCTTTATAACACTGCTGTGGCAATTCTGGTGTAATGCTGTTGTGAAACTGCTTGCCCCTATGCACTACATAGCTGTTGTTCTCTAATAACATTTCTTGGAACTTTCTCATAACAGTTCTTTAGCCTTCAATTTGTTAATGCTGCCCAATAAGATTAGATGAAGTGGGAAGAATGTATTTATTTGTCAAATGTCATTTGACCTCTTTCCTCTATGTTATCAGTTTAGAAAATGGACTGAAGTAAAACCATAAAGGGCAGGTTGTATTTGCCAATATTAAATGCATGAGTTTGTGCAGAGCCAGTGATTGTGGTCCATGTGGCAGAGATTGATATAGAAAAGAAACTGAGCTGGTTAAAAAAATTGCCAGTGTCCTTATAGAAAGAAGAACAAGAACGTGTGTAGAGCTGGGGTCTGGTAAAGGTAGATTGAAGTAGAGTTATGGAAGTAAATGCACGGTGAAATTCATAGAGCCAGAGTTGTGCAGCACAGAAACAGGCCCTTTGGTCCAACTCATTCATGCTGCCAAATGTCTATCTGAACTAGTCCAATTTGCCTGTGTTTGGGCAAATTTACCTGTCCTTTTACACCTTTAAAAAACAAACATCCATATACCCATCCAAATGTCTTTTACACATAGCAATTGTACCCGCCTTGACAGCTTCCTCAGGCAGCTCATCCCATATTCACCCTCTGTGAAAATGTTACCCCTCTAGTCCCTTTTAAATCTTTCCCCTCTCCTTAAATCTGTGCTTCACCAATAATTTTAACTCTATCACCTCTCGTGATTAAAATTCCCACTTCCCACAGGTGTAGTTATTTTGTGTCTATGTGCCATTACTTTTTGTTGGTACAGGTACTAATAAGCCAATATAAAACATAATTGAGTGGGGTTCAAATCATTACTAATTAACTAATTGTGACTAAGATCTAAATTTATCTGGGATCTGTAGTTAATTAACCTACCAGTGCAACCTTTGTGATCATAGCCAACAGCATTTCTGACTTGCAGGAAAGGTTACTGACGGTTCTCAGAACCCTTGTGTGACCAGAGGAGTATCGATATTTAACAAGAATAGCTTACTTGCTTGAGGAAAGTGATGGGAGAATATCTGTGGTTCAGATTTTTTTGCGGTCCAGCACCAGTCAGATTGTAAAGGTGCCATTTCAATGTTTAGTAAGATATAAATCTTTCAAAGGTTTCAAAGGTCGTTTATTGTCACATGTACCAATTAAGGTACAGTGATATGCGAATGAACATACAGCCAAACCAAAAAAAAGCACCGAGACACACAACTACATAACAGTTAACATAAACATCCACCACAGCGGATTCCCCACATTCCTCACTGTGATGGAATGCAATAAAGTCCAATCTTCTTCCCACATTCTTCTCCCACGGTCGGGACAGTCGAGCCATCCGTCGAGGTGATCGAAGCTCCCATGTCGGGGCAGTCGAAGCTCCTGCGGCTTGGAGTTCCCAAAGTCGGTCTCTAACCAGAGACCGCAGGCTCCACGATGTTAAAGTCAGCAGGCTCCTGCGGTAGAGCTCAGAGGTCGATCCCTGTCAAAGGGATCGCGGGCTCCACGATGTTAAGTCCGCTTGCACCCGCAGTGGAGATCTAGAAATCGGTCTTCAGCAGAGGCCGCCAACTCCTCGATGTTAGGCTGCAGTGCAGATGGAGATACGATACCGAAAAAAATCGCATTTCAGTCGAGGTAAGAGATTAGAGAAAGTTTCCCCCAACCCCCACCCCCACCTCCCACACAAAACAAGCTAAAGAATACTAAAAACATACATTTAACACATGCTAAAAAAAACAGAAGAAAGGGACAGACAGACTGACTGTTGGCGAGGCAGCCAATAAGAATGTGGTGACAATTTAATTGTTGAATGCTTGGATTGTTTCATCTATTCAAACTAGAGATAAGCTTTTATTTTTCTCTCCCATTATTTCCTGTCATCTCTGCACTTTGACTCAGAAATCAATAAGTTGTAAACCCTAGCTTCTCTTCTTTTGAGCCTGGGATGCCAATTCTACATCTTACATGCAATTTTCTAACTCTTCAAAGGCATTTAGGCCTGCTTACCTTGATATTACAGCAAGCTGTGCTTTTCCCCTCTGGGCTATTAGTGAGTAAGGTTTAGGAAGATGTATAGGTATCAGGTCAGTGTTTGCAAGTGAAAGATCTTGCTCCTGTCAACACAGAACTGACGGATATACATTAGACATATGATGTGAGTTTTGTAGGAGTGGAAGGTCATGTTTCAATGTGTGGATTGAGTTTGGAATGAATTACCATGTTGCTGCACCAATTGTTTTCCAACTTCTCCATGTTCTCCAAAGCTCTCTGTCCTGTACATAGAAACATAGAAAATAGGTGCAGGAGGAGGCCATTCGGCCCTTCGAGCCTGCACGGCCATTCAATATAATCATGGCTGATCATCCAACTCAGTTTCCTGTACCTGCCTTCTCTCCATACCCATACGTATGGCAATACTTTATTGAACTGTATGCAAAAAGAATTTCACTGTATGTCTGCACATGTGATAATAAAGAACCGTTGCGCAGTTTTTTTAGTTTAGTGACCCAGCATGGAAACATGCCCTTCGGCCCATTGAGCCCATGACGGCCATTGATCACCCATTCACATTAGTTTCATGCTTTCCAACTTTCGCATCTACTCCCTACACATTAGGTGGAATTTACAGAGGCCAATTAACCTACAAATCCATACGTCTTTGGAGTTTGCACCAAATGTTCTGACTGCTCATCGAAAAATCTCAATTTTCAATCTTGCTCAGCATTATGTAACCCAATCTTGTATTCATTATATGTTTGTGTATTGTGATTTGCTTCATTCCGTGAAGGCTTTCCATATTAATTCTGGAATCAAAAGATAGTATTTGATTCGTGTTCCACGGTGCCCTGTAAGACAGTTTAGCCACTCGATATTGGGGTTGCTTAGTGTGTTCAAGCTAAGGATAGATTTTGTTGCCTGGAGGTTGTAAATTAGTTCCAGTCTTTAGGTGCTTCACTGACGTTATCACCTAGACCAGGATACATTGAGCATTGTGTAGCTGATCACAATGTTCGGCCCGAAACGTCGCCTATTTCCTTCGCTCCATAGATGCTGCTGCACCCGCTGAGTTTCCCCAGCAATTTTGTGTACCTTCGATATTCCAGCATCTGCAGTTCCTTTTTGAACACAATGCTGTATAATCATTGTGTTAATTTGGTTCTGAGCCTCTTTAAGGTTATTTTGTTGAAAACTTTAATTCCACACGATCTGACATTAGATATAAATAAGAGATTTCTGCACGGTTAGAGGTTTACAGACTCCCAATCAGCGTGTTTTTGCAATGAATATGTGTGTGTGTGTGTGTGTGTTGTATCTTATCCATTCCTTCCCTACCGTTGCCCGTTCAAGGCGGGTTTTGTACTTTCTCCCATTAGTCTTTCATGTCTCTTATTTGTTCACAAGCAGGTTTACCTGCTACCACAATAAAAGTGTTGAATACAGATGGTCTGGAACTCTTCCCACCTTTGTGTGTGTGATACTTATTTGATTAGCTTAGAACAGAGTTGTTGATCTTCACACATTGTGAGCTTCTGAGTTAATTACCTGCAACATGATAATGCTGTAATGGTACTGAGTTGTCCAGTGACTCTATAATTACCTATTTCAAACCTCAAACTGCTTTGACACGTACATTTTTTATGTCATTTTGAACAAAGCTTTGGAATGTACTGTACATGTTCACAGGAAATCTGTCGAAAATGGCCCAGTGGCGAATTTGTGTGAACCTTTGAAGATAATTATCTGTGCCATCAATCGAACTTTGGAATTGATGAGTGTGATGAGAATCTGTGGACCTAATGACCACTGTGCTAGGAGCTGAACGGTACTTTGCTCTTCCTGGAACTTTTGCTTTTCTTCAATATCTCACAGGAAAGAAGCTGTATTTTGCTGTCAAATCTCCGCTGGCTCACAAAGCACATTCATTGCCCTCCTAAATTTCTGCATAGCCTACTCTCCCTGGAATCCTATCAACACATCCAAGATTCAGCTACTCACCTATGCCAGGAATAATTTCCACAGGCCAATTAATCAACTCGCACATTTTTGGGTTTGGGATGAAACTGGAATAACCTATAGATGCTTATAGTCATTGGAAGAACATGCAAGCTTCACACAGACCATATTGGAGGTCAGGAGGTAGACAAAAATGCAGGAGAAACTCAGCGGGTGCGGCAACATCTATGGAGCGAAGGAAATAGGCAACGTTTTGGGTAGAAACCCTTCCTCAGATCATTTTGTACATCAATGCTGTTAAAGGTCTTGCCATTACCCCTTGCATTCAACCTCCCAAAGTGCAAAATCTCATACTTGCTCAGATGAAACTGCACCTGCAATTTGTTTGCCCATTTCTGTAGCTGATCTATATCTCGCTCTATTCTTTGACAACCTTCCTGGTCGCTGGCAACTCCACCAATTTTGGTGTCATCTGCAAACTTATTAACCAACCCATCTAAAGTTACACCAGGTATATATCACACAACAGAGATCCCAACACAGATCCCTCTAGTCAGAATAACGTCCTTCCACCACAACCCTTTGTCTTCTATGAATCAGCCACTTCTGAATCCAAATGATTGTCACCAAGGATTCCGTGCATTTTAATTTTCCCTATATGAGGGACTTTATCAAATGACTTGCTGAAATCCATGTAGACAACACCTTTCCGCAGTTTTTACGGAAGTGGTGGCGCTGCCCAAGCAGCTGCGGCTCCGCTCGCCTGCAGTCCGTCCGTCTGTCTTTTTTCTTTTTTTTTTCTTTTGTCTTTTTGGACATATGTTTTAGTTTATTATTAGTTGTGTATGTGTGGGGGGCGGGGGAAACTTGTTTTAGTCTCTTCCTTCTAGGGGATGCGACCTTTTCTTTGTCGTATCTCGGTCTCCGTCTCCGTCTCCGTCTGCGCTGAGGCCTAATCGCGGAGGGGCCGACCTCGAGGCTCCAGAGGCAGAGCCAGGACTCACCATCGAGAAGCTGGCCGACTTCAGGGCTGTGGTGGTGCTGCGGCGGCGGCCCGACTTCAGGGCCTCGGAGGCTTCGGCCCAGTGGACGACAGCATCGGGAGCTCGCAGGTCCTAGGTTGGTGACCGATTCTCCGGAGCTCCCGCAACAACGGATTCGTCCGTTGGACTGGAGGGTGGCAGCTTCGTCCACCCTGGGCTGCGGAGTTTGAACCAGCCCGTTCGCGGAACTCGGATTCGGCCGCGGGACTTACCATCACCCGGCGGGGGGCCCAACATCGAAAGCCTGGATTGCCTCAACGCAAAGGGAGAACGAGGAAGGAAGAGACAAGGACTTTAAGACTTTTGCCTTCCATCACAGTGAGGAGATGCCTGGTAGACTCACTGTGGTCGATGTTAAACTGTGTTCATTGTGTGTTCTGTTATTTTATTCTCTGTCATGACTGCAAGGCATGTAATTTTGTTCAAACCAAAAGTTTGAATGACAATAAAGAATACTTTATACTTTGTCTCCTCCTTAAACTCAATCGAGTTTGTAATAATAATAATAATAATAAATTTCAAGAGTCTCAAGGACACCTTACAAAAATTTAGCAAGTAGAGGAAAAACATGTAAGCGGAATGAAATAAATAGTAGAGACATGACTAGTACACAAATTAAAGACAGAATTCAATTCAAAACACAATATGAGGCAATTCAAGCATAGATGAAAAGGGAGGGGGACGTGGGGCTAAGGATAGGCAGAGGTGGAGAGAAAGGTCTTGAGGCGGGACTGGAAGATGGTGAGGGACACGGAATTGCGGATCAGTTGGGGGAGGGAGTTCCAGAGCCTGGGAGCTGCCCTGGAGAAGGCTCTGTCCCCAAAACTGCGGAGGTTGGATTTGTGGATGGAGAGGAGACCGGCTGATGTGGATCTGAGGGACCGTGAGGGTTGGTAGGGGGAGAGGAGGTCAGTGAGATATGGGGGGGGCCAGATGGTGGAGGGCTTTGTAGGTGAGGACCAGGATTTTGTAGGTGATCCGGTGGGAGATGGGAAGCCAGTGAAGTTGTTTGAGGACTGGAGTGATGTGATGCCAGGATTTGGTGTGGGTGATGAGTCGGGCGGCTGCGTTCTGGACCAGTTGGAGTCGGTTGATGTAGGTGGAGCTGATGCCAAGGAGAAGTGAGTTGCAGTAGTCCAGTCGGGAGGAGATGAAGGCATGGATGAGTCTTTCAGCAGCGGGAGGTGTGAGAGAGGGTCTGATTTTGGCGATGTTGCGGAGGTGAAAGAAGGAGGTTTTAATTACATGGCGGATGTGAGGCTCAAGGGAGAGGATGGAATCAAAGATCACGCCAAGGTTGCGGGCCTGGGGAGATGGGGAGACAGTGGTGCCGTCGATGGTGAGAGTGGGGTTATTGATTTTGCTGAGTGTGGATTTGGAGCCTATGAGGAGGAATTCTGTTTTATCGCTGTTGAGTTTGAGGAAGTTATGTTGCATCCAGGTTTTTATAGCTGACAAACAGGAGTTGATATGGGAGAGGGGGGGTTGTGGGGGGATTTTGTGCCGAGGTAGATCTGGGTGTCATCGGCGTAACAGTGGAAGTCCACGTTGAAGTGGCGGAGTATCTGACCAAGGGGGAGGATGTAGATGATGAAGAGGAGGGGGCCGAGTACGGAGCCTTGGGGAACGCCTTGAGTGACTGTGGCTGTAGCAGAGGTGTGGTTATGGAGATGTGACTTGCCACGGATAAAGTGGAGGTAGATGTGGCCCTTGTGGCTAAAGGGATCAGGGGGTATGGAGAGAAGGCAGGTACAGGATACTGAGTTGGATGATCAGCCATGATCATATTGAATGGCGGTGCAGGCTCGAAGGGCCGAATGGCCTACTCCTGCACCTATTTTCTATGTTTCGATGATTCTAAGCCGTGCTGACTGTCTCGAATTAGCCCATTCTGTTTGAAATAGGAGTAAATCCTATCTCGAAGAAATCTCTCCAACTGTTTCCCTACCACAGACATGAGGCTCACCGGCCTATAATTTCCTGGATTGTCTCTACTTCCCTTCTTAAACAAAGGAATAACATTAGCTGTTCTCCAGTTCTCTGGGACCTCGCCCTGGCTAGAGAAGATACAAAGATCTTCATCAAGGTCTCTGCAAACTCCTCTCTTCTGTCACTATCTTGGAATAAATCCCATCAGGCCCTAGGAATTTATCCACCTTAACTTTGCCAATGACGTTCCGTGGCCCCTTTTGGCCCTTCTAATTGCCTGCTTCTATCTTCTATCTAAGTTCTATCTTGGGTGCTTTATTTTCCTCAAGGGCCTTGTCTGATTCCACCTTTCTAAACTTTGCATACACTTCCTTTCTCTTTTATTTTTACCAAATTTACAACCTCTTTGATCATCCATGGTTCTCTTAACTTCCCATCCTTATCCTTCCTCTTAGCTGTATCATGCTGGACCCTGATCAGCTGGCCTGATGAAATACATGGGATAATAATTCATTCTATCTGGGCTCAAATTCTGTTATTCCATATTGTATCCACATAAAAGCATCCTTGTTTTGCCTAACTTTAAGTCCTTTTGTCCCCATTTTGAATTGCTGTTGGTCAACACTTCCATTTTAACTTCACTGCAATTTTCTTATTTTGCATTCCCTGGATGTGGGTGAAAATAGTCTGACTATATTGGTTTTGCTCGGGTAAATAATGCTGGGTCCATTACATGAATTGTGGCTTGTGGCTGTTTGTGATGGCATTGGACAAAGAATCCCGGTATACCAATTTAGTAATAATGAAAGAATGCTCATTTATATCCAGATTGGGTGGTGATTTGGAGATACATTCCTAACAACCATTAGGGAAAGAGTAGCACTTCAACTCCACGGATATCTGTTCCATCTGTTTTACTGTGTTCTTGCACATGGAAAGCAGTAAGCTTGTCTTGGTGTACAAGAATGTGTTAATGTCAGCGTATAAATATGTAACCCAGGTGATCTGCAGTCATACGGTGGATTCTGAGACTTTATGTGGTGGTTTTTCTGTAGATTTAAGTTATCATGTGCTCCTGGCAAACCACCAGATTGGATCAATTCTGCTTGGTGCAGTGGAACTAGCTCCTTTGCGCTGGTGACTTTTGGATTATATGAAAATGTAGCAGTATGACCATTGTAAGAGTCTTTTATTCTTTTCCCACACTGCCACTGGTTTTTGTAAGAGGAATAACTTTATTGCAGCCCTCACTGTGCTTTGCAGAGCTAATGTGATCCGATAGACACAAAATGCTGGAGTAACTCAGCGGGTCAGGCAGCATCTCTGCAGAAAAAGGATTGGTGACGTTTTGGGTCGGAATTCCTCTTCAGACTTCTGCTTCTTCTTCTTGCGTATGGCGTTCATAGCCTAAAGATGTAGGACAACTTGTTTTATTTGATCTTATTTGATTGTGCACGCCGGGTTGATTGCATTTGTCGAACCAGGACGGACCACATGAAGGTTGCAATCTCTCACCCCTTCTTCAGACTGAAAGTCATTTTATCTTATGTCTAATTATGGTTTTGGGACCTTAGCTGGGATAGCTAGTGACTGAAAATAATCTCACCAGGTAAGCAATTTGTGTTTCATAATTGATGTACAGCAGCTGTAATCAAATACTGTAATGAACATTATATTGTATCTTCTTTCGTGTGGCGTGCACAGCCTAAAGTTGTTGGACAACTTGTTCTATTTGATCTTCCGTTTGTGCACGTCGAGTTAATTGCATTAGTCGAAACAGGGCGGACCACGTGAAGGTTGCAATCTTCCACCCCATTATATTGTATGAAAAAGATAGATTCAGTCCATAAAGTTAGATTGTCATTCTGCAGACTTCAAGCTGCCTTCTGTTTAAAAAGTACATTACGACTACAGTATACTCTTTGGTCTACTTTTCTGTAATACCTATAATTGTATTAGCTAGTTGAGATTGTAAGCTTAGTCTTCAATGTTTTTATAATTCCTGATGCTATAAGTTTAGAATGGTTCTACTGAACATATTCTCTTGATCTAATTGATTTGAAAAGGAGTTACCTATTCCAGTCCAGAGGGGTAATACATTTTGGATATGACTTTTGTGGTATTGGGAAACTATAATGAGGTAAATATATATATGTTCTAGAATCTTAAGCTAAAAGAAAGACAGTTGTCAGCTAAAGCCCATTGTGGAAGATGTGATTAGTTGCTGTTTAAATCCGAGTCTCTATTAGGCCGTTCATCACTTCAAGATTGGCAGAATGTTGCAAGTTGGAGAATTTGCTGCAGGCTACAATTCACAGCATGCAATTTAAATCTCCCACAGTTCAGACGTTTTCTGAGCAGCCATTTTAAGTTGTTTAAATACATCTTTGTTTAAAGTTACTAGCTTTTGGGCATATGGATTGGTAACAAATTATTACATGTGATTCAAGGAATACAGGAACACTTTATAAACACACAAGTGCATATTCCTCTGATGTTTAGGCCAGAGTAATTAAAATAAAATTGGTTGTTGACTTTATCTTGTATAAATATAACTGGATCATGCTACCTAGATACTATAAGATCTACTAGATTGGGTTCCTTGTGAGCATCTACTAGATTGGGGCCCCTTGTGACGGTATAGCTTTTTGAAAGCTATCAATTAGCCACTGTGCCTCTGGGCTTGCATTTTTCCTATGTTACATACATTCACTATAACAAATTGACAGTTTTCCTTCTTTCCTTTTGCTCTTGAAGATGACATTTTATAAATTCACTGGATTTTGAAGCCCTCCAGGCATTGTACATAAGTAGCTGCACTTGGTGTGTCAGCCACATGATCCATTCTCATTCCTTCTCTTCCAGCGCCTGCTCTTTGATTTACTTTTTAGTCTGTGCATCAGTAATGAAGATCTGAAAAGCAGGCTGCTTTTGCTCTCTAGCCAAGTTGTCAGTGAATTTAATTGCTGTGCCTTTCTGGTTCGTGATTGGGAGCTAATTCCTCACACAATGAGTTTGCATCTTTACCTTAATTTGAGTAATGTTGGAGCCAAGTGTCAACTGGACACTGCAAAAGCTCTTTTCATTTAAGTGCATAAAAGCCCTGTCTCACGGTAGGAGCTGACCCACGAGGTACCCCAAGTGAAAGACTCGTGGTTGTGTACGAGATCCCAAGTGTATGATCAAGAGTTTAACCGAGTTCCCACGGGTATGACAAGTTTGCCGTTTTCTGCGATGTTCCAAGTTCGTCTCCCGAGTTACTAAGTTCCTCTCCCGAGTTACTCTTGAGTAACTACCAGGGTAGTGGGAGATGGTGGTGGAAATATTGAATGGAACACAAGCCTTGCTGTACTGTAGACTCTGCAGAAACCTGGTGGGTATGAGAGGTTTAGAGGGATAGAGGCCAAATGTGAGACAGGAGTTGCGGGCCATGCAGCAGCTCTGGAGAGAAGAAATAGGTGATGTTTTGGGTCGAGACCCTTCTTGTCCTTTTCTCCAGAGATGCTGTCTGTCCCGCTGAGTTACTCCGGCTTTTTCTCTCTCCTCGTGGGTTTAAACCAGCATCTGCAGTTCCTCCCACACGCTTCAACACTACAGGAGAGCCCGGTGTGGGGACTCGACCCAGTCGAGGGACGGCCGCTTCTTGCTCAGGCTTCAGGAAGCCGGTACAATGGAGAGGTACGAGGCTGCCATGGTCCTTGGAGCACTTGGGAATGTCATGGGCTATTATAACGTTACGGGTCACGGGTGCAACAAAGACTCACGATACACTAAGGTAAACGGACTGGCCACTACGTTCTTACAATGAGTTAAAATGTTTCAATTCTTAACCACACGAGTTCCGAGGTTACAGCTACGTTAATCGTACGTTATTACCACATGTTTTAACTCGGGGTACCTCGTGTGTCAACTCGCACCGTGAGACAGGGGTTTTATAGCTAACAGTGTTGGCTGATCGGCATACTTACATTCCAATGTAAATAGAGGAAGGCATACAGGACAATTACCCATTTAAAAAAAAATCTACTTCATCATTCAATAAGATCGTCTGAACTTTTATCGATGCCACTTTCCGGTAGTAACTCTATATCCCCTGATTATGTCAATATTTTAATATGTATTAATTCTTGGTGTCATTTAGTTTTAGAGATACAGCGTGGATACAGGCCCTTCGGCCCACCGAATCCACATGGACTAGCAATCCCCGCACACTAATGCTACACACACCAGGGACAATTTACGTTTATGCCAAGCCAATTAACCTACATACCTGTACGTCTTTGGAGTGTGGGAGGAATCCGAAGATCTCAGAGAAAACCTTAATTGGTACACGTGGCAAGAACAGGGGGGCAGATTATTATCTCAATGGTTTCAAGTTAGGAAAAGGGGAAGTACAATGAGAGCTGGGTGTCCTTGTACATCATTCACTGAAAGCAATTATGCAGGTACTGCAGGCAGTGAAGAAAGTTAATGGCATGTTGGCCTTCATAACAAGAGGAATTGAGTAAAGGAGCAAAGAGGTCATTTTGAAGTTGTACAGGGCCCTGGTGAAACCACACCTGGAGTATTGTGTGCAGTTTTGGTGTCCAAATTTGAGGAAGGACATTCTTGCTATTGAGGGAGTACAGCAAAGGTTCACGAGGTTCATTCCCAGGATGGCGGGACTTTGGAAGAATGGAGCAACTGGGCTTGTATACACTGGAATTTAGAAGGATGAGAGGGAATATTATTGAAACATATAAGATTATTAAGGGATTGGACACACTAGAGGCAGGAAACATGTTCCTGATGTTGGGGGAATGCAGAAACAGGGGGCCACAGTTAGAAAATAAGGGGTAGGCCATTTAGAACAGAGATGAGGAAAAACATTTTCACCCAGAGAATTGTGAATCTGTGGAATTCTCTGCCTCAGAAGGCAGTGGAGGCCGATTCTCTGGATGCCTTCAAGAGAGAGTTAGATAGAGCTCTTAAAGATAGCGGAGTCAAGGGATATGGGGAGAAGGCAGGAACGGGGTACTGATTGTGGATGATCAGCCATGATCACGGTGAATGGCGGTGCTGGCTCGAAGGGCCTACTCCTGCACCTATTGTCTATTGTGACAATAAAATACCATTGAACCTTTGAAAACCCACGCGATCACGAGGAGAACATACAAACTCCGTACAGGCAGCACCTGTAGTCGGGATCGAACTCAGGTCTCTGGTGCTGCTGTGCCCTATTTTCTCACTAAAATGCTTAATCTCTGGCCACATCTAGGTTAATATCCTCTGAACCCTCTCCAATGCAATCACATCCTTCTGATAGTGTAGCAACTAGAACTCCATACTTCAACTGTGGCCTAATCAATGGTTTATAAAATTATGCTAAGATCTCCTCCCTCTGATATTCTATGCCCAGCTAATGAAGGCAAGCATCCTGTGTAGCTCTTTTGCCACCCTTTCTACTAGTGCTGCTACCCTTGGGAATGTCTGGACATACAGCAAGATCTTTTTGTTACACAATCCTCCCTAGAGTCCTACCATTTATAATGTATGTTCTACCCTTATTAGGCCACCAAAACGACCACGTATATTTTATTCAGGTTTAAATTTCATTTGCCATTGCTCTGCACAACTTGCACACTGATTTAATATTTAATATACTAACTAACCTCACTATCAACTATGCCGTAATGTTTTGTCTTCTGTCAAATTTACGAACCTTATCTCTTGAATTCATATTTTGGTATGAGTATAATGATCAGCATGGACCTGGTGATCAAAGGGTCTATTTTTGTGCAAGATTATTCTAGATTGTTAATGTATATAATAGAATGGGTCCCAGCAATGCTGACCACATGCTTCCATTTACAAAAGCAACCCTCCATCACCCGCTGTCTTTCCCCACCAGGCTAATTTTGGATCAATTTTGCCAACTGCATTCCTCTGTCTCCCACCTCCCTTTAAGCTCCCCCTTTTTCTATTCACCACTTTCCCTCTTTTTAAATCAAAAATATTTATTCAAATATTAAAATAATATATACAGTAAAAAACAAAACAGAACCCACCACCATAATACGCGACAGACGATAAACTGTTATACAACTATCTTATGATCCTTGTCAAGGATCCATTCAACCCCCCTTGGTGCCCAGCGGTCCCGGAAATCCCACAGGGCGCCCGTGGACAGCGCGTACTCCCTCTCTAACACCACCCGGGCACGGACGTAACCCTGGAAAAGAGACAGGCAGCCAGCTCAGGCAGAGCCCTCTTCCGGATGGCCAGCTTGGCCAGGCCCAGGAACAACCCAACCAGGACATCTTCGGTCCCACATTCCCTCTTAGCATCTTCCCCTTCCTTTCCTTCACAATTCTCCCACTCTTTCCTTCCCCCCAACCCCCAACATGACTCCCTCCACTCTCCAGCAACCAGTTCCTTGCTCTGTGTAGAGCTGCCCAGCAACTACTATCACGTCCTCTTCAGGGTCACACCCTGATTGTCGTTAACCCTTCTGCAGTCTTAGTTCCCATGCCACCCTTGGGCTGCAGCCTGCAACCTTGCCCAGAATAACTTTAAAAGCATCAGCTACTGTGCTGGTCGATGTTGGCAGGTTTCAGTCTCCCAGTGTTCTGCGGGTGAGTTGTTGAGTAGGCAATGACTTCACTTTTCAGGAGCAGGCATCTCTCACTTCACCGCCACCGTCATTATTTGATGTATACAATGATCCTAACCTCTGTCTCCCAGCCACACTTTCTCATTAGCTACTCTTAAATGAAGGGGTTGAACTAATGAGCAAAAGCAGGTTAATCAGATTACTGTGAGCGTCACTGTCCCACATAAAGATAATGTACATTTAAACCCTAATGGAACAATGCAGGACTTTTAAATAGGTGCTTGAGGTGGACACAGAGAAGATAAAATCATAAGAAAAGAGGAGTAGGTGTAGACTACTCTGCCCTGCCATTCAACATAATCATGACTTTTCTACCCTAAGCCTCATCTCATCTCCCTATCCGACATCCACAAAGCCCATTGTTTTCTCTTTACACAACCTCAGTGATCGAGCCTTCACAACCCTCCGCTGTACAGAATTCATCATCCTGTGCAGGAAGTACAGAAAGAAGGTGTTGGCCCATTATGACAGAGCCAGCGTTTGGTAGGTGCTTTCCAATTCCACTTTGATACTAATTTATATATTAAAACGTGCTGATGCTGGAAATTTAAAATACAAAGAGAACTTGCTGGAGTTGCTTGAGGGGGAAAAAAATAAACGAATGACAAAGGGTAAAAAATGGAACAAAAAGCAGTCTCATGCCTGTCAGGTCCATAATTCAGTTGTAGACCAAGTTTAAGTATAGGATGCTGATAAGCTGAAAAGGAAAATGAGATAGGGAGACAGTGTTGGAAGAGGATGTCAGCTAATCTATTATTATTCTCGAAATGGTCAGTCGAAAGAGGATGGTGGTGTCACTTTGGGATAAAGAAGGCAATTTATACACAACTCACCTTACTAAGTCTGAAGTCTCGACCAGAAACGTCACCTATTCCTTCGCTCCATAGATGCTGCATCACCCGCTGAGTTTCTCCAGCATTTTTGTCTATCTTCACTCCTTTTCAAGGATAGTTTGCCAAGTTCACAGTATTGGTGCAAGTGTGTTAAAGTGGATTGCAGACTGGACATCACATAGAAGACAGTGTTGGAACAGAATGTTTGCATGCAGTGCAGTAAATAAATACAAGACAAATGTCATATTGGCATTTATTGCAAAGTAGTTGGGGTTTGGAAATTGAAAAAAAAAAGCGTATATTTGAACACTGTTGGTGTGGCCTCATCCTGCAGTATAGTGTACAGTTTTGGTCCCCTTGCATAAGAAATCAACTTTGCATGCAACCCAGAAGAGGTGAACTGGGATAATTCCTGGGATGATAGATGTTCCCACCCAGAGAGTTGTGAATTTGTGGAATTCAATAGACAATAGACATTAGGTGCAGGAATAGGCCATTTGGCCCTTCGAGCCCTTCAATGTGATCATGGCTGATCATCCCCAATCAGTACCCCGTTCCTGTCTTCTCCCCATATCCCCTGACTCCGTTATTTTTAAGAGCCCTATCTAGCTCTCTCTTGAAAGCTCCAGAGAACCTGCCTCCACAGGCAGAGAATTCCACAGACTCACCACTGTCTGTGAGAAAAAGTGTTTCATCGTCTCCGTTCTAAATGTCTTACTCCTTATTCTTAAACTGTGGCCCCTGGTTCTGGACTCCCCCAACATCGGGAACACGTTTCCTGCCTCTAGCGTGTCCAAGCCCTTAACAATCTTATATGTTTCAATGAGATACCCTCTCATCCTTCTAAACTCCAGAGTGTACAAGCCCAGCTGCTCCATTCTCCCAGCATATGGCAATCCCGCCATCCCGGGAATTAACCTTGTAAACCTACGCTGCACTCCCTCAATAGCAAGAATGCCCTTCTTCAAATTAGGGGACCAAAACTGCACACAATACTCCAGGTGTGGTCTCACTAGGGCTCTGTACAACTGCAGAAGGACCTCTTTGCTCCTATATTCGATTCCTCTTGTTATAAAGGCCAACATGCCATTTGCTCATGACATTCACCCAGAGAGTTGTGAATTTGTGGAATCACCCAGAGAGTTATGAATTTGTCGAATTCAGCCAGAGAGTTGTGAATTTGTGGAATTCTCTGCCACATAGGGCAGTGGAGGCCAAATCACTGGATGGATTTAAGAGAGAGTTAGATAGAGCTCTAGGGACTAGTGGAATCAAGGGATATGGGGAGAAGCCAGGCACGGGTTATTACATAGAAACATAGAAATTAGGTGCAGGAGTAGGCCATTCGGCCCTTCGAGCCTGCACCGCCATTCAATATGATCATGGCTGATCATCCAACTCAGTATCCCGTACCTGCCTTCTCTCCATACCCTCTGATCCCCTTATCCACAAGGGCCACATCTAACTCCCTCTTAAATATAGCCAATGAACTGGCCTCGACTACCCTCTGTGGCAGGGAGTTCCAGAGATTCACCACTCTCTGTGTGAAAAAAAGTTCTTCTCATCTCGGTTTTAAAGGATTTCCCCCTTATCCTTAAGCTGTGACCCCTTGTCCTGGACTTCCCAAACATCGGGAGCAATCTTCCTGCATCTAGCCTGTCCAACCCCTTAAGAATTTTGTAAGTTTCTATAAGATCCCCTCTCAATCTCCTAAATTCTAGAGAGTATAAACCAAGTCTATCCAGTCTTTCATCATAAGACAGTCCTGACATCCCAGGAATCAGTCTGGTGAACCTTCTCTGCACTCCCTCTATGGCAATAATGTCCTTCCTCAGATTTGGAGACCAAAACTGTACGCAATACTCCAGGTGTGGTCTCACCAAGACCCTGTGCAACTGCAGTAGAACCTCCCTGCTCCTATACTCAAATCCTTTTGCTATGAAAGCTAACATACCATTCGCTTTCTTCACTGCCTGCTGCACCTGCATGCCCACTTTCAATGACTGGTGTACCATGACACCCAGGTCTCGCTGCATCTCCCCTTTTCCTAGTCGGCCACCATTTAGATAATAGTCTGCTTTCCTGTTTTTGCCACCAAAATGGATAACCTCACATTTATCCACATTATACTGCATCTGCCAAACATTTGCCCACTCACCCAGCCTATCCAAGTTACCTTGCAGTCTCCTAGCATCCTCCTCACAGCTAACACTGCCCCCCAGCTTAGTGTCATCCGCAAACTTGGAGATATTGCCTTCAATTCCCTCATCCAGATCATTAATATATATTGTAAATAGCTGGGGTCCCAGCACTGAGCGTTGCGGTACCCCACTAGTCACTGCCTGCCATTGTGAAAAGGACCCGTTTACTCCTACTCTTTGCTTCCTGTTTGCCAGCCAGTTCTCTATCCACATCAATACTGAACCCCCAATGCCATGTGCTTTAAGTTTGTAAACTAATCTCTTATGTGGGACCTTGTCGAAAGCCTTCTGGAAGTCCAGATACACCACATCCACTGGTTCTCCCCTATCCATGCTACTAGTTACATCCTCGAAGAATTCTATAAGATTCGTCAGACATGATTTACCTTTTGTAAATCCATGCTGACTTTGTCCAATGATTTCATCACTTTCCAAATGTGCTGCTATCCCATCTTTAATAACTGACTCTAGCAGTTTCCCCACTACCGATGTTAGACTAACTGGTCTGTAATTCCCCGTTTTCTCTCTCCCTCCCTTCTTAAAAAGTGGGGTTACGTTTGCTACCCGCCAATCCTCAGGAACTACTCCAGAATCTAAAGAGTTTTGAAAGATTATTACTAATGCATCCACTATTTCTGGAGCTACTTCCTTAAGTACTCTGGGATGCAACCTATCTGGCCCTGGGGATTTATCGGCCTTTAATCCATTTAATTTACCCAACACCACTTCCCGGCTAACCTGGATTTCACTCAATTCCTATTTTATTGATTGAGGATGATCAGCCATGATCACAATGAATGGCGGTGCTGGTTCGAAGGACCGAATGGCTTCCTCCTGCACCTATTTTCTATGTTTCTATGTTTCTCCTATCATGAATGATTTTTTTTTAAAAGGTAGATCCGTGCTCTTTGGAGTTTAGAACATTCAAGGGTGATGTTATGGGATCATATGCGATGCGAAGATGTTGAGATGTTTCCACTAGTGGGGGAGTATCAAACTAGGAGACCGTTTTACAAGAAAGGGATAAAATCATTTGAAGCTGAAGGACAAGAGAATCCTCCCTTTTTGCAGAGGGTGATGAATCTCTGGAATTCTCTACCCATAGAGGGCTGTCGAGGTTATATTGCAGGAGGTTATTTAAAGAGGGTGGTGATGGTCTTAATAGACTCCCGCAGGGAATTTAAGCCAGGAAGTGGCTCGAAGCAGCCCATGATTTGTTTTGAATGGTGGAGCAGGTTGGGGGATGGGGGAGGTGACCTCTTCCTGTTGCCTAGGCTTTTGTGACTGGCAATAAATTCAGGCTTTATCAGCAGTGACCACATGTCCGAGATGAATGTGAGGATTTGCTTTGTGTGAAGGGTGTGAAGCAAAGATCCTATAGAGATCCTATAGCAAGCACCGCTATAGGATCTTTGGTTCGTAGTTCACAAGTGGATGGCAACATAATGGGTCTCCATTGAAAAATGCAGTGCAGGAGGAAGCAATGATGGAGCCCATTACAGCTGTGAATTAGCTCTCCAATTAAATTTTAATACGAATCTAAAATAAGAAAAACGGAAGTTTTTCAGAACAGAAATCTGAAATAAAAGCAAAATATGGACGAACTGAGGAGGCGAGACGGCAGCTGTGTTGAGAGAAAAAGCGAGAATAAAGATGTTTTTATTCCACTTCGAAACAATTGAAAAGATCATTTTATTTGTTAATGGTTACACAGTAGACGCAATTAATGGGCGCTGGGATCGGTGTTGGGTTGATCTTTCGTGCTGAATTAACATGTTTCAACAGCTCAATCGTTCTCAGTGCGCCGGCTTGGCATGGTGGGTGCAAGGTGGGGGGAAGCGAAACAGACTGGTTCTTTGTGCACGAAGAATGGACGGCTGGTGAACACAGCCTGTGGAAGCAAAACCGCACGAATCGTGACTCCACTCCAGAACAGTTATTCAAAATAACAAACAAAATGGATACACCGGGCACTTTCCCCCTCGATTTTATTTTGCAATCTATAACGACCGCTTGGAGTGGACGGCATGGCTGTGGTGGGCGAGGGCACTTTAAGAGTTCTCCCCAGCTGAAGGATGCCGGCATTCGGGATAAGTCAAGATATGTCCATTATATAAAAAACGAGGGGTTTCTGACTACCGTCGATAAAAATAAAGGGTTGGCGGTCAGTGCAAGGTACTGTTTTTTTAAAAACGTGATGTGCTTTATTGGCGTTTCCTGGACAAAGCCGCGATAGTTTAGATGAGGAGAGGGCTGTGTCTATTGGGGAGGAGGAGGAGGCAGAGCCTTCGGACTCCTTGCAAGGAGTCTCCCTCTGGTGTCAGCGCTGCACTCGGTTCCCCGGACGCTGCGGAATGAGGTGAGATGAGAACGGCCATCTCCCTTCGGAACATAAAGCCGCGGATCTGTTCGGAATGTAAAGCCGCGGGTGTGATTACTATGGGTTTATGAAGTCCGTTGTGTCTGAATAAGGATTTGGGAAGAAAAGAGTCGGTTACATTGACGAAAACAAAAGGGCGAGCGCTTTCCCGCACGCCTTGAAATATTTTGTTTCACGTGGGTTAGAATCTATTTGTAAAATCACGATTAAACAGCATGATTTCAGTAGATTTTAATGCTGAATGATGTTTGAAAAAAAAAAAGATTTTAAATGTTGGCAGATAAGGCATCTTATTGTGTTGATCAGTTTACAGTGAACAAAGGGATTTTTTTTAAATGATTCATAGTTGAGACCAGGGAGCGATGATGAATCAGAATACCGATTTATTTGGTGGCCTCTTGCACATTTCATTGAAATCGTATTTTCCACATAAAGCGTGTATGGATTATGAGTGGTGAAAAAACGAAGGTTTCTGGACCTGCATTGCCGTGTCCCTTTGTGTAGTAATGTCCACTCCCCAAAACTCGCTTTATACCGGGATAATTTGGGGTTCATCTTTCCAGAATGCCAGCTCGGGGGGGAGGGGCTACTTGTTAGTGGTGTGATAGGATGGGGGCAGTGGGTAGGGTTGTGAGATGGTGCACCCCTTTTACCGTTTAAACGGGCTTCCGTGTACCCCCGATATGTAGCCTTGAAATACTGATCTCCCAACTGCTGCTTCTCCATTTTGATCAAGGGCCAGGGATTCCCCAAAATACACCTTGTTCAACATATTTTGAGAACATCTAGAAGCTTTTCCCATGTCTATTTGGTCATCTCTTGCCACGGCAGGACTTGGATTGAGTGTCTACTTTGCGAGTCGAATGTTCAATGTGAACACCGTGGCCTGCATATTGGAGCCGACTGAATGCGTTTTGTTAAATGCTAAAGATGTTGGACTGTGTTGTGAAGAAAAGTGATGTTGGTTTGCTAGGCTTAACTTGCCAATGGATTTGGAGCATTTGCAAAGATGGTATGCACTGAAAGTGATAATTAATTTTATCATGGACAGTGCCTTTGTGAGGTGGATCCAGAAATATGGGGAATGGTCCTAAATGTCCAGGTTCCCCCATGAACCCTCTACCCTCCCCCCCCCCCCCCCATCCCCGTCTCCTTTCATCCATATCCCTCCACAGGGTTTCACATTTCACTCCTTTTCCTTCCTAATCTGGCATCCTTTTGTCTCCATTCCGTCACTAGCCTTTGTTATCATTACTCATCTCCACCCATCTGCCATCTCCACCCATCACCTCTTCTCACCTGTATCCACCGATTACTTGCCATATTTTGCCCACCCCTACCTCTCTTCACCAATTTTCTCTCCACTACTCCATCACTCTGAACGAGGGTCCTAGTCCTAGTCCAAAATGTCGATTGTCCATTTTGCTCCACAGATGTTGCTTGAACTACTGAGTTCCTCCAGCATTTTTTTTTTTGTTGCTCCTGAGCCTTTATGATTCCCTTAGGATTTTGATGTAGAACAGTGGCTAGTGGATGATCTTGGTTTGTGCAGGTTGCATCCAAGGCCAATCCTCTTGTGTTTTCTTAAGAAACTCAGTAAAACAGTAAAACATCGAGTTCTACAGCATGGATATAGATATAGATATGGATATAGATATCCAAATATCTTTTGAAAGTTGGAATTGGGTCTGCTTCTATAGGTTCTTCTTGCAGCTCATTCCAGATATGGACTACCCTCTGAGTGAAAAGGTTACTCCAGAATTCATTCTTGAATTTGCCCCCCTCTCACCATTATGTCTATGTGCTCCAATTTTAGAGTCGTCTACCCTGAGGAAAAACGATTGTGAACCTCCATTTTATCCATGCCCCTAATGATATTGTATGCTTTAACAAGTCACCTCTCAGCCTCCTAAGCTCCAGAGAAAATAGTCCCAGCCTCTCCCTATCTCACAAGCCCATGTCCAAGTATCATCCTAGTGAATCTCTTTTGTATTTATCCAACTTAATGACATCCTGGTGTATCTACAATTGGAGATTTCAATGTTTATACAGTTGGTTTGTATGCTGCGCAGACAATGGAAGAGGTCCAAGACAGAGAAGTTGGTTTAGTACTGGGAAGGGTAATTAAATGGTTAGCAACCAGGAGATCCAGCAGGCTCAGGCAGACCAAATGCACGTGAATGATCACTTAGTTTATGCTTGGTCTCGCCGATGTAAAGGAAGTCAGATCGAGAACACCAAATGAGATGAGGTGTTCATTAGATGAGGTTAGAGGAGGTGCATATGAATCTCTGTCTCACCTGGAAAGGCTGCTGGAGTCCTTGGTTGGATGAGAGGGAGGAGGTGAAGAGGTAGGTGTTGCATCTCCTGTAGTTGCAAGCGATATTACCTGGGTAGGGGGCAGCTTTGGTGGGAAGGGATGAGTGAACCAAAGAGTTATTGAGGGAGTGGTCTCTACAGAACGCAAACAGGGGTGGGGATGGGATGATGTGACTGTTGGTGGGGTAACGTTGAAGGTGGCGAAAATGTCGGGAATGATGTGTTGGATTTGCTCGAGTTTGGCTCTTTGGTGAACCAGCTGGTCAGGATCACAACTGGCATATTGGATCATGAAATAAATGCAATGTGAAAGATGCTTCATGGGCCCACTAACTTGCAGTCAAAGGCTTGTGTGTGGTTGATAAAGGCTGTGCCAGTTGTTGGTGCAGTTCTCTGTAATTCTGTTGGAGTGTGAGGTGCATGGTGCAGGGACCTTGGGATGGGCAGAATATGGTGCAAGGAGCAGCACTTCAATCACCAGGTGGAGGCAGTTGAGGAGAACCCTGCCCATGACTCATGACTCCCCATGGCAAACTACAGATAGATAGATAGATAGATAGATAGCCTTTATTGTCATTCAGACCGAAGTCTGAACGAAATTGCAGCAGTCATACATATAATACAATAAAAACAACAATAAACACATATTAACATCCACCACAGTGAGTCCACCCAGCATCTCCTCACTGTGATGGAGGCAAAAGTCTTAGGTCTCCAGTCTCTTCCCTCCTCTTCTCCCTCTGCGCTGAGGCGATACCCCCCAGGCGATGTTATAAATCAGTCCCCCGGCTCAAAAGTCCCGGGGTGGTCGAAGCTGCCGCCCACCAGTCCTGCAGCCGCTGGCCCGCGGCCGGACTCAGGCCACCACCGCCAGAACACCGTCCCAGCCACCCTCACGTGAGTACCGTACCGTATTCAGGCTCGGGCTGGGCCGCCCCGACATGGGCGCCGAACCTCCCCCCGGCCGGGCTGCCCCGACTTGGGCGTCGCTTCTCCCCCCGGCCGGGCCGCCCCGACTTGGGCGTCGCTTCTCCCTCTGGCCGGGCAGCCCCGACTTGGGCGTCGCTTCTCCCTCGGGCCGGGCCGCCCCGACATGGGCGCCAAACCTCCCTCGGGCTCGGCCGCTCCGACGGGAGCCTCGTTCCACTCTCGGGCTGGCCGCCCTCAATCTTCAACGGGAGCGAGCTCAGGGTGAGTCCTGATGGGCTCTGCCTCCGGAGCCTCGAGGTCGTCAGCTCCATTAGGCCTCAGCGCAGACGGAGGCAGAGAAGGGGAATACGACAAAAAAGTCGCATTCCCCCGCAGGGAGAGACTGCAAACCCTGTTTCAACCCCCCCCCCCCCCCCCCCCCCCCCCAAAACACAAACTAAGAACCAAAAACTAGACTAACCAAAACAAAATAAACAACACAAAAAACACAAACAAACGGGACTGCCGGTGAGCCGCTGCAGCCAGGGCCGCGCCGCCACTCCGAAACAGGAGAACCTTTTGTATTTACCTTATTAGTTTTGTTTCCTTTCTTGCTCTGAGGTTCCCTATATCTGGGAAATGGAGATGAGGATCTGTATTTGAGCAAATTTGTAACCAATCTCCCACAAACAAAGTTTCAAACTTCAACAGGGATATTGTCCTGCCCTGTGGCCTTTTTTTTTTAAAGTTGAAGGATGGTCTTTTCAGAATCTCAGGCAGGTTTGGTAGCCTGGCTGGACCTGGATAGTTGGTTGTGTGATGAAATCTGAGGTGCTTGAATCAAATATAGGATGGATGTGTGGATAATGTTTTCCCCTGGATAGAATGTCTGGAACCTAGATTCACAGTCTCAATTGGGGATCACCGTACAGGACTGGGGAGAATGTCACGCAGTGCATAGTGAATCTTTGGAAGTCTCCACCCAAGCAAACAGTGGAGGCTCATTGCTGAGTATATTTAAGAACTTCATCTTCAAATGCTCTTTTCTTCAAGCATCCAAAGAGTGATGGTACAGGATAAGTACAAGCAAAATTTGTTAGTGACATTTGCCTTGCTTGAGAGGTGATTCCTGAGATATAAGGCTTGGTCCATGTTTTTCTCCTTGTGAATTTGTATTCTTAGATGGCTGCGTTATATGGTCGCAGATCTTTGTTTTGCAAGGATTGACTGTAAGATCCATCCTACTTTATGCTTCAGTGGATGTCGCAAATGTTTTAGAGCATGTCTCTGAATGCACGCAAAAGCAATTGTGGTCAATGTACTGTAGCTTGATGAGTGGGGTTGGAGTGGCCATGGATCTGAAGGTCATGTTTCCTATTAGTCCTGTAAATTTACTTTCATTGCAGCACTATATCCTACTGAGGAAAGTGGTACATGATGACAAAACCTTGAATATACTCAGCAGCCTGAGTACAGAATTCAAATGGTCATGGACCACTGGGTGAAAACCCCTCTAACTCTCAGTCCTGAACGGTTGATCCCTTGCTTTGAGTGTGTGATCACAGGTTCTAGGCATGCTTGCCCAAGAGACATCATCCCCTCATTACCCTGCCAAGCCACCTACAAATTTTAATTATTTTCAATAAGAGCATCTCTCATTCTCCTAAACGAAGTCGATACATTTCTGGATATTAATGCAAGCAAAGGATATGACGTCAGTGCAAGAAAGTGGTGCTGGGGTAAAAGATCAACAATGATCATATTGAATGGCAGTGGAGTCACATGTCCCCAAATGGCTTACTCCTTCGATTCTTCATGTATTTAACTTGTAATTGCCGTTAGAAACATTTCTGTAGTTTTTTGCATTTATTTGCTATGCAAAAACTACAGGAATGTTTCTTGCTGTTATTTCAAGGACGGCTGTTACTGCCAGTGGGGAGAAGAGGTCATCACAATGTGTGCTTTGTGTTCTCTTTTTCTATTGTATGTTTTTTTTTCTTCAAATGTGGCCTACCTTCCTTGCTGAACCACTGGAAGAAGTGAACTGTTTGAATTGCAGCCAGAAAATAGTTGTGATGTGACCAGAATGATACAGTTATGGGTTTGTGATCCTAATTAATTGAGTCCCTCCATTTCTGGGCTCCTGCGTGTCTTCAGTTGGCTTCATTCCTTCATTGGTGTCATTATCACGGTTGTTTAAACCCTAAGGCTCTGCAATTCCCTCCGTAAAGCTCTCCGCTTCATCTGTCATCTTTAAGACCATCTTTAACTTGGAGCAGTATAACCCAGAAGGAGATTAGAGTGAGAGAGGCCAAGGAACATGCATATGAGTTATAAGATTTGTTCTTGGTTGACCAATGCGTCAGTGTAGTTCAGCATGCACGGTGGTTATAGGCAGGATTAACATAGTATAAGTTAGGGTAACTAAGGAATGACAACAGTGGTTTGAATTCAATTTTCTGGAGAATATAAGGTGGGACTGTTAAGAAATCGATGAAATGTCACAAGCAGTTCATCTCATTAAAGTTCTGTAACTCAATGTTTATGTTTCACACATAGTTCACCTTTGGAGGAACAGAATCTTTTGATTGTATTTCTGAATGTGTCCACGATTCAAAGAAGCTTTGCATGAAAACATATCCACCATTGAGGAATGAGAAAGCTTTAATAATGCCATTAGATATTGCAGTTAATTAGAGTTTACCTGTTGTCCGTGGGTAAATTTGATGATGCCAGTGAATTAGAAATAAGCCAGAATTCTTTTAATTTATACAATATAGAAAATAGTAGTAGAATGGTTGTTCTTGAGCATCTGCACTATATAATAAAATCATGGTTGATCCAGTCTTGGCCTCAATGCCACCATCCCACTCTCTGTCCTTAACTCTGGACTTCCTTGTGGTTTAAATATCTGTCAGTTTCCATCTTGAATATCTCTGTTGTGTAGAGAATTCCAGAGATAAGTAATCCCCTGAGAGAGAAAAATGCTGCTCACCACTGTCCGAGATGCCAACCTTCTGAAACTATCCTTCTAGTTCTAGATTGTAGTACTAGATTTCCTCTCTGGGGTGATGTCAGCACCTGTTTTGTCATTCTCTATAATAATTTTGTATGCTTCAATAGGATCACTTTTTGCTCTTCTATACTTCAATGAGCAGAGGCCCAACCTGGTCACTTTCTCTTCATTCATCAATTCCATCAGCTAAGTGAATCTTCTCCGCATTGCCTTTAATACAAGCATATATTTTCCTAAATATCTAGATCAAAACTGTATGCAGTATTCTAGGTGCAGTCTCACCACCACTGTAGAGTGACATCAAAACCTCCCTACTGTTAACTCTACACCCTTTGCAATGAAGGTGAATGTTTTATTAGCCTTTCTAATTGCTTGCTATTCCTCAAGTTAAATAAATTGGTCACAAAATATTCAAGAAGGAACTGCAGATGCTGGAAAATCGAAGGTAGACAAAAGTGCTGGAGAAACTCAGCGGGTGAGGCAACATCTATGGAGCGAAGGAAATAGGCAACGTTTTGGGACGTTTATATTAAAACAAAACTGTCCATTGTTCCTTTTTATCCATTGTTCACCAGCTCATCCAGTCTTTGTCACAACTGAAATGCTCTATCCCAGACAAATATCCTCTGCGCCCTCAGTTTCGGGACTAAAGCATGTAATCTAGGCAGTACAATAATGAACCAGGTCTGCACCTCCCTCCCCTCCCTTACTCCATATGCCTGTCATCTTTCACCCCTCTATGGTTCAACAGTTACCTTCTGCCTCCGTGTCACCATTTCCCCCTCCTTTTTATATTGACTATCTCTCCTCTCCACATGTCCTGACAGTGAATCAGGGTTTCCACCCTAAACATTGACCATTAGGACGACTGATGGCACAATGGGCTAAGTGTTCGGCTGGCGACCGGAAGGTAGCCGGTTCGAATCCCGCTTGGAGTACATACTGTCGTTGTGTCCTTGGGCAAGACACTTCACCCACCTTTGCCTGTGTGTGAATGTGTGTGAGTGATTGGTGGTGGTCGGAGGGGCCGTAGGCGCAGATTAGCAGCCACGCTTCCGTCAGTCTGCCCCAGGGCAGCTGTGGCTACAGAAGCTGCTCACCACCACCGAGTGTGGCTGAGGAGTGTATGAATAATGCGATGTAAAGCGCCTTGAGTATTCTAGAAAGGCGCTATATAAATCCCATCCATTATTATTATTATTATTCCTTTCCATCCACCTATGCTGTGTTCCTCCACCAGATTGTTTGCTGCATCTTTGCTTGTCGACTTTTGGACAAAAAGGTTAAAACGGCTATTGTAGAAGAAACCTGATAAGATGTAAGAATTGTCCCTGTTTTCGTGGCAATTATTTTTTTATTCTCAAGCCAAAACTAATTGAAATATTTCATCATTACCTTACTGTATGTGGATTCTTACTACATACAAATTGGTTCTCATCTTTCATGCGGTCAGTCTAAAGAAGGGTCTTGACCCAAAATATCTCCTATCCATGTGCTTCAGGGAAGTTGCCTGACCTGATGAGTTAATCCAGCACTTTGTGTCCTTTCATGCACTGCTGCTGCATTGATTATACCTTAGAAGTCTTTAATTGACTGTAAAGTGCTTTAGGATATTCTGTACATACAGGATGCTAAAGAATTGAAAGCGAAATATGTTTAGCGCACAGTTATTGTTGTAAAAACTCACTTTACCGCAGAATGGTACAGTGGAATCAGTGGTTGGGATGGTCCTGAAGTATCCACATTGAAAGAAATGATTGCGGTCTTAATGTTGGTTAGTACTGGTAAACATAGAATGATAGAAAATATGTGCAGGAGTAGGCCATTCGACCCTTTGAGCCAGCACTGCCATTCAATATGATCATGGCTGATCATCTAAAATCAGTATCCCGTTCCTGCTTTTTCCCCATATCCCTTGATTCCTTTAGCCCTAAGAGCTAAATATAATTCTCTCTTGAAAACATCCAGTGAATTGGCCTCCACTACTTTCTGTGGCAGAGAATTCCACAGATTCACAACTATCTGGGTGAAGAAGATTTTCCTCATCTCAGTCCTAAAGGGCCTACCCCTTATTCGTAAGCTGATTGGAAAATCTTTCTGGAGGCAGAGCTCTTATTTTTACTGTCAATTGAAGTTGTCTTTTGTTTATTTTGGGTAATTAAGTTGGGAATACTGTTTATTTCAGCTTTTCTTGGCTAGTTCAGTTCACTATCATGGGAACTGTCAGTTGAGACCCGCCTATAATAATGCTCCTATGAATTCTCACTAAGGTGTTGTTCATGAATGAGTTCAGTTGTTCACAAATAGAATATTCATGGGTTAGGTGGCAATTTCTGGAACTGCGTAACCTGGATGGTCTTCGCATGGTTGGGTCAAGGATATCTCCTGTGGCAGAAAACTCTGTGTTAAAGATTGCTGGATTTCTATTTGTACAAATTGCCTTGGGTGATCAGATTAGAAATGGCTGTTGGAGGTGAGAATCTCTAACCATAAGGTGCTTGTGCCTGTCCTGGGGAAAGTGATTAGTTGAATTTGGATTTATTTGACGTAAATAGGACTGAGGTCTTTAATTTTGCAAATCAAATAACTAATATGATAGGCAGAAGCTTACACCATAGCATGAATGAGATAGTTTAGAACAGGGTAAAATGTTCAAAGTAAAGCTGCTTGTAGAACAAGCAGAGAAAGTAAAGCAGGTTGTTTAAGGCCAAATTTAAATATTTGAGATGATTCTTGGGGAGTCACTTCTTTCACATTGTGATTTAGTTTTGAAATGTACAGTGCCCTCCATAATGTTTGGGACAAAGACCCATCATTTATTTATTTGCCTCCGTACTCCACAGTTTGAGATTTGTAATTTGCAAGAACCAACTATTTGACTTTGACATCAGTGTAAATCTGACGGATTCCATTGATTTAAAACTTTTCACCAAAGTAAAATGAAACTCACTCTGAATGTACAGGTCACCTTAACAATTGTATTTCTACAACATTCCTGAAGTGATAATATGTCAGTTTGGACACAAAATCATAATGAAGACATGTCGCGGTGTGACGCCTGTATGGTCGTGAGTAGTGGCCCAAAGAGTCGTACCTTTTTCTGGTCGCGCTGGATTTTCAACATTTTGAAAAATTTCGGGAACCTGCTGCGACTGACGGGTGCCGGCAAGTCGCCGAAAAACATCGCGTAAGTGGGACAGGCCATTTAGACTACTGAATGGTCCTCCCAGAAGCTAGTGTTTTGTCCCGGTCTTCCAACCTACCTCATTGCAGACCTTGCAGTTTTCTTTATATCTTCTTTATATCTGCAGTTTCTATGTAACTAATGCTATAATGTTGGACAATGTTTTCTGCACTCTGTTATAATTCTCTTTGCACTACCTGTCGTACTTGTGTATGGCTCGATTGTACTTGTGTATAGTATGACTTGACTGAATATCTGCAAACAGCCTTTCACTGTATCATTGGATCAAACAAAGTATTTCACATCTCATATATATATATATATACACACACCACACACACACACACACACACACACACACACACACACACACACACACACACACACACACACACACACACACACACACATATATATATCTATATATATATACATATACATATACATATACATTAACATTTACATATACGTGTGTGGCAACAATAAAAAAAACAATATCAGTACCAAAGAGCTTCGTACTGAAGGTTAAATACTCAGCCATTAAGGGTGAAATTATTAAAATCACAACACGTGTATATCTTGTCCCTTGCACTAATTTAAATTGTAGCCATCATCGTGGATATCAGTGCTGCAGACAGTGCACGCCGCAAGGTTCCCCAAAAGGTATTAAGGTAAATGAGAAGACATCTGATCTTGTCTGACAGAGAAATAGTGAGCAACACAAGAGCAGGTCTCTGATTTTCTGCAAATAATACGTATTCAAATGAGTGGCTAAGTGCCGCCTTGGTTTAATGTATAATCCCAGTCAGTATCGCAGCAGTCCATCAATGTCTCTCCATGACACACTATTGGATTGTTCACTGAAGCCGCTTGAAACTGCAATTTTGTGTTGGTCTAGTGTGCTAATAATGAACCTCCTGCACATCACCATATCCAAAGCTGCCCCTGCCAGTCATCCTTATTTAGCGTTTACTTATCAATGCTGCATTTGTATTGAGGCCAATCTAAATTCTCCCACGACAAACTTCACATACATAGCACATTTGTAATCTCATCACATTGTAAGTTTCCATTAACTTGGACAAAAGCAGCCTTATTCCTATTCTGCCCATCCAACTCTTCCCTTCTGAGTATTGACACAGTACTTTGCTCATTTTGGAGCATGGCAATAGGAGACCTTGATACCTGTTTATTTTGTGACTAATCATAATTTGACTCAATTTATCCACATTTATTCCATAATCATAAATTTCCTTGTTCAACAAATTTGTAGGTCTCAGTCATGCAATTTTCATTTATGTATCTCCCACTTTCTTCAGTCTTGGGCAGTTAGAGATTTTCACCCATAATTTTCACCCAAGTGTTTTCTGATGCCAACCGCAAATAAATGAAAAGTAAAAATAAAATGTTAGAAATGCATTGCAGGTCAGGCAACATTGAAGGGGAGAAACATGCACTCAGTAATACTGAAAGTCTTTGCTCTGAACTTGCCATGTCCCCAACCAAGCTGTTAGAGTACTGGCAAACTGCCCATGTAAATCTTCATAAGCACAATGCAAGACAAACACAATCCAGCTAGTTCCAGACCAATCAGTCTAATCTCGATCATCAGCAGAGCCACAAGATGTTCTGCATGACCAGTTGGAGCAAGAATAGGCAATGTTCAGGAAAATCGTAAATCATATATATAGAGTAAGAGCAAGAGGGCAACCAGGAAAAGAGTGGGTCCATTAGGAAACAAAGGAACTATCTGAACATGAAGGAAATAGATTGGATCATGTTGGTTTTGCTGTCTACTCCAAAGAAGCAAATGCCTTCATACAAATGTTCAATTTCAATGGATGAAGTCTTAAATTAATACTTTTCATGTGTATTCACCAAGGAGAAAGGCATCGTAGTTGGAGATTTATAAGTGATCATAAGGTCATAAGTGATAGGAGCCAGTCAGCCCATCAAGTCTACTCTGCCATTCAATCATGGCTGATCTATCTGTTCCTCTTCGCCCCATTCTCCTGCTAGACTTAACACTAGCACTTCCTAATGTTGATGCACCACAGTTACTTGCTTTGGCTATTCCAATAGTAACTTTGAATCTCTACCATTAGGAAGGTGACAGGCAGTAGGTGCAATAGGAACCTTCAGGTTCCACACCAAGCCACACACCATCCTAGGTTAATATATCACTGTTTCTTCGCCATCATTGGGTTTAAATTCTGGATCTCTCTATAGACGTGGCACAGTGGTAGAGTTGCTGCCTTACAGCATGAGAGACCCAGGTCGATCCTGACTACGGGCGCTGTCTGTACGGAGTTTGTATATTCTCCCTGTGACTGCATGGTTTTTCTCCGGATGCTTTGTTTCCTCCCACATTCCAAAGATGCACAGGGTTGTAGGTTAATTGGCTTCGGTAAAGATTGTAAATTGTCCTTAATGTGTAGGATAGTGCTGGTGTACAGGGATCGCTGGTCGGCCCAGACCTGTTTGGACCGAAGGGCCTGTTTCTGCGCTGTATCTCAAAAACCATAAAACAGCATACTGGAGTATTCAACCCATTTGTAGTAGTTCAAGGAGACAGCTCATTATCCATTATCCATAGGTAATAAATGCTCTCCTTAGTAATAATGCCCAGATGCCAAAAATTGAATAAATAATTGTTTTAAATTCCTATATCCTGAGTACAATACAGTAGAAACTGCTATCACAGTGCAGGATTGCAAACAAATTTGTGAGCTATTGGCCAGCACTTTCCAACAGGACCATCATGAAAGGAGTTTTAGTTTAAACATTTGTATGTAGAAAGTACTTCATTATTTCTCCATCCCTTTTATTGAGGCCTGAAGTGCTGACCTTATCCATATTACTTTTGTGTGCTGCTATCTTGCATGTAAGAGATCAAATAAAAGAGAATCATCTATCTATACATAACTAAAACTCTGATCTTGTTATCTTCTGGTTTGGCGGTCTTTCTATTTGCGCAAAAACTGCGTGATAGCGCTACGATTCTTTGCCAGTTCACTCACCGTTCTCCTGTGCTGCGAGTGCATCAAGTTTCGTTCCGATCGGTTGAATGTCGTAAAAGTCAGCGAGGTTTAGAAATCTTAAAAATCGTGCGTGCGCAGGTCGATCTCTTCTCCTGCCAGTCGGTGCCGCGCGGATTAGTCTCTTCCCCTGTCGGTCCGCCCCTTCCTGCGCCATCGCGTCTTTACTGGAGCTGAGGGTGGCCGGCGGAGATTTCCAACTGGACCTTCGGAGGGACCCGAAGCAGCCCTGCCCCGTCCCAAGCAGTAGCCCAGCCCCAAGCAGCAGCCCAGCGTTGGAGACCCGACCAAGCCCAGCCCAGCGTCGGGGATGTCGCCAAACGGAAAGCGGAGAGTCAGGTCCCACTGGAGGAGAACGACCAGCGACCGCTGTGAGTCCCCATCGCACCGCCAATTCCAGCCACTATCCCTCTGGTCCGCCTCGCTGGCTCCTCCCCCCTCCCCCGTGATGCACCCCTCTCCCCCATGGCTTTTCCCCGTCTTTTCTCCGAGCTCACTCCCGCATGCCCACACACCCCTCTCCCCCCGTTTTGGGTCGAATCCCTTCTTCAGACTGGTTAGGGATAAGGGAAACGAGATCCCGAAACGTCAACCATTCCTTCTCTCCAGAGATGCTGCCTGTCCCGCTGAGTTACTCTAGCTTTTTGTCTTTATCTTTGGTTTAAACCAGCATCTGCAGTTCCATCTTACACAATCTTATTGCCATCTTGGTTAGAGATTACAGAAATTTGGAGAGGAAACCCAAAGCCTAGAAACCAGAATGGTTTCAAAACCAGGAGGATAACATTTGTTCAGATAAAATGTTCGGGGAACCATATGAAAATTTATTCCAAATGTGTCAAGTCAGAAACTGAAGTAATTTCAAGAATGCACGCACGGCAACTTTTAGTAGAAAACTGGGAGGACAGATTGTTCCATGTCCATCGCATGGTCGGAAAAAAATTCAAGCCTGGTAACTTGCGCTAGCGATCACGCCTGCTCATCACGTACCTGGGACAGTTTCCAGCTAGAAATGATCATCTCAGAGCATCAACCAAAGTAATGCGTGCTACTGTAGTAAAGCACGTTAGAAATAATGGGCCATAGTTAAACAAATGCTCACTTTTGAATCGACTAGTTCCTCATTAGTGCTACACTTGTGATACCAGTGGGCGTCTGAAGCTCAGACCTGTTCATTAGTCCTGTTCAGGCCTGCCATTAGTGTGAAGAATCTCTGCCTAATTTCCAGGAGATACTAGACTAAGTGGGACCCGTTGGGTCCCAGCATCACACGGGAGGGCTGGTCACCAACGCAATATTCCATGTCTCCACCAATTCCAATATTGCTCACCAGTGGGTGGGGGGGGGGGTGGGGGGGGGGGGGGGGTTCTGTTGCGCTAGTATGGGTGTTGCGGGCCGAAGGTACTGGTTTCCAGAGGGCTGGTATAGACATTGTGGGCCAAATGGATTCTTGGGCTGGCAGCCAACTGTTGCAACGATTTTAAAAGCCAAGCCAAGGCAAACAATTGGGCAGCAGCCACCTGACAACCAAAATTCATTTTGTGAACACAAACTTTTTAAAAAGGCGAGACAAACAATTGGGCTGCAGCCACTGACAACCAAAATTCATTTTGTGAACACAAACCTTTTAAAAAGGCGAGGCAAACAATTGAGCTGCAGTCACTTTACAGCCGCATCGAGGGGACTCACCATGGAGTAGACGTGCGTTCAGTGTTATTCACAGCTCAGAGAGCCGTGACCCTCTCACTTCCTGGGTCTGGCAGAGACTGAGTGAGGCATTACACTTCTGGGTTTTATAGTCTCTCTGATTTTTCATCGATGGGAAAAATCCTCCCGTCCCGGAAGGCGGAGGGGGGCTCTGAGCGAGGTGGCCAATGATGACGGCCGTAGGTGGTGGTGTTCTCTCGGAAATCGCAGCACAGTGAGCCATAAGCGGTCAAGATCAGACTTTTAGTATGGTAGTATTCATTGTGGTGACATTTTTGTGAGGATACTGCAGTGTTTTTAGAATATTTTAAATAAATGTGTTCCGGATGTTATTTAATTGAGATACTTAGTTTCGTATTTTCAGAATTAGCAAGCAAAAATAGAGTTTTTCAGCTACAAAGTTTTTAGGAATTAAACTGAGTGAGGGTAGACAAATCGTTTCATATAGAATGTTTTACCTTGACAGACTGATCAATTTTTAAAAGCCTTTTAAAATGTTTTGATGTTGGGAATCTAGTACCTGAGATGGCTACGGCAGAGGAAAGATTTAACTTTTGCAGGCCATTTCTTTTAATGAAGAATGAATGGAGGTTGCACCTAAGGGAAGTTCATTGTGGGGAAAAAAGATATAAAAAGTTATAGATTGAATGAATAAAATGGAATACTGCCAGAAAGGGAGTAAGAAAAATGGATTAACAGAGACCTCGGAATGCAGTTGGAAGACTTTCACGATTAGGCCTCTGAAAAGTAAGGTTTTGAGAGAGTAATGGTGGGGACAGATTGGCGAGGCAAGCTGAGAAACAAATAGTTTGCCCTCTTTCGCCCTCCCCGACTACTGAATGTGCCAACTCATTTTCTGAAATCACCTAAGATTTAGAGAGTTGGGATCTAGCAAATTTCTCAACGAGTATAAGAAGTGTTGGAGTACACTCGAGCAATCAATCAGGAGGGCAAAAAGAGGACATGAAATGATTCTGGCAGGTAAGGTAAAGGAAAATCCCAATACATTCTACAAGTATATTAAAAGGATGGCAAAGGAAAGAATAGGTCTCCTTAAAGATCAGCATGTCAGTCTTTGTGTAGAGCAATGAAAGATGGGGGAGATATTAAATTAATATTTATCATCTATTTTTACTGTGATGAAGATCGTGGAAGCTAAGGAATTGAGACATGAGTTGTGATGCCTTAGATCGTATACGAATGACAAAATGGGAGGTATTAACGGTTATAAAGTGCATTAAGATGGATAAATACCCAGGACCTACCTCTTGCAGAATTTGTGTAAAAAGTTGAGATATGGAATACAATTTGTTCACATTGAATCTGTGGTGGGGGGGGAAGATATGTAAATCAATCAACACACATGTTCTCAATGCGGAGATGACATGATGTTTTGAAAAATTGCAATATGGACTGTTTTGTGGGGACTCGACCCCGCCCGTATTCAGGGACTGCCTGTAGCATGTAAAGTTAGAATATTTGATCATTAGTATGTTGCTGTCTCCAGTGCTTGCTGTGCACAGATTTGCTGACCAACAGTGGCTGCATTGCATAAGTAGTTAATTGGCAGTGAAACGGCATGATACAACACAAGATCATGAAAGGTGCTCTGTAAACTATTCATCATATAAGCTCGACTTCCTCATCAGCAGATCTCAATCTGTACATATTGGCAAGAACACTTCCTCAATTACAATCAGCATGGGCAACTCAAGAGTCAAGTCAAGAGTGTTTTATTGTCATATGTCCCAGATAGAACAATGAAATTTACTTACTTGCTGCAGCACAACAGAATATGTAATCATAATAAATAATATAACAGAAGCTCAAGGCTGTGTGCACTGTAATTGCTCTACTCTGTATACACGTAGCTGTGTAACCATCGCAGCTCCAACACCATCTTTAAATTCCTGGCCATACTGTCATTGTTGGACAAATAATGGGTGAAGAGTCAGAGTATATGAGGGAGATCGATTATTATGATTCAATGGTGCCAGAACAACAATCTAGCTCTTAAGATGGACACAAAATGTTGGGTCTATCTTTGGTATAAACCAGCATCTGCAGTTCCTTTTTAATACGTTTAATCTTGCTCTTAATGTTAGCAAGACGAAGGAGCTGATTGTTGACTTCAGGAAGGGAAAGCAAAGAATCGATGAACCTGTCTTCATCAGTGGAATGATGCTGGAGAAATTCAACAGCCTCAAGTTCCTGCTCATTCGCATCTCTGCAGATCTGTCCTAGGCCCAGCACATTGACGCAATCATAAACAAAACCCAGCAAAACCCCAACCTCCTCAGAGGTTTGAGGTGATTCAGTATATGGCTGAATGTTGAATTCTACAGGAGTACAGTGAGAACATGCTGACTGGTTACATCATGGCCTGGTTTGATGAACATCCAAGAACAAAGGAGACTGGAGAAAGTTGGCTGATCGATCGTTGAATGGATCTACAAGAACCGCTGCCTCAAAAAGATAGTTAATATCATTAAGAAGCTCACTAATGCAAGATATAAGTATGCTGTTCGCTTCAACTGTAAAAATGAGCACGATATGAGGGCTGATTCCATGACTAAGAAGCTGCTAAGTGACAATGATACTGATTTTTGGAAAGATGTGAGCGCTCATAACAGTTGTAAAACATCTCTACCATGCACTGTAGATGGAATCTCCAGAACAGCTAACATCGCGGAGTTATGGCGACAACATTAGAGTACTTTATTCAACTGTGTCCAAGGTGATTTGTATAGGGAGGACAATATTGAGAGTAATGACTTAATGGTGATTATGTCACATGAGATGTATCATGAGACGGTGACGGCACTCACGTGAGGGCGATCCGGCTCGGGGCTGGAACGGTGCTCCGGGGGCTTGCACGGTGTTCTGGCGGCGGTGGCCTGAGACTGGGGTTTGGCCGCGGGCCAGCGGCTGCGTCAGCAGGACTGGTGAGCGGCAGCTTCGACCACCCCGGGCCGCGGTGTTTGAGCCGCAGGACAGTTTTTAACATCGCCCGGGGGGTATCGCCTCAGCGCAGAAGGAGAAGAGGAGGGAAGAGACTGCAGCCCTAAGACTTTTGCCTCCATCACAGTGAGGAGATGTTGGGTGGACTCACTGTGGTGGATGTTAATATGTGTTTATTGTTGTTTTTTATTGTATTGTATTGTATGTATGACTGCTTCAATTTCGTTCAGACTTCGGTCTGGATGACAATAAAAGGCTATCTATCTATCTATCTATCTATCTATCTATCTATCTATCATGCCATGAACAAGCTGTCCAACACCAAAGCAAGTGGCTTGGATCATATTTCTCCTGAACGTCTTAATGGGGCTTTCTCACGGGGCGACTTGACGCAAGATGTAACCAGAGTGAAGTGGTCGTGGTCTAGCACGATATCACACGATATAACGGGGGGTAGATAAAGAGTTCCCACGGGTACTCGGCATTTCTGTTATTTGTGCGAGTGACTTGTCCGTCTCCCGAGCTTTCCCGTTAAATCTTGAATGAACATTGTGAATCCCCATTCATAAAAGAGAAGGTAATTGCGCGGGAGGGTTAATAATTGACAATCAGCTGCTGCCTGCCCGCTGAGTTAAAAAGTTCCCACGGTCACGATATACAGTGTATCGTGAGTCTTGCGTGGGAACTTTTTAACTCAGCGGGCAGGCAGCAGCAGATTGTCGCTCCCTTCAGTTTCACCCCACCTACACCCCTCTGCTTCCCGGCCATGTGTGTGACCCCTTCCCTTCCCTCTTCAGCTCCCCGCCCATTGCACCGGCGCGGGGGCTTTGCACTGTCTTCACGTCGGCGATGCCAGCAGGTCAGTGCCAGTCACCGGAGACGTCAGGACCAACGGGACACCGACCCCCAGGCCCACTGCAAGCACTGAGATCCCAGAGACCCACAGCCAGCAGCAGCGCAGCCCCGTTCCAACTCCAGAGGAACACGCTCCCCGTAGGGACAGAAGCTGATGGTGTGCAAGGTACGTCTTGTTCTTGGGGTTGCGGATGAGGGGGCTGTGACGTCTCCGGCCACCCCCCTGTACAGGAGCTGAGACTGGGAACTGTGGGGTTGTTTGCAGTTGCAGAGGGAGGGGGCAAGGGCGGTACAGTTCACAGTCTCAGCTCCAGTCCAGGGGGGTGGCCGGAGACGTTAGGACCAATGGGACACCGACTGCAAGCACGGAGATCCCAGAGACTCACAGCCAGCAGCAACTCTAGCCCAGCCCCGCTCCAACTCCAGAGGAACCCGGGTTGCGGATGAGGGGGCGCGGATTCCTCTGGAGTTGGAGGGACAGGGAGACACAGCGGCTTTTGAGAATGGTGGGCAATCACTCCAAAGTTCTGCCCACACAGTCAGTACACCTCTCCTACACTTGTCTCCCGCACTAAGATCATCTCGCAGAGAATGATCCCAGCCTAACAGCATGTTCATTCCAGATTACTCGCCTTCTGTCCCCTCTGTCCAGCTTCCGGGTTCACCGTTCGCAGGAGTTCCCACGGTACACGCAAGAGTTAATACGGATATCGCACTGGCCACTACGTGCATATAATGTTGCAATCTTCAACCACAAGTGTACAAGTCACTCTTGGAGAAATTCAAACTTGCTTGAATTTTCTCCCGAGTCACCAAGTTACACGAGTACCTGCCGTTAGCGCCACGGTGGTCCACGAATGCCGTACGGTTATCGCACGGGGTTCCCACGATGTTCAACTCTGGTTAACTCTTGCGTCAAGTCGCCCCGTGAGAAAGCTGCTTTAGTATGCGAGTATGAGGATAGCTCCTCTCCTTGCTGTTTGTTTTACTGGCTTTATGATTCATGGCTTGTTACCAGACTCAATGTTGTCTGTTCTGCTAGTGCCTGTCATTAAGGACAACGCTGGTAAAGCAGGCAGCCTAAATAATTACTTTAGCCAGCATATTGTCAAAAGTCCAAGGAAGAATTCTGCTGGATAGAGTAAATGTTAACTCCACAGATAAACAGTTTGGTTTTAAAGCTAAACATGGCACTGACTCGTGTATATATGCCCTAAAGGAGATTGTAAACATATATAGAGATAAAAACTCTTCAATTCTTATGTGGTTTATTGATGCTTCCAATGCCTTTGATCGTGTTAATCACAAAACGTTGTTTGTTAAATTGAGTCAAAGAGGGGTGCCTAAAAAAACTCTGAGAATTCTGGCTTACTGGTATGCCCACCAGACTATGCAAGTAAAATGGGGGCAATAGGGTCCCAGCCCCATTTGAGGTTAGCAATGGTGTTAGACAAGGGGGAATTTGATCCCCAGTCCTTTTTAATCTTTATATTAATGATCTGTCCAAGCAATTGAAAGCCTGTAAGACTGGGTGCATGATTGGTAATATTTTAGTGAACCATATTATGTATCCAGATGATCTTGTGGTCTTTAGTCCATCTAGCGCTGGTCTCCAGCAGCTCCTTACTTCATGTTCTGTGTATGGTGTGGAACATGATATTAAATATAATGCTTGTAAGACTGCTGTTATGATCTGTAGAACCAAAGAGTATAAATGTCTAAAATTTCCTGATTATAAATTGTCTGACAATCTTACTGTCTGTAATAATAAGGTAAAATATCTTGGGCATTTTATTTCAAAAGAAATGACAGATGATGAGGATATTTATAGGCAACGACGTATGCTGTATGTACAGGCGAATATTCTCTTGTGTAAGTTTGGTGCGTGTACAGATGTGGTGAAGATGTCTCTGTTTAGAGCATATTGCACACCTGAAAACCCGTGGTCAAACTACGGAAAGACAAGTTTACAGAGACTAAAGGTGGCCTATAATGATGCCATGAGAACACTGCTAAGGAAACCTAGATGGTGTAGTGCTAGTAAAATGTTTGTGGCTGCAGGAGTCAGTACTTTAGAAGCTATTCTAAGAAATCATATGTATAAATTCATTTGCAGGATAAATGACTCTAAAAATGTAATTATCGTGGCTTTGTCAAACATAAGGTTTAGCACTACACGCTACGATTCCCAGTTGTGGAGACATTGGTATTGTTGTCTCGTTGTAGGACACTGATCTTTCTTTTTATTCTTGATTTTAAATCCAATATTCTGTATATTCTGTACTGTGTTTTTGTGTATAATTTATGATGCTCTTATAAGTAATATACTAAGCTTTTATATGTATTTTTATGATGTTTTTATATGCAATGTATTATGTAATGTCATCTCTTGTCTGGACCTTGAGTCTGAAATAAAGTTTAATAATAATAATAATTAAAAAAATACCCACACCACCCTGGCCACGCTCTCATCTCGCTGCTACCCTGAGGAATATGGAACAGCAGAATGAGAACTGTTACCTCCAGGTTCAGGAACAGCTTCCCATCAAATATCAGATTATTGAACCACACTATACACCCTTAACCACGGCCCTACCTCAGCAACGACCTACTATGGACTTTCTGTGTAGGTTGCTTTGGCTTGCACTATTGTGGTCTGGTTACCTACTATAACCGATAATTAGTGACTTTTGTATATTTATTAGTTGTGTTGTTGCGGTAATGTGCCTGTAAAAACAAGTAAGAATTTTATTGTTCCATTCCTGATGCATGTGACAATTTTCTACTTCCTTGATCAGATGTAAGTGCCTCTGTTTCCCCATATCACGTAAAATTTCTAGTTGTGACAAGAATGCTATAAATGTTTTTGTCATTCTTGAGAGTGTAGACGGTTCCAATAAAGGAAATGGATCTCAGTTTGAATGATTTGACATTTGCTACACTAACCCCAAGCAGGCATTAAATAATGTTGCCACTTCCTGGAACTGGCTAATTGCAGTATTTGTCTGCTTTTAACCCATTATCTTCTAAAATTTGAAACAATATAATACTAGTTTCTAAAGAGTCCAAATGGGATTTCGCAAGTGTGAATAAGCGAGTTCGGTATTTTGACCAAAGGTTATAGAGGAGCTATAATCTTTGATTTTGACTGCACATGCCCAGGTCAAAGGTCACTATGCATAAATATTGCTGGAAAGCAGTGGAGCGCTGTACATATACGCCTTAATTTCTTCTGTTTTTTCCAGCTTTGATTCTTCTAGGTAAGAAAATACTGCTTTCCAACTATGAATTAGTTGTATTTTTTGTTCCTTTGATAAAAGCTAAGATTATTTTGTCGTTTTTATTGCTTGATGCTTCAGTGAGTGAGCGCGATTGTGCTCGTCCGTGGTCGGGGTTGGGCCGGGATCTCCGGCGCTGTGGGCGCTGTTGAGTTGCTGCTGGGCCGTTCCCATTCCCTCCCGGATGTCCCGTCCCTGTCAGGGGGCGGCAGGCAGCTGAGTTGCTGCAGCGCTTCGCCGGCGCCGGTAGCAGTCCCTGGCCCACTGGGGAGGAAATTCCTTGGGAGTTGGAGCGGGGTTGGGCTGGAGATGGGGCCACTGGTGTCGTCAGTCCGGTGGGAGAAGCGGATTTGAGCTGGGGTTGGCGCTTCTTCTCTGCGCTGGCTGTGGGCCTGGTGTCATCGGTCCAGGACCACCCTGGACGTCTCCGGCCACCCCCGGGCGGGGATGGGACACTCGAGGGGGGGTGGAGGTGGGCCATTGGCGGTTCGGCAGCGCTTGTGGCGCCAGGGACCCGGGTTCGACCCTGGCTGCGGATGAGGCGCGGATCTGTGTGCATGCTCTCCCGTCTCCCACTCGCATCTGCCCCCTCTCTCTCGCTCTTACACCCCGCTCTCCCGTTACCTGGTCCTTTGGGGGGATGAGGAGTTGACCATTTATAGGGGTCTCTCTGGAATCGAGAATTTCATTGCTCATTCGTATTCATAGATGAGGCTGAAGAATTCCATTGCCTTGAGATTAGCAGAATAGTGAAATTCGACTCGGAAACTATCATCGTTGTGTTCCAGTCTGGAATACATTAATTTTCCTATAATGTGACCACACGGTACTCCCGTCTCTCCGATTAAATATATTTTTACACATAAATAATGAATAAAGATAAGAATTTATACACAGTTTCTTCAGCCAGCACTTTGTCTGCTTTTTCTTTATGGTGAATGATCTTTGACAAATCCCATGATTCCTTGCATTTTTCAGAATACCGAACTCGCTTATACAGTTTGAAAATGTAGTGTAATGGGGACTTGTCCTGAAATCGTCTAATGAATATCCATCCTTCCGAGTAAAGTTGTAACTGAATGTGCAAAAATTCAAGTAAAATACTCAAGATGCTAACTTAATTTGAAGGAAAATTCAGCAAGTGTTTGGTAGACTTTGACTAATTTGAAAAGTCTTGCCCTTATATTTTGAAAGCGGTTCTTTTCTGAGATATTAATTGTTAGTGAGCAGAATGAAGATACAGGGCCAAGACTGTATATGCTGTCAGGATTACCGGTAAGTTTCCTTTCTGCAGAAGTTATTCAGAGATAGGAAACAAATTCCAGTTGGCAGTAAACTGCAGTTTAATTGGCTGAAATTGGTGATTAACCAATAAAGATTTAATGACAATTCAGGAAAATTTCTAGTTATGTTAAAAATAGTATGTACAAATTAAATACTCCCTATGTAAACACTCTTGTATTTAATTAGACAAGTGTAGTGGATGGAGAAGGAGGATTGCAAGTACATAGTAGGGTGAGGGTTGGTTGTGGTGTCTGAAGGGTATACTACACAGTTTCTAAACAAAGCTGAGAAGCCATCTTGTTGGCTTGTGCATTGATAAACATGCAGAATAGATTAGTAAAGGATAATATATTTGCTGGGACTCATGAGACTGCCTTGGGAAAATGTGACTGAATAAAGCAGAGGGCACAAGTATAAAGAAATACTGCCTATATATATAGCAAACTTGACAAGAAATGCAATGATAAATATATGGTTGCATGGTTTAATTAAACTTGAAGTCCAGGGTCGCCTCCTGGTCCCCGCTAAAGGCAATAAGAGACTCTGGATCAAGTGTAAAAATATTAGCCGAACTGAGAGTTTAGATCCAAGAGGAAATGTTGAGCAGATGGACACATAACATTTTTTGTTTTTTATAAAGGAAATTATGCAGTAAACTTATATAAGATTTAAAAGAGCGTAAAAAGAGTTTCCTCTATTAGTATAACCTGAGGCCAGAAGATCATATTTAGAACATGGAACTGACCATGGCGACACTTTAAAATAGCCTGCACATGGTCAGTACTCTATTATCCTGCCTCTTCATATGTCTGTTTAAATACCTCTTAAATGCTGCTCTTATATCTACTTCTGCTTCCCTTGGTGGCGTATTTCAGGTACCTTTCATTCTCGGTTTTAATTAAATCTTGCCTCAAACCTCCTTTAAACATTCCCCCTCTCACTTTAAATTTGTGACATAATTAATAAATCCAATGGGGAATTCAGGAGAAGCTTCAATTGGTGGTAAAGAACACTCGATTCACAACGTCGGGAGTGATTGAGACAAATAACAATTAAAGGTCTGAAGAAGGGTCTCAACCCAAAATGTCACCCATTCCTTCTCTCCAGAGATGTTGCCTGTCCCGCTGAGTTACTCCAGCATTTTGTCTACCTTTGATTTAAACCAGCATCTGCAGTTCTTTCCTACACAAACAGATAAAGCTCAATCAATATAAGCGCGAAAGGAAGTTCAAATCAAATTTATTGGTTTATGCACAAGGAGATTGAGTGGTAAAAAAGGTATATTCTTGCCTTCATTGGTCCGAACACTGTATATAAATTCAGAAAGTCATTATGCAGCTTCATAGGAATATCGCATATAATTCTGCTTCCCCAATTATAGGTGGGTTGTGGAAACTTTGAAAAGAGTGCAGAGGAGGTTTCCCATAATTGTGCCTGCATTTAGTGGGTATTAGTTACAGAGAGGTTGGACAGACTTGGATTGTTTTCTTTGGAACACCGGAGGTTGAGGGGAGATCTAATAGAAGTATATAAAATTATGAGAGGCACAGATAGGGTAGATGGTCAGAGCCTTTTTCCCAGGATGGAAATATCCAATACCAGAGGGCATATCTTTAAGGTGAGAGGGGCAAAGTATAAAGGAAGATGTATAGGGCAGGTTTTTTACACATAGGGTGGTATGTCCCAGGAACACACTGCTGGAGGTGCTGGTGGACGCTGATAATATAGTGGCATTGTGACTTTTGGATAGGTGCATGGATATTAGATAGATTAGATTAGATAACCTTTATTGTCATTCAGACCGAAGTCTGAACGAAATTGAAGCAGTCATACATACAATACAATACAATAAAAACAACACAACAATAAACACATATTAACATCCACCACAGTGAGTCCACCCAACATCTCCTCACTGTGATGGAGGCAAAAGTCTTAGGTTCAACATATAAGTCTCCAACATATCAGACCTCTTTTGCCGTTAGACCAGGACTGTGCTCTGTCAAAACTGTGTGGGAGTTCAGTTGATGCTCAATAACCATCCGACATTGAAATAATTTACGTAGAGGCATCTCAAGTCCTCTGCACAATGGAAACGGGTCATCCATTATCCTGAGGGACTGCTTAAATGGTGCTTTATGACACTGCAAACTGCAAAGTGCAAATAGGAATGTGATTTGCAGCTGAGGAAACATTCCTTTCCCTGTAATAATTATCCTTTGAGTTTCTAGCGAAAACACCTTTATATGTTGCTGACTTAATTCAGTATTTATATTTCTACATCTGTTCCCACTGTTTCCTATTTTAAAGTGTTTTTAAAGTGTTTCCTATTTTAAAGTGTGTTTAATAGGCAGAGTAGTCGAGTACGCAGAGGTGAACCAAAGTTTTCATCCATTGTCATTAGGTGAAACGACCATCTTATACCACCAAATCTAAGAATCAAATTCCTTGCAGAAAACATGCCCTCTAAGTATACAGTAACAGAAATGCAGTTTGATTAAATATACTTCATGCAAATAAGTTTTCGCTTGATTACAGGGCACAGATAAAGACAGTCAGAAATAACAACCTCTGAATCAATGCGTCTGCCATTTGCAGTCTGGAATACAAGGTCTAAAGTACTGTTTAGTCTGGACCGTGATTTGAAGTGTATGGTATGTGCATTGTCAAACACTAATGAGTACCTTTATGGTGCTCGGAATCCACTGAACATATCTGGAAGTCATTTTTGCTAGTTTTAAAGGGGAGTGAATTGCCCAGTGCACACTAGCCACATCATGGAACTAAGTCTTACATTTGATTATGGAGTATAACTCTGTAATGAGTGCTGAATTACTCTCTATTTGACCCTACACATGATACTCCTAAGGAGAAATCATTGTTTAATTTGTTGTGCTACACACTGACTGTGGTGAACATGTGTAAGAAGGAACTGCAGATGCTGGTTTAAACCAAAGATAGACACAAAAGCTGGAGTAACTCAGCGGGACAGGCAGCATATCTGGAGAGAAGGAATGGGTGACGTTTTGGGTTGAGACCTTTCTTCAACATGTACACAATCGTTGCGTCGTGGCTACCCCTCGAGGTCGAGGACGATGGTCTACGTTCCGTTGTTTTTATGGAATCACCACTGCCTTGTACACTAATATTTTGGTGTCTGTTCGGATGTCACGATTTTGAAAGACTGAGCTATTTAACAAGGCATTCAAAATTTATTCTTCGCAACCCTTGGTTAATTACTCATGAGATTAGGAATGGGAAAATATTTTAAGTTTCATACTCCTGGGTTAGGGAAGGATCTTTAACCTAGTCTGATATTTTAGCACACTATTACAATGTTGCTGCACAGTCTTTTAGTTGAAATGAAACCATCTGAAGACTCCATCTATGATTCAGAGCGGGGCAGTTCTCCTTGTTCTGACTAATATTTACCCTCTGCCAACATCACTGAAACATATTACTGTTTGTACGACCTTGCACCTTCTTTGCTGAGTGCCTCCACTTATGTTTATAAAAAAAGACGTTTTATACCTGTATCAAATAGTTCAAAGCAGTTTCCAGTCATTGATGTAAAGGTGTAAATGTTATTGATAAATAATGAATTTGAATGCCTTGCTATTGCGAAGGTTTCTCTAATGTGCAGTTGAGAGATTGTCACATGGCTATTTGACCATAGCAAAATAATCTGCTGGCCTTCCCCGTCTGGGCTCTCCCGCACAGAATGAGCATGGTTCCAGGGACACAATCCCAACGACAGTTGATGACTCAAAAGGAGAGGAAGGAATTGATGGAATGAGCCCAACTAGGGGAAATCTTTCATAACAGTAAATGCACTGAGTGGTGTAATATCGAAACACAAACAAGAAGGTTAAAGTCTGAAGAAGGGTTTCGGCCCGAAACGTCGCCTATTTCCTTCGCTCCATAGATGCTGCTGCACCCGCTGAGTTCCTCCAGCAATTTTGTGTACCTAGGTTAAAGCCTGGTGTGTGTGGAATCACTCACTCATTCTCACCAAGCATCAGGGGGTCAATAAGGCTGGATGTTCTTGAGCCATGCGAGAAGCTGTGTTGTGTCTTTTGATCAGACAAGGCCATCTTTGCTGATGAGTGGGATCGACAGTGAAATCGCAGCTCTGATGTATCTCTTGATGGCTGCCCGATAATTTGACTACCATTGTTTGCCGCCCATGTCAAAGGGTGCCACTCATGCCAAAGGGTTGTGCTGTGTTGATAGCCACTGCTCGTGCCCCTTGTGCCAACACCCACTCCTCATTTTTATATGTTGTCTGTGCATAATTAACTGTCCAAAGATACCTTACCAAACAAAATGTAATGTTGCAGCTTAAATTAGGCAACCAAGAGCATGGCTCAATAGTATCTTAAATTAGAAAAGACAAATAGAGAGACTGAGGATGTTGGGAGGAAATTCCAGAGCTTCAAGTCTTAGTGGTCATTGGTGGAGTATTTAAAATCATGAATGCTCACGGCCTCATTTAGAGGATTAGATGTCTTGAGGTTGTTCGGCTGAGAAGAACTGGGGAGGTGTCCATAGAGGGATTTGACAGTGGAGATGACGATTCTAAAATCAATGTGGCTTGACCAAGAGACGAGCGAGCACAGGTGTAATGGTTGATAAGCAAAAAAGAGTAGTGATGTTCTCTCTGTTATCCTGGCTAATACTTTTTCATCAACATTTCAAAAACAGATAATCGGTTCATTGTCTCAGTGCTACTTGTCTCGGTGCTACTTGCTGCAGGCAAAGTAGCATCTTGAGACATCTTGGAATGCAAGGACCAGTTGGGTTGAAGGGCTTGTTTGTGTGTTGCAGTACTGTGACTATTTTCTGTACTACTATGGTGATATTATATTCTGATACTATTTTTAACTGTTGTTCTTCGGTAAATCAAATCGAAATTTTATTGAAAATTACTGAGATTTTTGAAATAAAAACAAAAAATGCTGTATTTATTCAGCAGGTCAGGCCCCATCTGAGGGTTGATACTGTTAAGCCCTGGAACAAATTTACAGTATCTCATTGATTTTTAAGGGGTTTATGATGTATTGCAAGAAATGTGAAGGTGCTGTATAAATGCAAGTCATTCATTTCCCTAATACGGAGTGTTCTGCTATAATGTGGTTGATGCGTCCTGAGAAACCTTGTTATATAGAAAATTGTGTTTTAAGAACAATTGCATCAATGGGGAAGAGAGTTGGAGGGGCTAGAAAGTTTCAGACTTGCAATAACAAAGTTATTTTTCATGCAGGATTTTCAAAAACAAAGGTCTTTTTATTAGCTATAATTTTATTTTTGTTACTGCAAGCTAAAAATAAAGGCTGTATGTTACATTGTTTAATAGGTTATCATTGCACAAGAGTCAATAGAAGTGATTGCTTGTCAATAGAAGTGTTTCCCTGCAGTGAAACTGTTGGACTGTGCTCTTAAGAGACAATGGTGTTAGGATGTTTAAGAAGGAACTGCAGATGCTAGAAAATCGAAGGTAGACAAAAATGCTGGAGAAACTCAGCGGGTGAGGCAGCAACTATGGAGCGAAGGAAATAGGCAGCGTTTCGGGTCGAGACCCTTCTTCAGTCTGATGTGAGGGGGGCGGGAAGAAGAAAGGAAGAGGTGGAGCCAGTGGGCTGAGGGAGAGCTGAGAATGGGAGGTGAAAGTAGGGACTACCTGAAATTAGAGAAGTCAATGTTCATACCGCTCGGGTGCAAACTGCCCAAGCGAAATATGAGGTGCTGCTGCTCCAATTTACGGTGGTCCTCACTCTGGCCATGGAGGAGGCCCAGGACAGAAAGGCCGGATTCGGAATGGGAGGGGTAGTTGAAGTGCTGAGCCACCGGGAGATCAGGTTGGTTATTGCGAGCCGAGCGGAGGTGTTCGGCGAAGCGATTGCCAAGCCTACGCTTGGTCTCACTGATGTAGAGCAGCTGACATCTATAGCAGCGGATTAGGTATTGGGTATTAGGCAGCAGTATTAGGATTACTGCAGGAAACAACATCTTTCCCCCGGACTCTTTTTTTCATGGATTCCTTTATCATTTTTCCCATTTTTCCCAAAAAAAACAAAGAATAAATAAAACATATAGAAAACAAAAAATCTTGAGACCTTCTGAGCATCTACATATTCAGTCGTGTCATACACGATAGTGTTTGCACGCGTCTTTAAACAACACCCTTGCCACTCGTGCTCCCCTGGTGTGATATCTATTCCCTTGCATGAGGGATGTCCCAGCCAGACTCTGCCCCTCCATGTTCAGCAGTGGAGGCCCCTCCCCCCATCCTAGTCATCCTGCCAGTTCCACTGTTCGCATCCATATATCCCCTCGTTATCACCACTTCCACAGCTGGACCATCGACCATGGTGGTCTACTCCTTTCCTTGGTCATTGGTGCGGCTCTGATTTGTTCTGAACCTCAAGTAGCCCGAAGGGTTTTGTCCTGAAACGGACCTATTTTTTTTCTCCAGATACGCTGAAGGACTCCAGACTGTTGTCCTCCCCAAGGGATTCACGTCTATCCCTGCAGCCTGTATTTGATCTGTCAGCTGTGCTTCCTCTTTCCTCACCAGATCTTCAATATCTCTTTTCAGTCAGGGTTCGCTAATTCTGCCAGCTTTGCCCTTCACTCTAACAGGACTTGGCCTTGAACGCTCACTGTCTCCATTGTAAAAGCATACTCTGTGCCAGCAGTCCCGTTACCTGCTATTATCATTGCTGCTGCCAGGCGGTGGGTGAGAGGAGAGGGGAGGGGAGGGGAGGGGAGGGGCCAGGCGGTGCTTCAGGGGGACAGCGGGGGCGGGGCGCCGGGAGCCGGGCTGCTGTCTCCGGTCATGTGCCTGTCGAGCCCGCTGCTGCAGGGGCGGCCGGCGGCGCAGAAGGGAGGGAAATGGTGAGATGTCGCAAACCTTTACCGAATACCGCTGCCTGTTATAACCTGCACGGGGTTGACAATCGCGTCCGGAGGGCCCACCGCACCGATGCAAGGCCGGCAGAGCAGCAGCAGGCCGGCGGCTCGCTGGCGTCTAACGGGGCCGCCGCTAGCAGGCAGGCGCGCTTCAGGTACTCGGGAGCAAACCTCCTCATCTCTCTCCCGTCCGCTGATCGGTGGGGCCGGCCCGAGCGACAGTAATCAGCCGGGGATGGGGTGGTGGGAGGCGGAGGCAGAGGCCTAGAGCGGATTATCCGAGCAGGAGGGACGGCCCGCCCCGCGGGGAGAGTTTAGGAAACACCGCGGGCTGCCCGGCGTCCGTGGGGGTCAACTGGGCCAGGCCGGAGGAGGGAGGAGAGGTCAGCCGGGCCGGACAAGGCCGTGGGGGGCTGGTCGTAGTCTAGTGACACCCGGGCAAGAGACAGGGAAGTGGAGGCTGTCGTATGGGTTATCTGGGCAGGAGAGGTGAGCACTCCAGCATCAGCTAAAGTTATTTAGAAGACGGGGTGTGTCTTCGCAGGAGTTATGAAGGGCAGGTTCCTCTTCGAATGGGGGGGGGGGGGGGGAGTGAGATGAGAGGAGGTGGGAAGGAAGAGACTGGCATTGGCAGGAGGCATCTGTGATAGAGGTTGAGCACATTAACTGCAGCTCAGGCCGCTGGGACAAGAGAAGATGCTAGAGGGGTTGGTTACAAGTGACCCAGTTGAAGAAGGGTGAGTTTGGAGAACTGAGTGGAGATTCCTGGAAAGGGAGAGGTACCTACAAGATATTCTGTTTATCTGTGGTGTGGAATGGGGCAAAGTGGGAAGGCAAGATAGCAGCTTTTAATCAATGTTCGAGGTGGGAGGGAGATCCATATTCAGGTATCTCAAAAGAGGGAGGAAGGGAATGGAGGAGGGGGGGGTTGCCATTTGATTGCTGAGGGCGAAGTGCTCTTAGGTTGTTTGGGGGTTGGAGGTGAGGGGGTTAAGGGAGGAAAGGGGAGGGTCTGTCAGGTATTGCTGGGATGATGGTGCCGGCAGGAGAGCTGTGATTCATTGCTTGTAAAGCTGTGAGTTTGGATGCTGAGGAGATGCAGGAGCGGGTGATTGGTGTTTTTATGCAGTGATGCTACTTGCTGATGATTGGCCGGGTACTCTCTGCAGTGGAGAGGGGAGGGAGGGAGATGGCTCGTGTTTGGGGAAGCGCGGTTAAATCAGAGTGCACGGCAAATGCGCAGTGTGCCAGCCAGGCACAGAGATGGTGCGTTTCTGGTGAGTGATGTTGGCTTTCCTCTCAGTAGTTGAGCAAGGTGTTACAAAGATGGCAGCAGTAATGTAGATGATGGAAGTTTTATTTTTAAAAATTTTAAATAATTCAGAACAATGTTACTGTATGTACTAATCAAAAATAGGGGAGGAGTAAATACACCCCATCTGTCATGGAAATGTACAGGATGTCACAAAGAAGAATACAGAATTAAATGGGAGAATTAAAGAGCCTCGCTATTGTGTGGGCTAATCAGGGAGATCTGCATACATTTCGCACTCGCGATTCTGGCATGATTGCATCAACATTTTGTTTGAAGAACAATCTTGGTTCCTCTCATTAAGATGCCGTACCCTCCCTGACAAGAAAATCCTCTAAGATGGAGAGTGTGCACTGCTTTGTCACTGCCCGTTGGTCTGTCCTACAGGTTGTTAGATATTTAAAATGTTCAGACATTAGACCCAACATGTTACCCCAACTGGGGTTCTTTCATAAAACTTGGCTCCTCAATCAAACTGCATTGCTCCGAGTTCATTTCCCTGGCCACTTGATAATTTAACCATTTGAGGACAAGGCAGGGCATCTCAAACAAAATGCATTCATCAGATGATGCTTGCAGCTTTTGATTTGGGTGTCCTGGGTTGTACAACACCTAATTTCCTTCCAATCCTCAAGATATTTGATTGAGAGTTGCGTGATATCAGTGCTATGAGTACAATATCACATGTTTGATACAAAATTATTTGTGATTATTGACCTGTTGTGCACTAGGAAAGATATTCTTGTCTGCAGTTGTGCTTGACACTGGATTTAAAAAATAAATTGTTGAATCAAAACTGAGACAAATTTAACTAAATTGACTTGACTAAAAACTTGGCTATTTCATCCCCCCTCTTGCTGCATGCCTTGCTCATTTATTCCTGCCCCACCTGTAAAGTTCACACATAAAGTTTGTTCATGCATTTCATATCCTATAGCACACTGAAGTATATAAAATTTGACTATCTGTTGAGACATCCTGTCCCCCTCTAGCAATGAACATCTTCCAGCTTCCTTTGGGCAATTCTGTTATCATACGGTCAAAATCCTTTTTAGCCCAGCCCAATTTTTCCAGTTCTGGGCTTGTGGATAAGCCTCTCTGCTTGTCCAGTGTTTCTCACCATTACCGCTGGTATCACACCATGCAACATTTACAAACTGCATGCCTTAAATTGACTTAATTATTAAAGTTCCTGGATATTGCAAATGGGACTGCTGTTTCCAAGTGATGTGTGTTGCATTGTTTTTCCCCACTGTGTCGACCACCTGCTTTCATACAGCAGGCATTCATAGTCTTTAGCCTTTGCTTAAGACATGAGAACATAAGAAGTCACAAAGTGCTGGAGTAACTCATCAGGTCAGGCAGCATCTCTGGAGAACATGGATAGATGAGATTTTGGGTCTGAAGAAGGATCCCGACCCAAAACTAGGAGCAGCAGTCAGCCGCATGGGTAGACTCGAGTCTATTATGATATTCAATAAGATCATGGCTGATATGATTTGGCCTCTGCTCTCCTTCCAGGCCTGATCCCATAAGCCTTTATTTTCCCACTAGTGCAAAAAAAGATCTTTCATCCTTCTACTTAATGACTTGGGGTTAGAGAAGCCTAAAATCTCCCAACTCTCTGAAGGAAGATGTCTCTCCTCATCTCCTTTTCTTTATTCTGTCACTATGGCCCTTTAATTCTAGATCTATTGCACGAGGAATATGTGCCCCTAGCAATCATGTGCTGCCATGTGTTCACCTTTCTCCAGTACCAGCACGCAAGCTGCTCGTCATGCACTGACACGCTAGCAGAGATAAGGTCATCCCATTACTTCTCCTGGTAAAAATGTACCTTTAACAACAGCAGAGATCAGTTCCGTACTGGGTGGCAATTGGGATGGTACTCCCATAATTGTTCCTATTCCAGTCACCAATGTGCTTCACTGCCAGTCTGCCTGCTAGGTGCTAATTTGTTCCACCTTTTGTGAAGGATTAACCAACCGCTTCTAATTTATCTATGGGCATAATGTGTTAGTCATTGTAGCCTGAAGGGATCTTACTTGAATTAACACATTCATTGTCGTCATTGACTACACTAAAGTCTCTGTTTATACAATGGACACATACCACAGAACTCACGAGCTTTGCAATGGATCTAAAATGGCCTGGGGTAAAACTCCTTTCCCCTTTATAATTGGTCATGCCTTTCTAGGCAAATGGAGGAAGTGTGTTAGGGATCCCAGTCCAAAATGTGTTCCAGTAACGTTTGCTAGAATTTGTAATCATGTGGATGTCATCAAAGATGACTTGAGCTAGGTGGCCAAATCTCACTTTCAAGGTTCATGTGGAATTGGGTGGTACTGAAATCTGTAGGACAGCATGGTTATTACCTTCAGTAGAGGAGAAACTGTTTAGGCACCAGTGTTGGTTCTATGAATCTATTTTGTTAATGCTGTTAATTCTGTGGGTCTGGCATCCATTCAGCATTTTCTCTCCACCCCTTGGACAGCGTCAGAGACTGGCAACTCTCCACATCCCTTGATAAGCCATTCTCTCATGAGATGTTTCGAATCAGCCCAAACTGTTGCCAGCAATGTTAGATAAATTAAATCAACAAATTGGGTGAAGATAGTGACACGCAAAACCAGAAATTAAACAATAACAGTTAGAAAGATGCATCAATCTGAGCAGAATTTCAGGCAAGAGAAAGGTTTAGTCTTTCAGATCAAAGACTCTGGGAAGAAATAAATAAACCTTAACTTTAACATAGTGATCGGGGGAAAGAGTTGGAGCAAAGGGACCACTGTGACTGACTTGTAATTAAATATAAAATGGTGTACTACTGAGACTGCTTCACAATACAAAGTGCTTTGGCAACTGTGTAGTACAGCTCCTCTCTGTCCTTTTTCCTGAGTCACTTTAAAAATGTTTTGTTCTATTTGGACAAGATAACTTTTATTGCCAAGTATTTTGCTGCACTTACCAGTGTTGTTGGCATTGCCACATTCTAATTACCTATTTAAAAAATAGAATTAATTTCTCTCAACTCTTCTCTTCATTTTTTTCTAATCGTGAATTTGTCCACTTGCATCTGACTTGTTAACAAGAGAAAAACTGCCTCGTGCACTTTAAAATGAACTCTTAACATTCATTGTTCAGAGGTAACGACTCACATTTTCTGGTGAATGTTTCTCAGAAACCCTTAACTGAGGTCAGCCTTTGACATTGCTGAGTATAGTTGGGCACAGTCTCACTCTTTCCATGCTATTGTCGATGGAGGATTTGCTTCAGACCACATGCTGACCTAAATGCGGAAATGCCATTTTGTTGTGTCATTTATAGGGCTGCCTGCTATTTAACAGAGAAAATAGCTCCACATTTTTAATAACTAAACTTAGCTGCAAATTCTGAATAACCCAACTTAGCTCCCACAAAATTGGTTCAAATAGATTAATTTGGGGGTTATTTTTATGGATGTCTGTTTGATTTGTGCTTCTGCTCAATTACCTGATGAAGCGTTCAGCCAGAAAGAAACTTATTTTAGTTTAATTGTCCAACCGTGCTGTCTTTAAGAGAATAGAGGCAATATTGTGGAATGGAATCTGTATACAATCTCTGGAATTTCTATTATATTGTAGAGTAAATCTTTTTGAGAACATGATTCACAAAGTTGGCAAGAAGCATTGTGAGCAAAGTCATACATGCTTAGAGTGGAACTAGTTTTGCAAACTCATCCTTTTTTGTTCCAGAGTATAGAAGAATTAGATGAGATCACAAAGATGATTAGAAAAAAAAATGGACAGTTTAAATGCAGGGAGGAGCGTTCCCCTAACTGAGGATCTGGGACCAGAGGGCACAGTTTCAGAATGAGGGGTGGTTTGTTTAACAACCAGCAGTTTATTGGAACAACTCAGCAGTTTGGAGGGAAATGGAAAGTTGATGTTTCTGTGGGGGACATATTGATCTGCAATGAGAGTGTAGAGGGGAATAGCCAATATAAAGAGGTGAGGAGGGTGCGGCAAAGGCTGGTAAGTGAGAAGAGTTTGGTTGAAGATGGGGTCAGGTGGGGAAGCAAAAGGTGGAGATAGTAACAGAGGCTGGGAGATGTTAAGTGGAGGCAACAAAGAGCTGCCGATGATGGAATAGGACAAGGAAAGGAGAAGCATGGAATAAAATAAGGGAGGTAGGCTGAGCAGATGGGACCAACAGGGGAAGGGGGCACAATGGAAGGAAGATTTGGTTGATGGACAAATGTAGATGGGGGGGGGAAAGAAAATGTGATCTGGAAGTGAGGATTAAAAAGTAGGATGTGCATGAGATTAGGAGAGAGAGAGGTGGGGATGGGAGTTGCGGCTTACCTGAAACTAAAGATTTAATTGTTCATGCCGTTGGCTTGTAGATGAGGAGAAATATCTTTACTTGTGGTAATCGTGCTAAGTTTGTGAAAACTAAGCCAGGTTGCTCAAAATTGGGAACACGCTCCTCTGATTAAAAGAAACATGGTTGTAAATATGAACCTCGAAGATCAATAGATGGGTTTTTAGAAGCATCACGATAAGCAATGTTAAACTTTACTGATTTGCAGATCAGTAGGGAGGTGCAGCTGTCACCCTCCTTCATGGCTTCATCAACTGAAGTTCCCCGAGTTGCACATGTTTTTTTTTAATAAGATAAAGTATAGTTGGGTGAAGTGGTGACAAGAAACTTCAAAAACATTGTATTTGTCTCACCACTAAAGCAATTGAGTATGAACAAGCTGTGTAGCAGTGTGGTTTGTGTGTGAGGCTCTGTTTAGGCTATAATTTGTGTTTGGGATATCCCCATGCCTGATCAGCTGTGTATGTATGATTCCACAGGTTGCATTTCCCCCAGCTGGCTTTGCGGCGCAGGTTAGGCCAGCTGAGCTGTATGTCCAAGCCCGCACTCAAGCTCCGTACCTGGCCTCTGTCTTTTCTCTATTTCTTCCTGCCATTTAGTGTCCTTAAGCCTCTTGCAAAGGTAGGATGGCGGCCAACAAGCAGGGTAAGTGTGCGTTATTTCTAGGTTTGTGACGGGATGGGGAGTGGGGTTGATGAGAGGGTAAATCCAGCATCCATAGGTTGCTTGGTGATTAAATTAATGTATGCTTCTGCTGTATATTGATGTGCTGTGATACTTGCCATCTTTTTCTGTGCCTAGTGGTGGCATGTAGGTAACAACATGTTAAGATTTGTTTTGATAAAGTGAGCAACTGTCTGTATTTCTACTCTGTTTTTCTATTGTGCATTTATTCAACTCATTGGGTCCCAGTACTGGCCAACACAGGTTGGTGCCTCTGATTTGGCTGGGTTTCAAATAGTAGAAATGCAGTCATTAAAATCTACCTCTGTATTGACCATTTCATATACAGACTTGTTTAATTTTTATCTGATTACCCAACTGAGAAGCAAGTTGGTAAATTTTACCCATTGAAGGTGCTATATAAATGTGGGTCATTATTATAATTGAGGTTGAAAATCAGCAAACTGCAGATGATGGAAATCTGAAATAAAAACAAAAAATGCTGGAATATTCTAAAGCCGGGCAGCATCTGCGGACAGAAAACGGAGTTGGTGTTTCCCATGTTTGTTGAAAGATCCTTCATCGAAATCCTAACTATTTCTCTTACTGTAGGTACTGAGCATTTTCAGAGCAGATAACCAAGATGGAAAGGAAAGGTTTGAAGGAATGTGGGCCAGGCATAGGAAGTGGGACTAGGTTGGTTAGGCAACCTGGCTGGTATGGACCATAGGGCCTGTTTCAATGCTGCATATCTAGCTCTATGATGTAGTCAGCCTGCTATGTTGAAAGGCACTGACATCAAATTGTAGCTGTGGAATTGTGTTCATTAGAAATGTACACACAGTAGCATTGGAACCTTTGTTGGTATTCAGCAGGTAGGACAGTGGGAGGCCAGCTCTGTGGCTACTCAGTATTTGCATTGTTCACTTTCACGATACAGATCTATAGAGTTGAGTACAATAATGGCCCAAATAACAAGACAGATCATTTGTCAGTGGAGTGGGTGGCTGTAAATTAAGATCAGACCATCTTCTCTTTTCATAGAAACGCAAGGTATGGCCCAGAGTGTTGCAATGTGCGGGCATTATGATGCCAGCATTAAAACATTCTTGGCTCAGCTCTACCTTCAAGCACCTACTGCTGTCAGTACTAACAACATAAGCTTGACTAAAATTTTAAAACAGGTCACTGGCCTCCATCCAGTTCTGTTGCTGGGGTATTGCATTTGATTCAAAATATGACCTACGGTGTTTTCCTCTTCTGGAACATCTAAATTTGTATCTGGATCGTTGCATTTGACATTGCAAGAGTGATTGATCATCTAATTTATATATGGTCTTTGTGTTCATTTGATGAAAGATTGCCTGAGAATTTGTGGTATGTAACTGATTGGTTCATGTACCATGTCCTGGATATCATTGTTAGTTTAGGGATCTGGGAATTAAACTTTGATAAACTCTCAACCTCAGAACCTATTGCATTGACTAAGCTCTGGTCATTCTTCCCAATATATCTTCTGGCTCGCTGCTGTGTTCCATTGATTCGAGGCTAAGCATTGAATTGTCCTGAGGTATTTTCCAAACCTAACGGCTCTAGCAAGCTTTTTGTAATTAAGTGTTTAAGAACTCTGTTTTAAGATATTTTATCAGAGGGATTAACAGCACTGTTTATTGATGATTTAAAAAGAAGCCTCATTCCCCTGTCATTAAAGAAAACAGCACTCAAATCCAATTCTGATGAATAGAGGGCAACATTGTACAGAATGTGACTTGAAATGAAAGCATACGCAGGATTGAGAGACTGGCTTCAGAAGGTAGATTGACGTGTCTTGAGGTAAACCACAGGCCCCAGTCTGGAAATTCCCAATTTAGGAACATGGATAGTAATATGAATCTTCCGCATCCCAATATTGGGCATTCCTCTCAATCCTTGAATACTTTCTTGATTCTTGATTAGATACTGTTTTTCCGAGAACTTCATGCCTGAATCACTCTAATCAGGTTGAATGCTAGACAAATTGCTGTCGTCCATATTTGAAGAAGTGGTAGATAGAACACTTGTGTAAATCCTAAAAAGTTGAAGCAGAATCCAAGTGGTTTGCGAAAGGACAATCATGTTTGACAAATGTAATAGATTTTTGATGATGTAACTAGCAGTGTGGGCAATGAGGAACCAGGGTGCAGTTTATTTGGATTTTTAAAGCAAAGCCTTACACCCTGACCCAAGCTTCTGTTGTGGTTGTCTGAGGCATCAAAATAATATCTCTCGGGTCACAGGATGAGCAGACTGCAAGAACACTCTCATCTTAACAACAGCAGGAGTGCTCGAGATAACTCTGAAGCATTTGTTGATCCAGAAGTAGGTATTCTAGGCATCCTCCCGAGAATCGTACTATCGCAGAACCCAGCCGATTCTATTCACCACGTTACAACAAGAAACAGTGGAGAGCAATGGACGTGCAAAGACGACAGTGATCTGGTTGTGTTACTGAAACCTGTGCTCTTGAATTGGCCCATTCTCAATCATCAGCCAAGTGATATCATCATCATCAACAAATGCACCATCAACCGTTTACCAAGTTATACTTAATTCCTGCTCATTGATAACCCAGTTTGAGATTTGGACCAGTTGTCTCCAAAGCTCATGACATGGGCCAAAGAGCTGAATTAAGAAGTGAGGCGAGAGTGACTGCCCTTGACATCAAGAAGGCAGTTGGCTGAAAGTGGCATCAGAGATCCCTGGTAAAACTGAAGTAACCAATGGGTAAACACTCTGGTGGATGGAGTTATACCATGTCAAAGGCAGTCAGGATTATTCCTAGGCCCAACCGTCTTCAACTGTTTCAGCAACGACTTTCCTTTCACTTTAAGGTCAGAAGAGATGTTGGCTAAAGATTAAAGTGGTCATTTCCATTCACAACTCATCAATTAAAGCAACACCTAAATATGATACGGGCATTGTCTAGGAAATGGCAGTAGCATGAGTCGGGCAATGACTACCTTTGGCAAGAGTAACAACCTATCCAATACTTTGTGGTATTATTGTTGCCAAATTATCTCTGCGCTAATTAACTGGACCAGTGCCTTCCCAAGCAGGTCAGAATCTGGGTGTGTTGCAGCAAATAATTCTTCTCTTGACATCCTAAAGCCTTTCATGGTCTACAAGCAGTGCGGTGGAATAGTCTTCACATGTCTGAATGAGTGGATTTCCAACAATACCGAGGAAGCTCTGCACCATCCGGCACAAAGCAGCCCGAGTCAATGAAACCCCAGTTATCACCAGAAATGTTCCTTCCTTTCACAACCAAGGCACAGTGCCTATTTACTTGCCCTGGCTACTCTGACAGCACCAGTGTGCTGGGCATTCTAAAATCAGCATCCTTTGCCAGCAAGAGGGATAAACATCAGATGCATGAGCTCGCCACCACCTGCAGGTTCCCTCCAAGTCGCGCACCATCCTGCTTTACAAATCTATCGCTGGCCCTTCATTGTTAAATCCATCCCTGGTCAGCAGCAATGTGTGAGTAACTTCACCAGGGGGATCTGTGGTTAAAGAGTGGTGTTGGAGTACTTAGTGTGTTGCATGCAGTTCTGATTGTCACACTATAGGAAGGATGTGGTTGCACTGGAGATTCACGGGATATTGCCTGGATTGGAGGACTTTAGACATGGGAGAAATTGGGTAGGCTGGGCTTGTTTTCCCTCATGAAGGAGATGGGGAGAGGGGAGTCGAGGCATATCAAATTATAAGAGATGTAGATAGTGACGATGGTTAGAATATTTTTCTCATTGTGTGGTGTCAAAAGCAAGAGTGTGTGGGTCTACAGTGGGAGGTAGGAGTTTTAAAGGAGATTTGACGAGAGTTTTTTTACACAGTGGTTGACATCTGGAATTTGCTGAGGTCGTGGAGTCGGATCCAATGACTACTTTTCAGACACCGACAGGCATTTAAATAGACATGGCATAAATGATTCGGGATTAGTGTAGATGGGCAAAAAAGTCAGCATGGACGTGTTGTGTTGAAGTACCTGGTACTATTCTGTACATCCCTATAACTAATCTGGCTCGCCATAAATGCTGCAGATCCTGAAAAAGATTCAGGCTGGTTGTGGTCAGGCTGGATTTAGATTAGGTTTTAAACTTTACATCTGAGCAAATCTCTACTTGGATAGAGATCTGGCTTGCTGACAGAAAGCCAAGAATAGGGAGAATCTCTTTGAGGAAGGACCACAGGTTAGGGCCTGGCTATTGCACATAAATTATTTAAAATTTTGCACTAAAACACCATTAAACATTTATGATGTGATGTATTAATGTTAAATAATGGAATAACGTTACTTGTTGTGAGAATGTAATGTTCTGTACTAATATATTTTAGAATTTTCTTATGAATTAAATATTAGGGTAATTTTAGGCTGGTGAACTTTAATGAGTGTGATGCCGCAGAAATTGCCATTTACAATCTAAATAAAAGTTGTAGACAAAGGCACTGGGTGATGATGGTGTTCAGCTGGGTGGAAAAGTGAGGAGAATGCAGAGTGTGTAAAGGGCAATAAATGGACTGTAGATAACGTGCAGAAATATAAAATCATCTACTAGGTGCAGGAGCAGGCCATTTGGCCCTTCGAACCATTCAATATGATCATAGCTAATCATCCAAAATCAGTACCCCGTTCCTACTTATTTCCCCATATCCCTTGATTCCGTTAACCCCAAGTACAATATCTAACTATCTCTTGCAGTGAATTGGCCTCCTGCCTTCTGTGGCACAGAATTCCAAAGATTCACAACTCTGGCTGAAAAAGTTTTTCCTCATCTCAGTCCTAAATGGCCTGGGAGGAATAGAAAAGCAGATTATTTAAATGCAGCGAGACTGTTTAATGCTGGTGTCACCTTGTTACCTTAGAGCCATAAGATTAAATTGGAGGTACAGCATATGAATTGAAAGGCAGATTGGATAAGTAAGAGTTAGATTTAGCTCTCAGGGCTAAAGGAATTAAGGGATATGGGGGGAAAGCAGGAATGGGGTACTGATTTTAGATGATTAGCCATGATCATATTGAATGGTGGTGTTGGCTCGAAGGGCCGAATGGCCTATTCCTGCACCTTTTTCTGCACTTTTTTCCCATGTTTCTATGTTGGCCCTCTGACCTGAAAGGCCCTCAAGATACATCTTTCTTATGTACGTGCAGATAGATAGTTATCAGGTGCACCTTGATAACATCAATCTCACTGTCACTAAGATCTCTCCAAGCGTCTCCCTACCTCCCGAGACTGAATCAACGTGGTAGCAGCATTGGGGTGAACAGATTGGTTCTCCCTGACTATTACTGCTTTGTTCTCCCTTTGTCTCATCACCTCCCTCCAGGTTTATTAGCTCCTCAGAAACTTCATTCATGCTTCACTTACATCCAAGATTTCTATGACTGTCCTGGATAGCATGCTTCCTCTGAGCACATCTGCAGCCACTTCCAGCTTGGACCAGGCATTATCCCATCACCCTAAGCTCCCTGGCTAATATTGGCACCTCCCATTCAAATTTCAAAATTTATATCCATGTTTTCAAATTCTACTGTGGCTTCCCCACTTCCAATCTGCAGCCTCCCACGGCCCGACAAACCTCCAGAACCCCATCTTTCTTTCCAACACTGGCATCTTGTGTGTGGCTTAATTTGTTTGCTTCACCATTCCGGTGTCTGGGTCCCACGCTCTATAATTCTCCCTTTAAACTGGTCTGTCTTTGAGGTACTCCTTGAAACCCATCCAATTCACTGTGCCTTTGTCTAATATCTTATGAGATTAATGAATCTTCTTTAATTACATTTTTGTACAGCAATTTGGGACAGTTTATATTTTAAACGGAACTTTACAAATGAGAAATGTAAATTAATATATCGTGACTGATGAAAGTTTAATTAAAATAAAACTTAAGTATTCAGCAGATCAAGCAGCATCTGTGGAGACCAAATATTTAACTTTCCAGATATCTCTCTCTTTCTCCCCCCCCCCCCCCCCCCCCCCCCCTTGCCACCCTCACTTCTCTGCATTGTCTCTGTTCACACTACTGCCTCTACCCCCACCCCCCTGCCATAATTAAGCAAAAGGAAAGTTCCGGAACTGCACAGGAGGTCACTTTTTGATGCTGGAAAAGATAAGACAATTCTCCAGTTGTATACACCCATTATCCTTGTTCTGGCAGTATTCTTCAGATGGAACATTAACTCCACAGATGCTGAATGTCCCCTGTATGTTTCATGTTTTGGATTTATAATGACTGATGTTTGTACACTAAACAGATGCTAACTGAGGCTGCGCTCTGTCAAAGGTGAAGCCAGCAGACAGGGCAGTGCGGTTCCTCTCCCAACCCAGCTCATATACACAGGTCCTTGTAGTTGCCATCACTGGAGCATCCAGTAATATTTCCTGTTATTTTTTGCACCCATTTGAGAATCACTCAATCAGTTCAGATAAACTGTGTAAAAGTGAGGAATCTCCCTGGGTGCTGTCCACCTCATCCAGGTCCCTGGGAGCACATGACGAAAATGATTTGGTGTGAACTATCAGGGGCAGCCTTGTAACATTTCTGCAGGGGTAGTGCTTTAGAGTTCATATGTGATAGGAGTAGAATTAGTCCATTTGGCCCATCGTCTAATCTGCCATTCAATCATCTATCTTTCCCACTCAACCACGTTCTCCTACCGTCTCCCCTTAACCCCTGACACCCTTAATAAATTAATTTTCAAATGCAAAATACCACAGCTGCAGGTAACAACCTTCACTCATTGCTTCAATGCTTGGAAGTACTTCCAAATAAGGAAGATACGATGTACACATTTGGATTTGAAAAATTTCCTCTGGTAGCTTGTGAATCAGCCTCGTATGTAAATCCATTCTCCTAAATGTATGTTTTTACATTTGCTGTCCTCTACAACATAAGAATAGGTGCTGTTTCTCCATGTATGGTGGTGCTGCCTGAGACCTCAGCCATTGCTCTCTCTCCCTCAGCCAGTGCATCAGTCCCGCTGGTGTCAGGACTTTAATGATACTCGTCTGAATCTTGCAGGTTGGTTTGTATAAAACGATTCCCACCCGGCTGCTGTCTCGGGCGTGGGGCCGGCTCAACCAGGTGGAGTTACCCATCTGGATGCGAAAGCCAGTCTATAATTTGTACATATGGACGTTCGGGGTCAATATGAAGGAAGCTGCAGTAGAAGATTTGCAGCACTACCGAAACCTCAGCGAATTCTTCCGCAGAAAGCTAAAGCCACAGGCACGTCCTGTTTGCGACTCTCACTGTGTGGTAAGTTGCATTAAATCCTTCCAGGTATAACAATGAAATCCTGAAGAAAGTACCAAAACAAAATACAAGGTCACCGGGCCCCTTCTCACATTCTGATTCTACTTCAGATTTATTTCCTTCCAGTGCTTGAATTTTGATTGGGTTGTAATCCCCCCTGTCCATTGGGATGACTACCTGGGTTTTAGGTATATTCTGTGTGGCATGCCAGAGGAGCTAGTTTCTGGTCTAAAGTGGAGATGGGGGGGAGAAATCAGAAGAGGTTCCTGTTCCCACTTGTTTAGTGACTAGCCACGGATAGGTACCCACCCCAACCCCTCTGCTGCCCATGTTCATGGCTGTTGCAGGCAGAGAAGTTGGACTGTCCATGGACAGGAGAATTACAGCCCAGTCTATCCAAACTGCACCAAGATCTTGCACTTGACGTGAAAGACTTCCAGATGATATCTGATGGCAGTGGAAAGATCTCGGGTCCCCCGCTTGGTGAAATCCTGGTTTTATTCTGCCACATTTAGGGAGCACAGTGTTAAAGTTCATTAATCACCTTGCGACAGGAGTAAATCACTTCAACGTGTCCGCAATGCATTTGTTACAAACATCAGAATATGTTTATCACATCAATTTGTTAATTTCTATTCAAGCTGGTTCACTGATTAGAGGGAGATGAGGATAAAGCTCTTTTTGTTTTTTTTGAATATTATTTATATAGCTTCAGTCACCTCAGGCTATCCAGAACCACTAAATGGCCAATGAAGAATTTTGGACAATGTAGTCACTATTGTAAGGAAACATAGTAAAATATTAAATGTACATAATGAAGCATTAAAGACTAAGAATAAAGAACCCCTTTTTTCAGCAAAGAGGAAAGCATGTGAATTAATGGGACAACCCCTACAGCACCAAACCATAATCTCTTTAATATTCAGTGGGATAATTGGGTGATGTGGTATTAGCATGTGGGTGCATTAGATAACAGCCCAGGATATCCTCCATATCCAGCCTGTGTCCTAAATCTGAGCACTTGCTTATGTTTTGTCCCGTGCGATGGATGAGAAATTTAACATTAGTTTTGTCGTGGAGAGGTTTCTTGACTATTTTAACTCAACGACGATCGGGTTGTGTGTTGTTGGTCACTGTTCTCATTGTCTTTTCCTAGACCAGTCCTTCTGATGGAAAAATCCTGCACTTTGGGAGGGTGAAGAACTGTGAGGTGGAGCAAGTGAAAGGTGTGACTTATTCATTGGAGACTTTCCTAGGCCCTCAGACCTGGTCAGAGAACCTGGAGATTAGCAACAGTAAGTTCATTTCTCAATACTGGGTTGCACATCTTCTTGGATATTTCCGAATCTTGAGTTATCTCACGAAGCTCTCATTTACCTTCTCACTTGGTCCAGAAATATATCCTTGAAATCCATTGTGTAGTGTAAAATTGGGCAATGTTTCACTGCAGCTGAATATGGAAGGCAGATGAGGAGGCATTTTTATAGGGCCTTCATAATATATGTTTCCGAGTGTGATAATGTGATACAAAATGGAACTAACGATGGATTGACGTAAACACTAGTTGATTGTCAGTGTTACATTGGTGCGCTGAAGGGCTGGTAGCCATATTGCGTCTTTCTACAATTCTCTGCAGTGGGACAAATGTTATTCTCCACACGTGACAGCACAGAGTGAGGGATGCGTGGCAAAAATTGAGAGTGCTTTTCAAAGTCATTTGTAAAATGTAATGTCTTTTTGTTTAGAGGTGTTTTCACAGGCAGGTTTCTGCAAGGTTTGTATTTTAATGACGGGAAAAATACTGGCATGCTTTTTTTGGCAGTGGCCGTGAGATTGGGAGAGGGAGGCGATTGAGTGTGTTTACCCACACTGAAACGCCAGCTTTAATATAAAGTGTCTCTTTCCAAGGCCCTGTAGTTCGAAGGCTTCTTCAACTAGGCTTAGAAACAGAAGGCAAACCTGCAAAGGATATTTCAGAGAACAACCAATATTTCAGTCAAAGTAATGATTTTTTGATAGTGCAGATGACTAAAAGCTTTACCGCTGAATGGTACCGTTGAAAATGATCGAGTGTGCACCAGAGGCAATAGTTTTTGAATGGAGGGGTATGTAATGCTGTGTGAGATTGAACAGATAAGATAATGAGGCCATGGTTGGTTTGAGGAAAAGGGGTTTAATTGCTTAGATCTTGGACTGATTTGATAATACCAAGTGGACCTGAAAAAGCCGAAGTGTCTTGCAGCTCATGAGGCTATCAGAGACCATGGCTTTGATCTTCCCAATAGAGTTGGTGGATTTTTACCGCACGATATAGGAACGATCCTGCTTTCACCGATAAAATTGAATAGTATAATATATAAGAAGAACCCAATTATTCACAATATAATAAGAATTTGGAAACAAATAAAAGTATCCTTGAAATTAAATAATTTATCAGTACTAACCCCACTATTGAACAACCCCGCATTCAAACCTTCTCTCATCGACAACACATATCAACAATGGGATAGACTGGGGATTAGGAAAGTAGGGGATATGTATGAATTGGGCAAACTGTTATCATTTCAACAATTAAAATTAAAATTTAAATTGAAGGATAATCAATATTTTAAATATATACAGGTATGTGACTTTATGAAGAAATATACACATAGATTTCAAACTATATTTTTAGACCCTTTAGAAGAAGCAATGAATATTAAGGCTGATTCACAAAAATTAATATCATACTTTTATAATAATATATTATATAGAGAATCACCCTCAACAGAAGCACTAAGGGAAGATTGGGAACAGGAGCTAATGATAAAGATCTCGAAGGATAGATGGGAAAAGTATTTGATGAATACACATAACTGTTCTATTAATGCAAGACATAATTTAATTCAATTCAAATTATTACATAGACTATATTATTCAAAAACGAGGTTGAATAAATTTTATCCAAACGTCTCTCCCAGATGCGATAAATGTTTGTTTCAAAACGCTAATATAACACATTCATTTGTAGGATGTACAAAGTTGAATAAATTTTGGAGTGATATATTTGATATATTTTCAAAGCTCTTCAAGTCAAGAATAGAACCCAAAATGGAATGGATTATATTTGGAATAATAGGAGAAGATACCAATTTAAATAAAGACCAAAATGTTTTTTTTAATTATGGGTTTATAATTGGAAAGAAATTGATACTTCAATTTTGGAAAAATACAACCATACCAACTGTTAAAATGTGGATTAGGAAAATGATGGACATAGCACGCCTTGAAGAAATGAGACTCCGACTAAGATAAATATGACCAATTCTTAAGGAGTTGGTCTCCTTTCATCGACTTTTTGGAATCATGTGATGCAGCGGTACCGTAAAGATTACTGATTTCAGTTCATGACGTGGATAGATCTACATCTCCGAATATAGATTTGAAAAATTCTCTTTTAAGGGGCCTTCTCTTCTATTTCTACTTTCCACGTTTTCTTTTTTATTTTATTTTTTTATTTTATATATACACACTTCATGTTTTTCTACTCTCTACCATCTATTTTTCCACTTTTTCCCCTTTCTATTATTTTATTTTTCTTGTCTTGCTTACTTCCTTCTCATAACATAAAACTAGAGATTGTACATAGAATGGATTACGGTATGACATAGTTGGCACCTAAAATTAGGTTCCACTGTATTGTTTTGTACTGTATTAACTTCTAATAAAATAAACAAATTTAAAAAAAAATAAAAATAAAAAGAGTTGGTGGAATTTTGAAATCCAAGACCCCTGTCAAAATGATTGGGAATGCTAGAGATGTAAGGTTCTCATATCTATGTGTGGAGTTGAGTCATGTCAGTGGTTCAGTGTGTCTGAATGGGGTGATCAAAAGAGGAAGAATCTAGTGCACAACATATGGGGTGCTGAGACCTTCAAACCACCATGTTGAATTTAGGATTGTGTTCCCTAAGAATATAGATTGCAAGTAAAATGCAGTCAATTCACTTCCTCCAACCTATTATCAAAAATCATCCTCACTGCACGGTTGCTAGGCTTATGCTGCTGATGTTCTTGTTGGGCAACACTGGTTTAGTATAAAGTACAAAACAACGGTGATTTGTAGAATGTGTAAGGAACTGCAGATGCTGGTTTAAACCGAAGATAAACACAAAAAGCTTGAGTAACTCAGCGGGACGGGCAGCATCTCTCCAGAGATGCTGCCTGTCCCGTGAGTTACTCCAGCTTTTTGTGTCTATCTTCGGTGATTTGTGGAATCCTATTTTGATCTACTGTTTGCTGCATAATTCGTTGTAATCCAGCAGATAACACAGAGACAACGTTCCAGGAGCACCTGGTTACAAAGGAAGGCAATGATCTCTATCACTGTGTTATTTACTTGGCTCCCGGAGATTATCACTGTTTTCATTCACCTACTGATTGGCGAGTCTCACACAGGCGGCATTTTCCAGGTAAGAAGTTTATTGTTTGCTTGGGTTTTACTCTGGAATTGAATTGATATTGTAAAAGTGACCTTTATCAGATTTACCCATTAGCAACAGTTAGTTGAAAATCAAGCCAATTCTTTGTATCCTGTTAATGAAAATTAGTGAGAATAAAAAAATATCAAACAAACAAGTATCAAATTCAGACAATTTGTAAGGCAAAAAAAAGGCAGATGTTGGTATGAAATTAAACAAAGTGCTGGAGATACTTGGGCAGTATATGTCGAGAGAGAAGCAGTTCACAGCCTGACCTGCAAAATGCTCCAAGCCATTCAACCTTGCAAGATCCTCTGTAAACATAAGGACACTGGTGTTTAAATAGGGAGAGGTTCCACAGCTGTTCGGGCAAACTGTGGAGTTAACTTTTAGATTGATGATAAAAGGCTGTCAACCTTAAATGTCCATTCTTCTATCACCATAGCTGCTACATGGAATGTTGAGAATTTCCCGTGCTTTCTGGTGGCGTTTGTTAAGATTTCAAGCATCCACTGCATTTTTCCCTTTTAGTCAGGAAAGTCAGAGGCTGTTAATGATGTGGTGGTAGCTTACTAGTTGAGTCACTGGACAAGCATCCAATGGGACAGGTGAGTGAATACATGAATTTGAATCCACCAACAGCAGATAGAAAACTTCAATTAATTAAAATATTCAATTAATTAAATATGGTATGAAAAGTAAGTACAAGTAATAGTGATCTTGGATTGTGTTGAAACCTCTGTCCAGTTAATTTCCTTTGGAACTGAAATATACCCTTGTGACTTACTTTTGACCCACATTAGTGTGGTTGACCCTAAGCTGCTCCCTGAAGGCCACAGAAAGCCAATCATGTTAATCAATACTGGTCACACCAGCGCTTCTCATGTTCCAGTTACATCACATATTAACAAAAACAAGCACATTGAGCACCATGGTTGTATAATGGAATGGGTATGGAGGCATTGGAGAGAATGCAGAGAAGATTTGCGGGATGGTACATAAATGCGGGTACACATCAATAAAGGACCTGACTTAGTTACTCTGCGTGAGGAGAGAAGCTAGAGGGGTAACATAATGGTATTGGCAGAATGAATACAGATGTTTTCAGTTATGGAGAAGAGGTGAAGAAAGACCGTAAGTATATGACACCAAATGTCCAACAAGGAACTGAAAGGGGACCTCATGTCCGAAGGAGGTGAGAATGTGTAACTCTGCCACAGAGTGGTTGGAGACAATATTACGACTATTTAAGGGAAGACAGGGCAAGCAGATGAGGGAGAAGGGAATGGATCATTAGTCCATAGACCCTGCGTTCAGTGCCTTTCCACTCACGGGCAGTTCCACTCTGAGAGGGAAGCAATGACTGGACTAGACCATGCAGCTACCCTGTGGAAAGTAGCATGTCTGAAACTTTCCCAGCAGCCAGCTCTCGTGTTGTGGGTCAGATACTCTTCACCCAGCTCAATGCTTTGCTGTCGGGTAACATCCAGTGCCAGGTAATGGATATAGATGAGCTCTCTGATCTAACATGCTAGTTTCCACGACACAGCCTAGAATCCAGCTGCGTGTGCTAGCTTAGTCTGGAAGGGTATGAATGAGATGGATCTAAAAATGACCTCAATCAGAGATCACTTTAATATTAATGCCATCTCCTTGACGGTCAAAAGAGATGCATAAATAGAACCTCTTTCCCTGAAGATTGACAGCAGGATGGGTCTGTAGGTTAATCTCTAAATGAGATTAATGGAGCCATTGGTAATCAGCTCGGAGCTCACTGGGTCCTATATTTAAATCTCATACAGTAAAAGGTGGAAGAGACTATCTTGAATAAAAATGATTTTCAACATTATTCTTGTTCAAAAATCAAAAACTCAGATAAAAATGGAAGGTTTCTTGCTTATCAATTGTAGGACCCATCAACGTGGTGCGAGTGAAGAAGTGGATCATACTCCTTGGAGCATAGTGGGTTAAAATGAGCTTTAAAGATCTAACTGATACGGGATTTTGATAAGAGAAAAACCTCTTTCCACGAGCAGGGTATCAGTCATCAAAGAAGACGGTTTTGCGATAATTAAAGACAGGATCAATAAGAGGAGGGAATTAGATTTTTTTTAGCACTCTGAGCAACGATCAGGAATTCACTGCCAGAAAGTTGAAAAAAGATTCAATAAACTTTCAAGGAAATTGTCTGATTTTTAAAAAAATGCTCAGGGAAAAAACAAGGGTGTGATATTAATTTATATCTATTTTAGGATACAGTCCTTCAGATTAAAAATTCTGTAATTACAAAAGATAACAGCGTTGGGCCATTTTGATTTCTATCCAAGCAGTAATCAGGATGACATGCAGTTAGACAAGGGTGTTGAATCATGGTTGGCATTGGCACGTTGCCTAGCTAACAGTGGTTGTGTATTGGCAGCTGGGAGGATAAACCCAGATTGCATTTTTGAATGGATTGTTCTTGTCTTCCCTCAGGCTCCCTGATGTCGGTTAATCCAGGAGTAGCTCGTTGGATTAAGGAGCTTTTCTGCCACAACGAGCGGGTTGTCCTGGCTGGAGATTGGACTCACGGCTTCTTTTCACTCACAGCCGTTGGTGCCACAAATGTTGGATCCATTCGCATTTACTTTGACAATGTGAGTAGGGTGGATGCCTATGGGAAGGAAACCATGTTTTTTTTATTTTGGATTGTGGTTTCTTGCTTGCAGCTCACCATTTAGGACGAATGGTAATCAAAGAAAGTTGCAGATTCTGAAAGCCTGAAATAAAATCAGAAAATTATGGAAACTTAGCGGATCAGTCAGGATCTGTGGAGCCGAAAGGAGTTAACATTTCAGGTCATCTATAATGTAGGAGTTTTTTTAGCAATGTGGGTATAGCGCTTGATACTGGTAGATGGTAGAGTAGGGCAGAATGTACATTTATGCCCTTGATCGAGGGTTATCAGTGAATTAGCAACCAATGGATTGGAATTTCATCTCTCTAAAATTACTGGGTGGATGTTTGTTGTCAGTCAGTTGTTGTACGTATTTCATATCCTGTGAAGCGGGACCAGAGGTTCTCACTCTTACTGTGCCCACTTACATGAATGGACATTTTGAACAAAAATGAAATAGAAATGCCTGAATCACTGTATATCTACAAGTGTAATCCTCACAATTGATGTGATAAAGGAACCTGCAGCGTTTCATCAAATTCTTATGAGAAGTGGGGTGGGGAAAGTAATTGCAAGGTATCTGTGGGCACCAGTGATCTTATGGCAGATTGTGGTTTGATAGTTTGAACCTTGAATGGGCAAAGCTTGATGAAGAGCATTACCCGATTCAACATATTTTCTGCGCCTAAGAGGCCGAGGCTTGGGACAATTTGGCACAGGCTAAAATTCCCCCTTTTCACTCAGAAAACCATTGGCGCGAAGGCTGGGACATCTGCCCTGTGGACCTGCGCTAGGTTAGACCTGGCACTAGGATGGTGGTTCCATCAAAAGCAATGGGAAGAAACAGACTGTTGACAGCATTGCAAAACACTGTCGATATTGGAAATACTGAGCAGGTCTGGCCGGCAGCACCAGTGGAAAGAGAAACAGACTATGGTTCTGGTTGGTAACCAGTTATCAGATTGTGAAAAACAAATTGTCGTTCTGCAGGTCCCTGAATCATCAGTGCAGTGTTACTTTTAGATTTGGTGCAGCAGCTGTGATATGTGTAAATGACTCAGTAATATCTGTGTGGATACGGGTCAAGTTCCCTGTGGGAAATAGATTACTGGAAAATCCTTGGCACATGCTTGTTCTCATTTCTGGGCTTTTTGCTCTTCGTGTTTTATTATTAATGTTTTATGTGTCATTCCTCACTGTCATTGTATGTCATGTTGTCACATGTGGGCGAAGCACCAAGGCAAATTCCTTGTATGTGAATACTTGGCCAATAAACCTATTCATTCATTCATAATTTCCCTGAGGGGATCAATAAAGTATTTATTATTATTATTATTATTATTATAATCTTACATCTATTTCGACGGATTCCCAGATCCTCCTCTTTCCCTTGTTGCATGTTAGGCTATTTCCATTTCCCAATTCACTTACTTTGACCTACTGTTAAAATAAGCAACTCAATTTCCTTTATTGTTTTTCGCATTTCATTTCTTGTTACCATTAAGCTTATTGTGGGACAGGCATCTTAGTTTTATTGTTCAATTGGAAGTGAAAGCTGAAGAGCTACGGTACACAATTGCTCCTCAATGGCAGCTTCATGCTTAGTTGATGAATACCAATGTTAAGCCCTTAAGACTGTCAAATTGTTGAAGCCATTGTCCATCAAGACTTTGGTTGACTATGGAATGGGATGGTACTGCAGGAACACGGCATTTTACTGTATTATTTTATTTCGCACAGGATCTGCACACCAACAGCCCTCGCTACATGAAGGGCTCATACAATGACTTCAGTTTTATCACAAACAACAACAAGGGAGGGGTTACGATGCGGAAAGGAGAGCACCTAGGCGAGTTCAACTTGGGCTCCACCATCGTTCTCATCTTCGAGGCACCAAAAGACTTCACCTTTAACCTTAAACCTGGACAGAAGATCAGGTTTGGAGAGGCGCTGGGGTCCATCTAGTAGAATCACTGTCAAAACATCTCAAATTGGAATGGAGTAACGAGGAGGAAGTTCAGACTGGGAAATATGAGAAATTGCCATAACGAAATATGGTTTAAGTTCTGGCTGCTCCTCCTCTCGTCATTACTGCAGAAGCATCTCCCACAGCCTCCATCTAAGGGAGCAGGTGGACCACGACTGGCGCAACGGTTTCCTTTGAAACATGTACTGACCCTACCCAGTTACTCCTTTAAATAGGAAGCTGATGGGAGGATAGGGTTTGGAACATGTGCAGTGCCATACTTTCCGTGCAAAGAAGAAACCTGGCAGGTCACCAGGATTAAAAGAACTTTAAGAGATGAACTGAGATTTTAGGGCCCAAGTCAAAATGGGCTTAGCAAGGGGATCCCATAGAACATTGCAGGAGTTGGTGATGCAAGAATGTTTGCTGAATAGCTCCATGCAGGTGAACAAGTGGGTCATTCTAACTTAGTTCATGCAGTATTTTTATATCCTTAAGAAAAATAATTCTCATCCAACTACATTTCAGAGAAAATAAAATAACGACTGTTCCAAAACCTACTGCTGCTGAACTCCTTTTGTTTTCTAACGCTGAGGGCAGCAATGCTAAAACTTGAGTGCTGTCTTGTGTTGTAAGTGTTTATTGAGACATCAGTTTTGCGGGTGGGCAGTGAACAAATGAGGGTAGGGTGGAAAATAAGCAAAATCAGGTGCAAGGTGTGAAACAAGTCACTGATTAGGATTTAATATCCAAATAATGGAGATGAATTTATATTTTTATAAATTCATAATTTGGCTTCAGCCGTTTAAGCTGCTGCGTTGGTGATCCATCCTCTATGCTGTATCTCAGTCTGAGCCAAGGGGAATGACCAGAGTGACTGACCTTGTTTTGTAGACCTCGATGACAGCATGTAAGAAATAGTGTAACATTGAAGACAATACAACTGGCGTTGTAGGGTCCCTACAATATCCAAGAGACAATTATTTCTTGCTCTCTCTTTTACTTTAAATGCATAATCATGTAATTAAATGAGGTTTCAAAACATGGAGGCAAACCACAGGTTGTTGAATTTTCCCAGAGTGTCAGCATGCTTTTATATCAAACCACCACCAAAGAGGTTACGGGCAAGCCCTTGGTCAACAGTGTTGCTAAATTCTGCTAGTACTGGTGAAATCTGCATGTTCTGAAAATCACTATTTCAGTTATTGGCTTCAGCACTAAACAAATGCTATTTTGAAGCTCGAAACACTTCCCTTAGATTCTCTTCCACAGTTTGGTAGCAAACATCTTACCTGCAGCACTAGAAGGAACAGGAGATTTAAGACAATTGTTGGTTAACAGTATTTTTTGTGATGTTTTTATAATTCAGGAGTGTCTGGTTCAAACCTGCTGCTATTGACTGCAGGATTATTTTCATGTGGAATGGTGAACAGTGACCAAGGAATAAAATGAATTAGTATTTCACAAGATTTATTTATTTATTTGAGAATTGCTTTCAATATTCCTTCTTGCTTTGGTATGAAATCTTGAATGCCTGATTGGATTGTGTGCGTGCGTCATTGTCCATCATTTGAGATTGCTGGTGAAAGTTTGGAAATGTCAACGTTCTGCCACGTGTTCCCTTGGGCAGTTTCTCCATTTGCGCCCTTGTCTTATGCTCATTGGGGATTGAGAATTAATCTTGGTTCGTGTAGTTGCTTCACCACAGGGATCCTCTAGTGAAAGCAAGCAAGAGGGGGGTTTGGAAACAACGGTGTTATACGCTTTATATTAAAAGTCTTTTATAAATTATAGTAATCAATTTGAGAATTTGGTTAAGTATTATCACTGAAATGCTGCACTGGGCCACTGCAAAAGATGCAGTTGTCACAGCTATGTATTTTGGAGTCCACACAGTTAGACATTTACATGTGCTTTATATTTTTACATGTTATTTTGACATAAACTACAGACTTTGAAAAAAAAACAACTCCTGTACTCTCGTTCCTTAGATGTCTCATGACCTCACGTAGTCCAGATGATAGACGTAAATCTGTTCATTGCACGATGAAGATTCCAGAAACATTTCACATCATTTGCTGCTTCCACAATTGCATCCCCAAAAACAGGCCCTGAGGTGGGAGGAATTCAAGATGCAAGCAACCTGCTTGTGATTGAAGAATCAAGTTTCCTTATGCACCAATAAAGATTGCAATTTGCTATGGTGATAGATACCATCACACAGTCAGGATCTCCCGAATCTCCTGCACTCTGGCAACCTGGTGCTGTATATGGGGTGTGTCTCTTTTCAGCTTCATCGAAAGCGTTTTGATGTCTATCTCCAGCTTGAAGTGAACATAAGAATAAAGTCAAAGCCTCTCACCACATCAAGAATCAAAGTTAAGCCCACATGCTGATTACATATCCAATATTTCAATAGTGTTTCTTGGAATAAACATGACATACATGCAAAGATATGGTGCTGAGTGTAATTTAAGCAAATTATGTAAAGTTGAGGCATTATATCAGTGATGCTTTTCCAGGCAATATCAAATAGCAGGAAACAAATAACCTCAGCCAAGGTTCATGCAGGAGGACATGCATGAACAATTCTGTAAACTTAGCAATCAAGTTGGATGCATGTGTGGGGGGGAAAGTTGGATCCATCTCCAATACCATGCAGGTGTCCGCCGTCAATTTACTATGTGCATATTTTTCCAATATTAGACATCATGCTGAATATAAATTCTAATTAAAAACCATACCAAAAGGCTTTCTCACTGGGGCCGTGTCAGATGCAAGGTGTTCTGTTACACTATGTAATGACACAACCCTCACAGTAACATGATTGCTGAAGTAAGCTTGTAATGTTTGGAGCAGTCCATTATGGAAGAGGAAGTAGGTGATGCATCATGTACAGTTGGGTCATCTTGTGTAAAAGCGGGACTTGCTTGGATTGGAGGCAGTTCAGGAAAAGTCTCCAAGCTTTGTGGTAAAGCAAAAATAAAACCGCGGGTGCTACAAACGTTTAGTTGCTGCATTCCATTTTCTCTCTTCTATTCTTATTGATCTCCCTCTATTTACATCTCCACACAGATCAGCTGTCCCTGACAAGTCTTCACCACCCTCTCTAAGCCAACAACACCACCACTTAAATGTCATTCAATCCCGCCTGGTCTTGACCGTGTCAAACCTTCTGGTCTGTTCTTTCTACCCACCCTATCTATGCTGTTCCTTCACCATTGTTGTGCCAAAATCCAACACTGTGGGTATACCCCACAGCTCCAGTTCTGCGGCAGCTTGCCACCACCTTCGCAAGGGCAACTGGGAATGGGCAATTGAACACTGTCTTGTCTGGTTAAGCCAACATCCCTTGACAATTTTATCCCTCATAATTTTATAAACCTCTGCTATGTCACCTCCAATATTCCAGTGAGAATAAACCCAACCCATCATGTCCACATCATGTCTTGTTATAACTGCAGCCTATGTTCCAGCAGTGAAATTTTGTAACGATAGTTTCACAGGATGGAAACAGACCCTTCGGCCCAACTCGGCCATGCTGACCAAGATGCCCCATTTTAACAAATCCGATTTTCAATATCCGATAGCCAGAAAGAGACGGATGAGAAAAATAGTGGTAGGAAATAACAGCTATGGTATAATTTTTCTACTGTGGTTTGGGGCCTAACAAGGGAAGTATCACCACCCAGCCCAACACATTCCCTCCCGCAAAATCTGCTTCCTCCTTACATACAGGAAGCACTACATTGTATTATCAAAATTTTTAAGCCATCTGAATAGTTCCTGAAATCATCTGTAAGACACGTTTGACCTTTCCAGCACTGATTTTCCCTTCCTGAGATTCTGCTGCGTCAGTAACTAAGCCTGCTGAATAGCTTTAGCATTGTGTGGTATCCTTTTGTATTCCTGCTGTTTTGGAATAAAATCTGCTTGGCAGAGAACTGATTAAGTCTGCTGCTGGCAGTGAAGTGTATGAGGGTTTTGCACTATGTTCATTTGTTTTGTTTGTCTGCCTGATGCAACACAGCTGCAGGGAATGGCACATTGACAATCCATCCCCACAGTCCTTCAATGGCCGAGTTTTTCTGCTGCAGTGGACTGGAACCAGAGAGTGGACCATAAATCACAGTCCAGCGTTCCTGCTATTGTCTGTAACTCCATCTCCACTGTCAGCACTTAACAGACAGAGATAATGATAAATCCCATCAATTGACAATAGATTAAAACCAAAATACACCACTGCAAAGCATAAACAATCGCAATCAGATGCTCCAGTAAAACAAAAACCGGTAAGTCTCTACAGAATATACATAACGCACACCAGGAACAAAGATGTGTAGAAATAGTTCCCCTATTATAAGCCCTTCCTCCTTCCTACACCGACTTACATCCCCGTGGCAACTGGTTGCTGACTTTACCCCAACAACAGCTGGATTATGCTGCTGGGATGTGATGACTAGTTTTCTCCTCAAGCACATCCTTATTCTTGGAGGAACAAGAGATTGCAGATGCTGCAATCTGGAACAAAAAAAGCAGACCTGCTGGAGGAGCTCAGTGGAGCAGGCAGCATCTTTGTGGGGAAATGGACTGTCAACATTTTGGGACGAGACCTTTCATCTGAACTGAAAAGAAATAGCCAGTATAAAGAGTTGGGGGACAAAGGTCAAGGGATAGATTGGAACAAGTGAGGTGGAAGTTCATTGGCAGATAAGTCAGGTGGGGGAGAGGAGGGTGGAGATAGCAACAGAGACAGAGATAAGTGAAGAATAAAAGTGCAAATTCTGGAATCTGATGGGAAAGGAAAGTAAATGGAATCAAATAAGGGTGGCTTGTGGCAGATGGGAACAACAGAGGGAGGGGATCCTGTGGGAGGTGTGTGGGTGATGGATAGGTGGGGTTATTGTAGGAAGTAGTGGGCGTGTGATAGGACCAGGCTAGATGAGAAGTGAGAAGGAATTCAATGTTGATGCAATGCCCGACTGGACAGTGTGGGAATGGAGGGGAATTAAAATCCAAATAACCAGCAGATACAGAACACAGGCACTTGGTAAATCTGTCTCACCAATGTACAGCGGGCCACATTGAGATGACCAAATGCAACTGATGTTTAGATTGTAGGAAGGAAGTGTAGGGACAACTGTTACGCCGTCTACGTTTGCAGAAGGGGAAGGGAGGGATGAGCGAACCAGGGAGTCACAGACTGGGTTATCACTGCGGAAAGCAGGAAGGGATAGGGAAGGGCAGATGTGAATGGTGGTGGGATCAGGTTGTGGCTGGCAGAATTGTTGATGAATGGTGTGCTGGGTGCAGAAGCTGGTGGGCTGACAGATAAGGACTAAGGAATCTCTGCTCCTATGGGGAGGTGGGGTGAGAGGGTGCAGGACATAAAGGAGGTACAGTAGAGGCGATGGTTAACCACTGGGTGTGGAACAGCATTTCCTGAAATAGCAACACATTTCTGATTTACTGGAGTGAAAAGCCTTATCTTGAGAACTGACGTGGCAAAAGAGAAAGCATAAGAAAGGTATGGCATCCTCAGAAGAGATCAGGAGATGTGGTCTATGTAGCTGTGGGAGATAATTGGTTTGTGCTAGATCCTCATTCTAAATGGCAACTTTCCAGAAAGATTGTGTTGGGACAATGTTGCAAGACGTCTTCCCAGTTTCTGCATCCTCCAACGCATGACCACAACAAGCTGATCATTGGCCATATAAACCTATTTCTCGTGTTACAATTTTTTCAACATTAGTCCAATTTTTGCTCTCGTGACTAAATCTGAACTGGGAACCAGATATTAATGTGGAGACTAGTTCTCTTCAACAGTTGTCTGCCTCTTACTGGAGGGAATTCAAGGTGGAAAGATATACCTCTACATGATTAAGTAATATCTATAAAACGTTAAATGTTTTAATCCCAGTCTATTCAATGTATGTGAATGGATCTGCTGTTGGACATGCGGTGATTTACCTGCTTTAGTTCCTGCCTCATCTGTGGCGCTTCTCCATCTTCTGTTGCATTTACCTGAAGCCAATTCTGTAGCACAGAAGCCTGTTTCTGCCAGATCCTGCAGAGAAACGCAATGGAACATTTCCTTATGATAAAGGAGGCCATTTAGTTCCAGCTCATAAAGCAATCCTGTTACCTCACTAATTTTGCTTGCCCCTATGAGGTAATATTCTTACCCCATTCCCATGGGATATTACTTACTACACACCACAGCATTCAAACGTCCAAAGATTGTCCCTAGTGTGCAGGATAGAACTTGTGCACGGGTGATCGTTGGTCAGCGTGGACTTGGTGGGTCGAAGGGCCTGTTTTCCACACCATATCTCTAAACTAAATGTATAGTGGCCAATTAACTTATCAACCAGTACTTCTTTGACATGTGGGAGGAAATCACGTGGTCACAAAGAGATCATCAAACTCCAAGCAGACAGCAGCCGTGATCAGAAATAAACCATGAGGCAGCATCTCCACTGAGCCGCTGAGCATTGTTTTCAACAATTTCATTTCAGGCAGCATTGTTAAATGCAGATTAATGTTTTATCCACACTGCCAAACCATGGGATGTCCAGAAGGATATGCATTAAATTGCGTTAATAGGAGAGTTGAAGCAGTCCACCTTGTAATAAGTGATTTTTATCTAGTCTATAATTGATCTCAAAAGCAAGAAGTTGCATCTACACTGGAGTCCTGAGTAGTCATCTCACTGAGTATACGAGTGATACTTGGATACCAGCCAACATAAAACACCAGATTATCTGCCTGAACCAGAAAGTATATTTACAGAGCTGTTCCCCTGAGAAATGTCTTTCATCTGTGTATTGTGAGGCTAAACAATCTATTCTGAGCATAACTGGGGCCAGGTGACACCTTTATATTCCCATAAAATAAAAGTATTCAAGTCAAAGTCACCTTCAAAAGTGTGCTGATTTTTTACTAATCTTAACAAAGGGGAACCTGTCCCTGTTTACTCGAGATATTTGAGTATTGTTGACTTATTTTTTTATTGGAATCAACCAACTTATTATTTTCCAAAATGGGAACCTGGAAAGGATGGATGTGTCCAGAGAAAATGATTAGAAAATCTTGAAATATATTCATGTCAAATGTTGAGAACAGCCTCAAAAAGTGGAAACATGACCAGAAGTGTCAGAAACAGATGAATGAGGTAATTAAGGCAAGTTAAAAAAAAGAACATGACTGAACAATGCTAAAATTATACTGTGAAGATCAAAGGGATTCAATGAACCGACCAAAAGCCTATCACAACTACAAAAGTAGCTGTAGAGGTAGGGACAAGAAGATGCTGAAAACAATATTAAACATTTTTCTAAAACTAATAACTCCTGGCTTTGGAAGGAGAGTAATAGAAACTTACAAGACTGATACCCGGATAAAGGTCATCAGTCATTGGAGAAACACTGCAAAATGTCCTCCAGGGAGCAAAGGCATACATTAATAATGAAGCAAATCGAAGGAGACCGAAACGGAATGGGATTACTGGGGGGTGTACGTGTGGGACAGCTAGTCATTTTGTTTTTAACCAGAGAGTTATGATAATCTGAAGTGCGCAGATTGAGACAGTGAAAGAGACTTAATGATGATTTTGTAAATGAGTTTAGACATATCTCCATCATGCAGGGACTCAAAAGGAAGATTTAAGAGTATTTCCTGACCATACAGGTCTGACTGCACGTGACTGTGGAAAGGGAAACAGAACTAAGGCCAAAGAATCTGTCAAAATAGTGTTAATGAGAAAAACAAGTTACCTGTGAAAGGGTGAGGCTGGCATTGCTGTCGGGATCAGTGGAGGTTAATTGCAGCAATTAGAGTGATAATACAAAGGGCACACCAACAGTCAGCCAGTGCTAATGAAAAAAAGACAACTAACATCACGGTTGGATGACTTTCAGTAGAAATGGCCGGTTCTAATACAAACACGGCAAACCAGTTAGCCAAGCTGCAGACTTCGTCATTGAGTCTAGATGGTCAGATGGAAGATGAGGTGCTGTTCCTTGATCTTGAATTTGGCTTTGGTATAAAGTGCAGGGGGCCAAAGGAAGCATGTGGGAGTGATCACAGTGGACTGAAAACAGGGTTCTCTGGAAATCTTCATTTGGTTGCTGCAATGTTGAGGAGATCACATTGCAAACGCCATATACAGTACCATAGATTAGAAGGGTAAATAAATCACTGCTTCACCCTGGAAGAATTACCTGATTCGCAAGATGGGAAGGAAAGATGTGAAAGGACAAGTGTTGCATAGCTTGCGGTTGCAAGGGAAATTGTCATTAAAAAAGACACAGTTGAGGGCTCTATCAACTATGGTACAGATGATGCCACAGTTCAGGAACATAGAAGATATCTCAGAGACTCCTGCATGGAAAGTCTCATCGTCAGAGTGAATACAACAGAGATGAAGGAACTGGGAGATTTTCCTCAGGTCTGGTTCTCAGTAAGTGGAGGGCTGGAAATTCATATGTTAGAGGTTAGAGCAAGCAAGGAAATATCAAGGTGTTCAACGTCACATCAGCAGTTAGCAATGAATAGATCCAGAGAGGTTAAGAGGCTAGAGAGGTATCCAGCTGGATCTGTTCTGGAAATGCAAGAAAGAGTCGACAGTCTGGAGTGAAGACTGGCTGCAGAGGCAGGGGAAGGACGTTTGGTGCCATGTTGAGGTGCGACTTCAACGTAGGGGCAAAGCTGAAGCCTCGGATCAATGAGGAGAAAATTTAAAGGAATTGTGACAACACAGCAGTGTAGGCACCTGAAGGGAGAGATAGGGGTCAGAGGAAAGTGGAAAAGGCGAAAGGTCTGGATGGGTAACGGAGTTCAAAAATTATTGTGAGCATGATGGCTTTGAGATAGAGTCATTTGATGTTAAAGAGAGGCAAAGAACATACATGTTCCAACACCTGGCATCAAGGTTGGATCTGAGAATACCAAGAAGACATGTGATAACTGCTGAATAGTTTAAACCTGTAAAGTTGGCTGTGCCTGAACAGTGAAAGGTGCAAGGTACACAAAAATGCTGGAGAAACTCAGCGGGTGCAGCAGCATCTCTGGAGCGAAGGAAATAGGCACCGTTTCGGGCCGAAACCCTTCTTCAGACTGATGAGGGTGGCGGGGAGAAGAAAGGAAAAAGGAGGAGCCCGAGGGCTGAGGGATGGGAGGAGACAGCCCGAGGGCTGAGGAAGGGGAGGAGACAGCAAGGGATAACAAAATTTGGAGAATTCAATATTCATGCCCGCAGGATGCAGACTCCCCAAGCGGAATATGAGGTGCTGTTCCTCCAATTTCCGGTGTTGCTCGCTCTGGCCATGGAGGAGACCCAGGACAGAGAGGTCGGATGGGGAATGGGAGGGGGAGTTGAAGTGCTGAGCCACCGGGAGGTCAGGTTAGTTATTGCGGACCGAGCGGAGGTGTTCGGCGAAACGATTGCCCAGCCTCCGCTTAGTCTCACCCAAAGGAGTGAAAGGTGCAATTTCAGTTGAAATCTACGTGAATAGAGTGGAGCTTAGGAAAGTAATGTGGCTGTGGAAATGCATTTTGGAAGAACACTTTGTTGAAAACAAGAGGGGAAGCACATACCACTGAGGATGAACAAGGTAAAATGGACAGACAGATGGAAATAGCCCTGAAGAGCAGAGGGGAGATTTTTCCAAGACTGGCATTCCTGTGAATCAAGTGGTAGTGAATTCAACATTAATGAAAATCCTGAAAAAAAACTGCAATAGCAGGAAATCTGAATTAAAACAGAAATGCTGGAAACTCTCAGCAGGTCAAGCAGCATCTTTAGTAAGAGAATCAATGTTGAAGATCCTTTGTAAGAGCTAGGTCAGTAAAACAAATTAGTTTTATGCTGAAATCAAGTCAAGTCGACTTTATTGTTAAATACACTAGTATTGTGAGGTACAGGTACAATGAAAAACTTGCTTGCAGCAGCATCACAGGTACAGACTGAGACAACACAGAACATAAATTATACTAAAAATATACAAGAAAGTGATGAGATAAGAGGTTGCAAGACATGACATTAGTAAAAACATAATTAGAATCTGCAGAGAAAATGGAGGCAGATGATGGAACAAAAATATCTATGATAGGGCAAGGCTAGAGGTGGATGATTTACAGAGGGAATGACCAGTTTTGATCCAGACAGTTATCAGATGTTCTCGAGGGCAGGGGAATAAGGCTTGAAGGAGCAGAGACAAGGATTGGGAGAGAGGAGGTGTGTGTAGAATTTGGGGAAAAAGTGAGAGTAGGGAGTTGAGAGAAGAGGTGCACACGGCAGAGAGAAAGGAAGCAGGAGACAGAGTGAGGGGTAGCAGGAAGGCATAGAGAAGCGGAGTGGGTGAGGCAGAAGAAGGGAGTGGGGGGGGCAGAGGGAAGGGGAGCCGGAGGGGGCAAAGAGGGGAGCAGGAAGGAGATAGCGAAGGGGAGCAAGTGGAGCGAGGGAAGGGGAGTAGGAGGGGGGGGGGGGGGCAGAGGAAAGGGAAACGGGCAGAATGTGGATGCAGGCAAATCAACATACTGAAGGGATGTCAGCGGTGTCCTTGATCATTTTCTTCCGAATCAATAATTCCTTTGATGACATTCTATGTCTGGGAATAGAGTCTCTTCTCTAGGGCACAGATGAATTTGAAGGTGGGGGGACAGGCTTCATTGCACACCTGACCTCCCTAATGTTGGCCCACTTGGTTTTGCAGCTGCAGGTATTAGTAAGAGCTAAATACAGTGCCTCCCTGACAACCTACCTGAGCTGCTGCTTGCTGTCATGGAAGCTCTGCATCTGCTGACGTATTCCATGCAGTTCAGCCTTCAGTTTACGTTGCTGATCACATTCAGCAAAGTCAGCATCTGATTTATGGGAATGGAATAGAAAGGATTAATCAGAGGCAGCCCTTAAACCATCAAAGCTGTCTTTCCTCTCAAAAGAATTCTGACCTTCACATTAAGCTGCAGGACACCACAGCAAAAATCTGACACACATCGCAGTCTGCATTCTGTGCAATGAGAGCGATTCGGTGGATGTAATAGATTAAAGATTAGCTTGGCTGGCTTGATGTAACTACATATTTACACCGTTCATAGAAACATTCTCATGATGTCAGATCTACAGTGCCCTCCATAATGTTTGGGACAAAGACCCATCATTTATTTATTTGCCTCTACTCCACAATTTGAGATTTGTAATAGAAAAAAAAAATCACATGTGGTTAAAGCGCACATTGTCAGATTTAAATAAAAGCCATTTTTATACATGTAGAAATTACAGCAGTGTTTATACATAGTCCCCCCATTTCAGGGCACCATAATGTTTGGGACATAGCAATGTCATGAAAATGAAAGTAGTCATGTTTAGTATTTTATTGCATATCCTTTGCATGTAATGACTGCTTGAAGTCTGCAATTCATGGACATCACCAGTTGCTGGGTGTCTTCTCTGGTGATGCTCTGCCAGGCCTGTATTGCAGCCATCTTTAGCTTATGCTTGTTTTGAGGGCTAGTCCCCTTCATCTTTCTCTTCAGCATATAAAAGGCATGCTCAATTGGGATCAGATCGGGTGAATGACTTGGCCACTAAAGAATTTACAATTTTTTAGCTTTGAAAACTCCTTCGTTGCTTTAGCAGTATGTTTGGGATCATTGTTTTGCTGTGGAATGAACCGCTGGCCAATGGGTTTTGAGACATTTGTTTGAACTTGAGCAGATTGGATGTGTCTATACACTTCAGAATTCATTATGCTACTACCATCAGCAGTTATATCATCAACGAAGATAAGTGAGCCAGTACCTTCAGCAGCCATACATGCCCTGGCCATAACACCCCCACCACCGTGTTTCACAGATGAGGTGGTATGCTTTGGATCTTGGGCAATTCCTTCTCTCCTCCATACTTTGCTCTTGCCATCACTCTGATATGTTAATCTTCATCTCATCTGTCCACAGGACCTTATTCCAGAACTGTGGTTGTTCTTTTAAGTAGTTCTCGGCAAACTATAACCTAGCCATCCTATTTTTGGGGCTAACTAGTGGTTTTGCAGTGTAGCCGCCGAATTTCTGTTCATGAAGTCTTCTGCGGACAGTGGTCATTGACAAATCCACACCTGAAGAGTGTTTCTGATCTGTCGGACAGGTGTTTGGAGATGTTTCTTTATTATAGAGAGAATTCTTCTGTCATCAGCTGTGGAGGTCTTCCTTGGCCTGCCAGTCCCTTTGCGATTAGTAAGCCCACCAGTGCTCTCATTCTTCTTAATTATGTTCCAAACAGTTGATTTTGGTAAGCCTAAGGTTTGGCTGATGTCTCTAACAGTTTTATTCATGTTTCTCAGTCTCATAATGGTTTCTTTGACTTTAATTGGCACAACTTTGGTCCTCATGTTGATAAACAGCAATAAAAGTGTCCAAAGGTGAAGGAAAGACTGGAGGAATGACTGCTGAGCACTATCCTTACCTGCATTAAGGAGGCAATTAAACACACCTGAGCAATTACAAACACCTGTGAAGCCATGTGACCCAAACATCAAATCTCAAATTGTGGAGTACAGAGGCAAATAAATAAATGATGGGTCTTTGTCCCATTATGGAGGGCACTGTATGTGCAGGGTGTTGTGGAAACTGTAAAGCTAAAGTCCTGGGATATCATTTGATGGGGAAAAGAAACGGTGTGCATCATAATCTGTCTGCAGATTCCGCCAAGTTCTAGAACTGTGAGGGATATCATCTGCACCTATTTCCTTATTGTATTTTCAGTTGTGAATGGCTATTTTAACTCCCTGTCAGTCAGGACCGGCAGTGAGACTGGACCTGAAAGTCTACTGTGGAATGGGAGTTGATGCACCTATGAAGGCAGAGCTACAGTTAAAGAAGTCTTCTACGCTTCCTTCCAACAAACAATAACCAGCTCCCTGTCCATGACAAATTCGCCCTTAGGTGTCATGGTGTTCTAAATAATCCTCACATTATCTGCAAATGGTTTCACCTTCTGTAATCTATCCAACCACCATGTTTTTTATGTGTTGAAAGAAACTGCAGATGCTGGTTTATGCCAAAGATAGACACAAAATGCTGGAGTAATTCAGTGGGTCGGGCACTGAATGGTCAAGAAACAGGATGGTGACGTTTCAGGCCGGGACCCTTCTTCAGACTAAGATTAGCGGGGAGGGAATTGGAGGTAAGAAAAGTCACAGGTTTTCCACATAAACACAGCTTTCCAACATTCATGGACATGATTCACAATGCTCTTGCCTACCCTGAGGCAACGTGGATCTCCCAGTGCTATTGAGATTGCAGTTAGGGAGAGAAGCCAAGGCTGTCTTTACCAATGCTAATTATGGTGGAGTTCAGGACAGTATAGGTATTGTAGTTCATTTTGGTTAGGATCAGCAGCTGTCTGAACAAGAACTGCAGGATCTTTGAGATTTTCCAATTAGATTTTCTTGCCATAAGCGAACATTCAGAGATCAAGCTCCAAGTCAACATCAACTCAAGTGGATCGGACCTGCACTTAATATTTTCAAAATAAAGGTAATTAAACAGCCCACTCCCAAACGTGCAACACCATTCTCTGACAGTAAAGACTGACGTCCATGATGAAATTGCATTCAGTGGGCACAGCCGTAGGAGAAGAGAGCATCTCAAACCCAGTACAAAGATTATGGTTTACCAGGTTACAACATTACCTGTGCCCTCCTTCAACCTCATCTACTGTATCCGCTGTTCCAGGTGTCAACTTCGCTACATTGGCGAGACCAAGCGCAGGCCCAGCGATCGTTTCACTGAACACCTCCACTCAGTCCGACTTAACTTACCCGATCTCCCAGTGGCTCAGCACTTCAACTCCCCCTCCCATTCCCAATCTGACCTTTCTGTCTTGGGTCTCCACCATTGTCAGATTGAGGCCCAGTGCAAATTGGAGGAACAGCACCTCATATTTCGCTTGGGTAGCTTACACTCCAGCAGTATGAGCATTGACTTCTCTAACTTCAGATAGCCCTTGACTTCTCTCTCCATCCCCTTCCCCTTCGCAGTTCTCCCACTCGTCTTACTATCTCCAACTACATTATATCTTTGTCCCGTCCCCTCCCCTGATATCAGTCTGAAGGGTCTTGAACCGAAACGTCACCCATTCCTTCTCTCCAGAGATGTTGCCTCACCCGCTGGGTTATTGTGTGCAGTTTTGGTCTCCAAATTTGAGGAAGGACATTCTTGCTATTGAGGGAGTGCAGTGTAGGTTCTCAAGATTAATTCCCGGGATGGCGGGACTGTCATATGCTGAGCGAATGGAGTGGCTGGGCTTGTATACGCTGGAATTTAGAAGGATGAGAGGGTATCTTATTGAAACATATAAGATTATTAAGGGTTTGGACACGCTAGAGGCAGGATGTTCCCGATGTTCGGGGAGTCCAGAACAAGGGGCCACAGTTTAAGAATAAGGGGTAAGCCATTTAGGACGGAGATGGGAAATACTTTTTCACACAGAGTTGTGTGTCTGTGGAATTCTCTGCCACAGAGGGCGGTTGAGGCCGGTTCTCTGGATACTTTCAAGAGAGAGCTAAATAGGGTTCTTGGAGATAGCAGAGTCAGGGGATAAAGGGAGAAGGCAGGAACGGGGTACTGATTGTGGATGATCAGCCATGAGCACATTGAATGGCTTGAAGGGCTGAATGGCCTACTCCTGTATCTATTGTCTATTGTTACTCCAGCATTTTTTGTCTACCTTCGATTTAAACCAGCATCTGCAGTTCTTTCTTACAGATTACCTGTGCCCTTGTGTATTTCCTACAGCAGACACTTCAAAGCACTGGAGAGGAAACCTTCCAGTGGAATTGGTGATAAGCAAACTAACATCAATATCGTTTGCGAGAGTCACATCCCCATCATCAAGACTCTGATTACACTTGGCTCTGTTCCGTTGACCACGTCACTTGCATGATTTGTCAATCATTGTCAAACATTCAAGGATATGCTTAAAGCATCTGGTCCACGATCACCGCAACTAGGAAAGGTTGATTTGGATCAGCTGTTATTTGTTTACCTTTCTCCTGGAAAGATGGACTGAGGAATTCTGTTCTGTCCCTTAAATGATCTGGAGAAAGCAGCTGTCGAGTTGTGTGTTTAGGCAAAACTCGCTCGTCCTTTCGAACTTGGTGAGCACCAAACCCGTTGTTCCTGTATTCATCCTCATTTGTCTAAAATCAAAATGGGTATAAACAGTTAAATCCATTTCTTTTCTGTCTCCTGTGATGGTGGCTGGTAGATTAGGGATCCAGTTTGACAGATTCACACCCCCCAGTCAGTAACGACAGCACTTTTAATTGCCTTTTGTTTTAAGATGTTACGGTAATGTAATAAATATACCAGCTAATTCGAGAAATTTAAAAGGTGTGAAAAATGGGGCTTTGGTGAGTTTCAAGGGAGTGTGGGAACTGCAGCTCCTGAATGTTAAAGGGAATGAGAGAACCAGAGCCCTGGTATGTGAAAGGGAGTGTGTGATTCAGGGTCCCTGCATGGTCAAGGGAACATGTGATTCAGGGTCCCTGCATGGTCAAGGGAGCGCGGGAACCAGAGCCCTGGTATGTGAAAGGGAGTGTGTGATTCAGGGTCCCTGCATGGTCAAGGGAGCGTGTGATTTAGTGTCCCTGCATGGTCAAGGGAGCGTGTGATTTAGTGTCCCTGCATGGTCAAGGGAGCGTGTGATTCAGGGTCCCTGCATGGTCAAGGGAGTGTGTGACTCAGGGTCCCTGCATGGTCAAGGGAGTGTGGGAACCAGGGTGAGGAGGAGTGTTTGAAGGAGTGAGGGAACCAGGGTTTTTAAAGGGAATGTCGGGTCCAGGGCCAGATTACTGAAGGGAGTATGCAAACCAAGGCCATGGTGTGTTAAAGGGAGTGTGGGAATCAGGTCCCAGTATACTGAAGGAAGCTTGGGGACGGGACTATAGTGTGTTGAAGGAATTGTTGGAACCAGGGCTCAGTGTACTGTAGGAAGCTTGGGGACCAGGCCTATAGTGTGTTGAAGGAATTGTTGGAACCAGGGCCCAGTGTACTGTAGGAAGTGTGGGAACCAGGGCCACAGTGTGTTGAAGGCAGCATAGGATCCAGGGCCACAGGTTAAAATGTATCGTGGGATTCAGGGGACCAGTGTGTTAAAGGGAGAGTGGGATCAAGAGCCCCGTGTGTTAAGGGAATGTGGAATCAGGGGCTCAGTATGTTAAAGGGAGTGTGGGAACCACAACTCCTGTATGTTAAAGGAAGCATGGAATGAGAGGGCTGGTGTATTAATGAAAACTTGGGAACTTGGACCACAGTGTGTTGAAGTGAATGTGGGGTCTAGGACCCTGGTGTGTTAAAGGGAGTGCAGGAGTGAGCATATAGTGAGGCAAATGCCAAAACATCAGAATGTCTTAACAACTGGATAGCAGATTAATAAAATGTTATAGTATTGAGAATTGATAACAATTTGTTTTGAGACAGATAAAATGCAATGTGCAAGAGAGAAGGAAGCATATGTTAATAAGCTCAAGTATTGCTGCACATGTGGTTTACTAGCAAAATAAATACAATTACATTTTTTTTTACTGATGCACTATCAGATATCATGTTTCCCACAGATTTTCTCACATCCCATTTTAAAGCAATGTTCTTATCCTACGGAAGGGCAACTCTGTGTGTTCCAAGCCAGCCCTTAAATCATCACCACCCAGCCCTTTCAGCCTTAATATTTTCAGCTGGAGAGTGGAATGGGAAGAAAGCCTCTGCAAATCAGCAGGCCCCATCACAGACTTTGTGAGGGCAAGTGACAAGTTTGAGAGGGAGCAGATGGCCCAGACCTCCTAGCTCTGGCTGGCTCAACAGTTCACTGTAAATGGAAAACTTCACATTTCCATCGCATTATTGGCATCTTAAGCTCAGCCAAACCTGAAACTCAGCTAAACCTCCCATATACCTGCGTTTTGAATTAGTTTTTGTCACTAAGCTACTCTGAACACAGTTTACGTATTAGCAAGACGCAAGGACACAGCAATCAAGTTCTAGAGTAATGATGGAGGCACAGATTTCTGGGTTATGTTGCTATTTACAAGCATGAGTGATCGACTATAAGGGCATTTCAATAATTGAGCCATGGTGAAGAGGGTGTGCTTGAGTATTCGAGCAATGTACAATGAGATTCTGGTGAAGTTCATTCAGTGATGAGGTTTAAAGCACATCCTTTTGTACTTAAGGTTATGCCCAAACTACCTTTGGCAAATAGAATCAACATCTGAGGTAAAAATATAATGTTGGGTGTGTGATAACTTGCCTTCAGTCCTGTTGCTACTTAACGGAAGGAGATTTTAACTGATCTACCTTTCAATATTGGGTGGCAAGACAGGTGTAGAATCAAGCAGAGTATAGACAGAAAGAGCTGAATATGAGGAAGCTAATTTCATGCATGTTACCACCTCTCGAGTACAAGTTATTGGATTTAACACATTTACTACACCCTGTTGCAGAACACTATTTTTCAAAATATGGGAGACTATTTTACATTCCTTATACGATACGATATAACTTCATATAAAAGACAAGTAATTCAACCAATAGGCAAAGACAATAGCTTTTCGAATGACACAACAGCTTTTGCACTGCAGTAGATATCAAACCATTTTTGAGCCATTATAACCTGTGAAGAGCGCAGCAGAGGATATGCAGGCATTTAGAATGGAAACCAAGCAAAGGCAAAGGCAACCTGGTGTTAGGCAGTGTGCAAGGATCAGAATCAACATCCTCAGAACAAGCGAGATTAGCAGGAGAGTGCAGCAGAATAATAGTGGCTTACATTCCCTTTCTCCTTCCCCAGTGACAAGAATGCTGAAGGGGGTAGAAGCACATCCTTTCGCACTGGCTGCTCCTGCAGAGAGTCCATGGTGGGCCATGAGGGAACAAAGTGGGTAAAGGGTAAGGTCATCTGTGACTGCACAGCCTGTAAAGTTGCTGCTTGTGGTTGCCAGGTAACATGGTCAACAGTATCCTTCATAGAATTGTTCCTTTGGCTTGTGTGAGTCCTTACTTCATGAACTTTGGACTGTGTTGGAGTCTCCACTTTGTCTTCTGATAGAGAGGTTAGAGTTGACAATGAAGAGCCCAGAATCAAAGCATTGCCACTGTAATCAAGATGAGGATAAATCAGAAGCAGAAAAAAACCGTCAGATGCTGAAAATTATTAAATAAAAACAGAAAACTGCAGAAACAGTCAGCAGAACCGGAAATACCAGTGGAGAGTAAAAAAGTAATCACCAAAAAGTTGTTCTGTGAAAACTGGAATGGTATACAATTCTCTCCACAATTGCAGCAAATTCTTAGCAGCATTGCCTGAATTTGTAAACCGTACCCAAATCAACATTCGTCCAGATTTGTTGGACCCCAACCCACCAACAGCCCACCTCTGCTGGAGCTCTAACCTACCACTGGTCCATACCCGCTGGATCCCGACCCCTATCAGGTCTGCCTTGATAAAAGAACCTGTTCTCGTTTTCTCTCTCTCCGTGTGCTTACTAATTTCAGCAGGGTGTCTGTCTTTTCTCTCCTCTAATGAAATTTGAAATTTATCTAGCAAATATTTTTGTGTAGGAAGGAACTGCAGACCACATTTTAACCCAGTCGATCCTCTGCTTTGATCTGTGTTATTACACCATACCCCTTCATATCTCGACTCCCTCTCCCCTGAAGTCTCAACCTGAAACGTCACCTGCTCTCCAGAGATGCTGCATGTTCCACCACTAAGTTACTCCAGTATTTTGTGTCTAGCAAATATTTTTATTTTCCTTTTTTACTCTAAGATTTCATGCATAATGCCTCACATGCTGCTCTCTCCAGAGTTTGAACTGTTTTTATTCTTTGACAGGGTGAACGTTAGTATTCCTTGTATTGCTCCCTCAGTATAGTTTCATTTAGTTTATTAATATCACGTGTGCCGGGTACAGTGAAAAGCTTTTTGTAGCGTGCAATCAGTGAAAATATTAGGCGATTACAATCAAGCTGGTTTTATGTTCTGTAGTTACTTTCTTGTTACCTTTGCGTTCTACTTCCCCTTTCCTTATCATCTATTTTGGTCACGCTATGCTGAATTCTAAAATGTTCCCAATCCACAAGCTTCTTGAAACAGAATAAGCTTTATCCCTTGATCAAATACCATCTTTACCTCGTGAGCCACAGCTGGAGCATTTTTCCAGTTGGTTTTTTTGTGTCTTGAAGGGATTTGTATTTATTGTAAACTATACATTAATTCTTTAAATGTTAGTAATTCCTTATTTCCTGCCACAATTTTTCATGCAGTTGTCCAACCTACCAGTCATCTTGAAAAAAAAATTAAACTCGCCACATCCTCATTTATAAACGTAAAATAGTGGTTCCAGCAAGAAAATGGATGCTGTGCAGGTTTGTGCTCAGACTCAGCTGTGATATTCTGCATGGTCAGCCCAAGTTGCTAGTGGCCAGTAGTGGGTATAGGCTATCCCTCTGGACAGGTGTGCCGGGGGGGGGGGGGAGGGTTGCTAATGTTGTACCATTATTTATGAAGGGCAGTAAGGACAAGCCAGGGAATTACAGGCAGGTGAGCCTGACATTGGAGGAGATTCTTTGGGACAGGATCTACCAGCATTTGGAAAGACACGGACTGATTAGGGACAGTCAGCATGGCTTCGTATGTGGGAACTCGTCTCACAAATCTCATACAATTTTTTGAAGAGGACACCAAGAGATGATGAAAGCAGAGCAGTGGATGTTATCTACATGGACTTCAACAAAGCCTTTGACAAGATTCCTCACGGTAGGCTAGACTAGAAGGTTAGATCGTATGGAATCCAAGGTGAGCTAGCCACTTAGATTCAAAATTGGTTTGGAGGAAGAAGTCAAAGTGTGGTTATGAAAGATTGATTTTCTGATTTACGATGATGAGCAGCAGGTACTGGGTGCCCTGCTATTTGTTATATACATTAATTATTCGGACAACAGTGTTGTTAAAACTGTTAGTAATTTTGCAGATGACAACAAAATTTGTGGTATCGTAAACAGTGAGGAAGGATATCTAAGTTTACAACAAGATCTAGATCAGCTGGGAAGGTGAGCCAAGGAATGGCAAATGGAATTTATCTCTGACAAGTACGAGGTGTTGAACTTTGGAATGTCAAACCAGGACAGAACTTCTACAGTAGGTGGTAGAGCTCTGGAGAGTATTGCAGAGGAGATCTGGGAGTACACATGAATACAAAGTGAAAAAAGAGCATGGGCTTAAAAGTAGAGGGATGATTAAATTTGCTGATGATACCTAAATTAGTAAATGAGGTTAAGAGTGAGGAATTCCGTGCATTCAGTGCTCCCAACGTGTAATATCAAGTGTACATTCTGTGACCATTTCACTGAGGATGCACTTTGTCTGCCAAGGCCTGCTGGATCTCAGGTTGCCAACCATTTTAATTCCCTTTCCCATTGCGACCTTTCTGCTCTTGGCCTCCTCCATTGCCAGACTGAGGCCACACATAAACAGGTAGAACAACATCTCATATTCTGCTTGGGTAGCTCACAACCCAAGTATAAATATTGAATTCTCCAATTTTAAGTAATACCCCTCTCTCTTTCCGTGCTCCCTCCCAACCCAGTGCACACCCATTTCTCCCACAATCCTCACTGTTCCTTTCCCTTGCTGTGTGCACTTATCTCCCATCCCTGTCCCACATTTCTCTTTTATCTCTGCTCTTTCCTCTCCCACTATCCCCTTCCACGTACCCCTCCCTTACCCAACACCTTTTTGTCTTCTTTTCATCTCTTACCTTTCTCACTTACACAACCCATCTGCCAATCATACACCCTCCTGTATCCCCCATCACTTGCCAGGTTTTGTCCTGCCCCAACTACCTTTTCCAGCTGTCTCCCCCCTACTGCAATCAATCTGAAGAAGGGTCCCAATTTGAACCATCATCTGTCCATTCCCTGCTGCCTGACCTGCTGAGTTCCTCCAACTATGTTTTGACAGTGAAGATGATGAGTCTAGACTGCAGAAAAACATAAGTGAAGGTGGCTACTGTGGTGGTGAATAGAATTTCTTTGAGAGAAACATGTGAGGTAATACATATTTGGAGAGTAAACAAGACAATAGAATATGCAATAAATTAAAGGATACAAGGAAGCAGAATATTAAAATGCATGTCCATTGATCGAGGAGTGAACTAGTCTCCACAAGACCTCATCCCTTCAAAATGCTGAAAAGGAGGTGAGGGGAAGTATTTATTGTTATCATCTTGCTGGAGGTGTCATCATTAGCAGAGATTACAAAGAAGACAATATGGTGAAAGACGAGGACAAAGGAAGTAAGAGGGCAGGAAGTGGTATAGTGTGAGAGGAAGTCCTGCTAGAATCGCATTAAACAGTATTAGTCATAGTACAGAAGGATGGTTGTAACACCACGAGAGAGGTGAAGAAAAGATTGCCAGAACTAGTGAATTTAAAGTTATCAGAGACTGAGTAGGCTCAGATTGTTTTATTTGCACAGGACACAGAGAGAACATATAATTAAGGATAAAATTGAGAGGCGACGACAAAGTAACTGGCTTTCCCTTAGAGAGAATGATAATTAGAAAAATTAGATTTACGTTAATTAATTGAAGAATTAGAGCAGAGGTGAGGGAAAAACAATTTCAAAGAATGGTAAATATAAATGCTCATCTTGGCAGGTGGCATCTTGCTCGACATAGATGAGTTGGGCCACACGGCTTGTTTCCATGCCATATGACTATTGCATTGTGCTGTTTGCTGCACATTTCATTTTCAGTGGTGCTGATGCTGGATTGGGAAAGGTAAGGGGAAATTTGTGAGTGAATGAGAAAAGAGAAAGGGGAGAGGAAAAAAGGGAGTACAGGATAGAGGACAAGAAATGCTATACAGAAGTTGAATGGTACACCACCTAATATCATGAAATGTTCATTTCCAGGATGCATTTGGGGATGGATCACATTTTAGAATTTTGTCAGTGTCCTGTGTTGACAAGAACTACTTAATAATGAGAATGAGAATACAAGGTAAAGTAGGTTTTGAAATCGGGATAAAAGCCTGGTTATCTGGCACTGTCCGGCATTCATTTCCTGAATTGCTGTTCTCAATAATACAAAGAACCGTCAAAGACAAGGTGTGTGACTGGAGATCTTGAGCACTCCTTCACAATTCTTGTGACAAGTACAAAAAGAAGAAATAATGGGATAATATTGGTTTTAACCATGTACAAATATAGATACTTCTATTCTAACACATCTTTTCAATAACACAAATGTGATTGAAGAATTAATGAAACACTTGTATTACACGGGCTGACATTGGTTATAACACGATTTTGATCAGGAACCGGAGAACCACTTAAAAGTTACTTTGCAAATTGACAAGAAGAAAAAAAAGATGTCTGGAAAAAAAAGTCAAGGGGAAAAAAAACATCCCCAAGTACCTATTGCATCTGAGAAATTAAAAATCACTGTCAGTTTCGCCTCAGGTGGCTATTGAAAATGACAAGCAGTTACCTCTATTGATACTTGTGCGATGATTCACTTATTAAACAATATATCATACAGCCTTTGGTATTTTTAGCATGCAAAAATGAAAATAAACATAGCTATTATAAAGAACTTTATTTCTGAAAATCTGCATGAAATATAACTTTGTTATTGTGAGGCTGAAGCTCTTTAGCAACTAGCCCCTTTTTGGCCATTGACAATTGTTTTTATAATGCGATTTTCTACAGCACGTTTTTTTCCGAATGCAATTATTGCATTATCGCAGAACTGACCGCACTGCTTAGACAACAGGAGTGTCAAGATCTAGATGAAGGCAATAATTATCATATTTGCAAAAAAAAAAGCAAAGTCTATGGGTCAAATCTGAAATAAAATGGGCACAACAAAATAAGAGAGAGGGAACACAACAGAGTTTGGCTTGATTGTGTTCATGTATAGTATTATCTGATTTGATTGGGTAGTATGTGAAACAAAGCTTTTCACTGTACACGTGACAATAATAAACCTAAATGTACTAAAGCATCAGCAAAAAATACAACAATAGGCAAGGGTCAGAATAAGGATATGAAAGGGAATAAGAATATCGAGGGAGAACAAAATGGAATGATGGAAAATACACTGTAAGATCATGGAATATTTTTTCTCAAAGTGAGTGCAGCTTAGACAGAAAGTCACTGCTCATGTTTAGTTCTTGAATTAGTGACGACCTCTTATCATGGAACAATTAACAATACTGGGCAGTATTTAACAATAGATAGACATACCCATTGTTGCCTCTGTCCAGTAGCTCTTTCTTTTCAGGTGGTTTAAGCAGGAACTTTGGTTTTCTTGGTTGTAATCTCACCTGACGTGCAAGGTGTCTATTGATACATTGAAGGACTGAATTAATCTTCAAAAGATGGATGCCAAAGTCTTTCCTAAAAATCATTTGCAATTAACTTCCCTCTGACTTTATTCACATAATTCTGCTGTGGAGCTTCAGTTGGTGCTCACAGCCTATTCCAAGCATTCATTACCATTGAAGAACTTGTAATAATACATTTAATTCTAGAATTATGTGCCAACAGTTCTCGCACCACATTGTCCACTCCGCCATGTGCTGCCAACAGCCCTTATCTTTAATCTCTCAACCTTGGCAGAGCAATGGTACATGAAACAAAGTTGTGTTTCTTTTTTCTTTTAATTTGAAAGAGACAACATTCTCTTACAAGTCCCGAAAACCAATTTAAACATGCCTCTTTAGGTGCACCAAGTAAACGTGCAGTATGTCCAATATGACCTGTATTATGTGCTGACAGAAACATTTTAATACAGTGAGCTTATTTGCAAAATTACATTGTTGCCCTGGAAGCCTATCTAATTAACATTAAACTTTCATTGAAGTGTTGATAATTTTGCTCTTCAAAATAAACTCTGTTCATAATCTAAGCATTGTAAGAGCAGAGAAAATTAATTAAGCCCATCCAAAACAATCTCTCTCAACAGGTCCCTAAATTCATTTATTCTCCAAAAACATTAGTCATAATTTGAATCCATTCTGCAGCATACACGATCCTGTGCATCTCATTCTCAACATGAGAATGATCCATTTTGGGCCAATTATCTGAAATGTTTAAGTTACTCCAGACAGGTCCTCACACATAGAAATGTATCAATATCAAAAAATGGGGTCTGTTTGCAGTCCTTTCCTATGCTTTTCATATAGTTGAGAACAGACAAGCTTCTCAAATAATCTAAAGCAATAATACTGCTGGAAAATTATGGCTTAATAATGATTAGTATCAAATAGCTCTGGGTACAACTTAAGGGCATAAATAAGTCAAATTTATATTATCATGAGCTGATGGAAGTTCAATTGTTATTTCAGCTCTTGTCCAAGGGTCTGATTTCCCCCTAATTGGAGTGTTCCTGATATGTCATCTTAAAGTCGGTGATGTTAGCATTCTAAAATAGCAGCTTAAACTGGACCATATACAATCCCACACTGGTAACTCTTTCACGAATGATCAATTTGCCAACCATTTCTAAGGAAGAGTCCCTGGGACATACAGTGGCACCAATATAAATTAAGCATCACGCTACATCACTCACTAACATTTCACTGCACTAACGTATCACCTTCACCTCCAGATTATTAGAACAAAGATCCAATCCAGGAAGAACTTGAAATGGCACTCGGTGAGGCAGCATAGCATGCACTCTTTGCACCACTAAATTTTCACTAGTCAATGCAGCAGTAGATTACTGCAGCGTTAAACTAGGCAGACTGAACGTGGATTTTGTTGATTGGTTATGTAAGAAAAGACCAGGACTCAACAGCTGGCGAAGACTGAACAGCTCCTTTTATTCATGCACCTATGAAATCAGCTCATCCTGAGCAGGGTTTTATCAAAGAATACTTCCTGAATTTTAGGAATTACCTTCATGGGTATTTTCTGCATCACTTGTGGGTGCGAGTGAGCATGCATCAAAGCAGATTTGTAAATGTATATAGACTTCAAATTTAGTTATGTAAACAGGCTGTTGGTCAGCAACCAATGTATTTCCATCAGCTTAGTTAGGGTTGCTTTTATTTATCATTTTTACAGAAAGGATTCGCTCTGAAGTTTTGCAGACATTGTGAAATTGACACTGGGGAAAATGAGGTAATCTCTTCATATATTATGTACATATTTTTTTAGTTCATGACTTTGTAGCAAAGGTGAAAGGGTAAAAAGTTCACTTACAAATTGGCGAAGTCCATATCACTACCAGGCAGCACTGCTGAAAAGCTAAGACATTGCACTGGATCTGTTGCGGGTTTTGCAATCATTTTCTGAGATGCACTATTCAAGATCCCAGTCTTTGTACTGGCATCTTTCTCTTTGCAAACATCAGTAACTGGAATCTTGAAAGCCACATTTTTTTTTCGTGTCACAGCAGCAGACCTCTGTTTCAGCTTCTCACCTTTGCAGAGCACTCTTTGCTTCCAAATCATTGCACAGCGATAGACAACCTGGTGAAGGCTATAAGCAGTCTGAGGAGATAGGTTTGGAGTTCAATGAATGCTAAATTAAAAACAAAATATCATGACTAATAGATTGCTCAATATACAGAGTTTTTGCAATCAATTTTACTTTGTGGGCATCAGTAAGGGCCAGCACTTCTTGCCATGCCGAACCCCCTTGAAGTGGTTGTCAGCCACCTTCTTGAACTAATGTACACCCTCTCGAGAAAGTACTCTAACATTGTTTTGTGACAATGTCAGAACATCGACCCATCAACAACCAAAGAAACAATTATACATTTGCAAATCTCCTGATCGATTGTGGTCAATTTCAGCAGACTTTAAGCTGCTTCTCTTTTCTTTGCTGCACTGGAGTGTCAGTCCAAACGTTGATGCTCCACAGTACTTGCTGTACCTTCCATCAATGCATGTAAAAAAGTCCCATGTCATCTCCAATGCTCTACTTAATGTTTGTCATTCAACTAACATTGTTTCTTTCTTAAACATGGCTTCCCTTCTACTTATTTGACAGAGTCCTCAATTGTATCTCAGCCATTTACTGCACCTTCTCTCTCCTCCCAGATAGAGCAAGGATGTTCTCCTGATCCTCTCTCTCCACCCCATCAGGTTCAAGTTTATTGTCACATGCGTGAGTACGGTGAAGCACAGGTATAATGAAACTATCCTTTGCAATTTCTATCTCCTGCAATGAAATTCCATTACGATTAGTCTTTTGTGACAATCCTTTCAGCATTCTTAGGAGTCATTCTCTCTACAACTCCCTGGTTTGTTCTTCTATCTCCACAGGCCATTCCCATTCTCTCAGCACTGTCCCATATAATCAGAGGAGATGCAACACCTGATCTTTTACCTAAACAGTCCTTTCAGGTGTATCACTGATTCACTTGCGTTTCTTACAATCTAGCAGACTACATTTGGTCCTCATGGTATTGTCTCTGCATTGGGGAAGCTAAAAGCAGATTGGCTGACCACTTTGCAGACTGTCTATGTTCTGTCCATGAAGGTGATCCTGAACATCCAGTTGCCTGACACTTTCAATTTCCATCCCAGTCTGATGTTCTACATGTGCCTTTTTACAATTTCCATCATGGCCCTACATAACCTTGAGGATCAGCATCCCATTTTCTGTCTGGGCATCACACAACATTAAAGACTCTGTATCAAATTCAACAATTTCAGATAACTTATTTTTTTGTCTGTACTAGAACTGGCTGCTTCTGCTTTAATGTTATCCATGTGCAAGGTTAACTCAGTTGCTTTCTCTCCACAGACACTGGGTATTTCTAATATTTCTTTTTGCTTTACACTCTCTGCAACAGTTGCTTTTCATAGTTTTACAAGTCACTTTGTATGTTTTATTCCCTAACTGTCTTTGGACAGTTCCATAAACAATGATCACCACATTAGATACTTCCTTCGACCTGTCCATTCCTCCCCTTTGCTCTCACCAACTTAAAACTAGCTTGCTTTTCACTTCCCAGTTCCAATAAAGGGATTTGACCTGAAACATTTGCTCTTTCGCTTTACACAGATGCTGCCTGCCCTGCTGAGGGTTTCCAAAAAAATATGTTTTTATCACTACAAATAGATGTTCTGCTCCTTAGAGCACTGTTGCTTGTGAGTGCAACGGTTCAGTGAGATGCACTGATGACAACTTCAAATCAGCCTGTTTCAATCTCTTACCTTCACTTGATGCTCAGCAGCAATTTGGTTGCGAAACTGCATCATGTCAGAGCTATACTGAAGAACTGCAGCAACTCCCATTCGTAAAAGTTGGCCCCGATAGTTGTCCGCTGCTTTTGCAATGCGTAACTTTTTTCTTTGCTGTTCCTGCGCGTGCATTAGCCAAGCATCAAATACCTGAAATAGAAATGAGCTAAAGACTTAACTACAGGACTACAGGACTCAACTTCAGTTTCCTAATTCCAATGAGGAAACAGACTCTGTAAAATACAAGAGTTGATGCAGAGATAATATCAGTGCCATCCGTATATTTGATAATTAGTAATAAGATTGTCACAAGAAAAGAAACATTAATAGCACACATGACTGTAACCCTAACAAACTGAAATGTTCATTTCATCCACCACCAGGCCACTGGATCTGCAGTGTGTGCCATTTCCAAAATGCACAGCAGTTACTCTCCTTGCAGTTACTCCACCAACACCCCCCCCCCCCCAAACTCCTATCACCAAAAAAAAAGTGCACATTAGTCCAACTTGGAAATAGTTCACCATTCTTTCATCATCCATAGTGGGCCAAGTCCTGTAATTCATTAACCATTACCCTTATAGAATAAGAATTGCAGAATTTAGAAAGGCCCCTGCACCAGAATTATTGCATATTAGCATATATATTGATATAACATATATATCTTAAATATATATTTTATACATCTGTTCGGTTCCATAGTACATTCACTAAACTTCATTTGATAGTGATTAACAGTCTTATGTTTAATTTCAATTGTATTTGTTTAATTATTGTATATATATGTATATATATTTAGACTTTAGAGGTACAGCGCAGAATAAGGCCCTTCGGTCCACCAGTGCACACCGACCATTGATCACCCCATACACCAGCATTATCCTACACACTAGGGACAATTGACAATTTTTTACCAAAGCCAATTAACCTATAAAACTATACATTTTTGGAGTGTGGGAGGAAACTGCAACACTCGGTGAAAACCCAAGCGGTCACAGGGAGAAAGTACAAACTCCATGCAGTCAACACCCGTAGTCTGGATCGTACCCAGGTCTCTGACGCTGTAAGGCAGCAGCTCTACAGCTATGCCACTCATAATATCACTTTATATGATATATATTTATAATATCTTTATATATTAAACACCCTTCTGTGCCAAAAGGTATGTTCACCAAAGTTTCTTATGTAGCAGTTGACAATCTTGGCTTTAATTAATGTCCAAATTAATTAAGCAAAACTACCAACTATGTCAAGCCTATCTCAGTCTGATTCTGTTTTGGTCAAAGCACATATCGTTTCCCAAACAATCTGGCAGGAAGGGTGGGGAATAAAGGAACAAATGGCTCTTCTTTTCGAAGTCAGATTTAAGGCTAGTTGTAATGAATGTTTACGTTGGATTGGGAAATAGGTCGCTAATCAAACTATGTGAAGTATAACCAATTTGATTGAATTTGGATGTGGATAAGATATTTCCTCACAGCAGGTGTTTCTAAAACTGGATAGCATATGTTTTGGGTTATGGGTAAGTGGTTTAGAACAAATCTGAAGAAGAACATTTTTTACCCACAGAATAGTTGGAATCATAATGCACGGTCAGAGTGGGTTCTGGATGCAGATACTCTCACAACATTTAATAAGTGTCAAGATGGGAATATAAATCTCTAAGGCACAGAAGGCTATGGACCAAATGCTAGTAAATGGAATGAGTTCAAATAGGGACCTGGTGGTTAGCATGCATATGGTGGGCCGAAGGGCCTGTTTCTGTGCTCTATGTCTTTAGAGTGGTCCAAGTGGTGGCGCTATCGAGTACTTTCATCCTTTTTTAAATTTTTAGTCCGTCAAAGTTTTGTTTTGGAGGTCTTTTAGTCTTTTTACGTGGGGGGGAGAGGGGGAAACTGTTTTTCAGTCGCTACCTAGGTCGAGGATGCGTCTTTCCTCCGAGTCGCATCTTCGCCCCCTCCTCGCGGCCTACCACCTGGATTGGCGCGGCCTTTCCCACCGGAGACCGGCCAGAGCTTCAGCGGTGGCGCAGCACTGAATTACCATCGCGGAACGGCCGATGCCTTACTGAGGTCGCCGTGTTGGAAGCTCTGGAGTGCTGGGACTGCCGACTTTAACACTATGGAGCTGTGGTCTGCGAAGCTCCCAGCCGCGGGCGGCGCTGACTTTAACATCGCTGAGCCCTGGGATTTTTCGTCGAGGTCGCCAGTGTTGGAGCTCTGCCCAGCTCGGCCTGTGGACTTCGGGAGCCGCGGTCTCCAGTAGGAAGCGGCCGATTCGGAACCCCAAGCCGCTGAGAGTGTTCTTCCGATGACGCCATCATCCAGCGAGAGGGCCTGAAACACAGTTGCGGCGACTGCGGAGGCCTCAACAGGCCTCCGACCACGGGTGAACAAGAGGAAGAAGACTGAACTTTGTTGCCTTCCCTCTCAGTTGGAAACGTTGATTCCGCTGTGGGGGATGTTTTATGTTTAATGTTAAATTCTATAGTGTGGTATTTATCTTATTTGTATGCTGCATGGTAAATCAAATTTCACTGCACCAATTGGTGTATGTGACAATAAATGTCCTTTGTCCTTTATGATTCTATATCACCTGATCAAGATAATAGTTTCTACTTTCTCAGATGCAATAAATGCTGCCCTGCCAATAATGCCCACATCTCAAAAAAGCAAATAGGTTTGCTCGTAAATAGGTTGAATGTCATTACTATGAAGTAACATAGATCTGTGCAAGAACACATGAAAATAAGAGCTGGAGTAAACCACCAGGCCCATTAAGCCAATCCCATCATTCAATATATTCATCTTAACTGTCCTCAACTCCTCTTCTGTGCCAGTTCCCCCATAACCAATTCAAATAATTTTAAATATAAATGTAAGATCTGGGTGGCAGAGAATTCCAGAGATTCACCACCTTCTGAGAGAAGGAAATTCGACACAACAGTTCTAAATAATTGGCGGCTTATTTGGCAGATTTGCCATGGATGCCCTCCACCGAAAACGGTGTCTGAGACGGGCCGGGAAAATCATCAAGGACCCCTCTCACCCAAACCATGGACTGTTTGCCCTCCTCCCATCAGGGAGGCGGTACAGGAGCCTCAGGTCTCGCACAAGCAGGCTGAGGAACAGCTTTTTCAACAACACCATTACACTGCTGAACTCGGAGTCCCGACGCTAGCCATCCTGAGACTCTCCCACTTGTATACAGTTATCTGCCTATGTATCAGTTTTAATTCATCCACAATCCACACATTGTTAACCAGTATTTTTTTAAACTTTTATTGTATGCCAACTTTGTATTTTTATTTTTACTTCTACTATCTTGCACTATGACTATGACCAGACGCTAAACTGCATTTCGTTGTACCTATACTTGTATTTGTGCAATGACAATAAAGTTGAATTGAATTGAATTGAATATGTCTCCTTATTTGTGACTACAATATTCCAATCTTTTCTTTAAGAGCCAAAATGAGTAATCGTTCAGATTTTGTTTTTAAATCAATTCTTGTATGGAATGGATCGCATAAAATATTGAAAACAGCACTCTTCCCTCTACAAAATCGAAAAACATTTGATCTAACACAAGACCAATGAAGTAAACATCTCCCTTTGGTGTGAGTAAAGGTATCAATGTTCTTTAAGTACAGCGAACGGGCTTTCGTCATGCCCACTAATTTTACGCACTCCTCCACCATATATCATGATCAAATTCCATAACTCTGAATGGATTCAAACCCACTTTAGATCCAGATTGGCTCCTCAATCAACACCTGAGCCAGGGATATTGACAATAACTCTCTTTACTGATGTGCTGGCTTCACACAACAATTTTATATTTATGTTTATCTGTGTTGTGCCTGAATTAGCCTAAGATTTCAATTTCTGAAACAAAAACAGGTACCTTCTCCAAGATGCATTTTTAATTCCTGATGATACAACAGTGACCACAAATTCCACCACGTACACTGTGAGAAATGTTTACATCAGGCTGCAAATGCAAAAATATACAAGAACAATCATCCTCTTTCATGAACAAGATTAATTCAAGGATACAATTTACATTCTGTATTCTCCAGTGACCTTCAAGTCTGACTGTCTGTAAAGTTTCAGTACAGTTTTTTTGTTAACTGTCCAGGTGCTGATAAACTTTCCTGAACAAACAACCATTGAATTATAAAGGAATAAAGTAGACATAGAGGGGACAATCATAAAGATTGTCCGTGTCATTCAATTATTACAGGTGGGTGGAACATAGCAGGAGACTATGCAGCCGCCACATGTTCACGGGTGGTTGCCGGGGAGTCGCCTTCATGGTCATGAGGAGTTCCTGCATTCTGGGAACTAGTCGCGGCTTCACTATGGTCAACGTATATTTTTCAACATGTTGAAAAATTAGTGACATCTAGAATGAAGCCGCCATGGAGAGTAGCAATAATTCTCGTGCTGTAGGTGGGTCGCCAGGAGGTCCTAATGGGTTGCCAGGAGGTCGAAGGTTCTCGTAGGTTCTTGTAGGTTGTAGCCGGTGCTGACCGGTGAATTTCATTGGCTCATTGGGGAAAACAAACGTAAGCAGTAGTTTTCAGAACCAAGGATAATCGCCGAACTTCACAGCCGTGTATCTGGCTTCTTAAAAGTTGTCTGGCTTCTTAAAAGATGTCTCCACTCATTTTGCCCCCTCTCCCCCCCCCCCCACCCCTCTTTTAAAGGACTTACCGTATACTGTGCTTTAGCCGTCTTAATTACAGCGCCAACCTTCCTGTTCATCGCGGTGTGTGTCTGTATCACCTTGGTTTAGCACCATGTGAATTTCAGACAGCGCTCTCCCCGCTTGCCCTGTCCCCCGCTGTGTGTGTGTGTACCACTCTGACACTCGCCGTTCCAGGTGCCGCTTTTTCAGGCAACTGCCGGCAACTTGACAGTCGCCTGAAAATTTGCCTATGTGGGACAGGCCCATTAGGCAAACATTGGCAATTTGCCAAGGCAACTGTGAATAAGTCTGATTAATGTATACATCTTAAATAATAATAATAATAAATTTTATTTAATGGGCGCCTTTCAAACATCTCAAGGACACCTTACATAGTATATCGGAATAACATATAATCGGAATATAACAATAAAGACATCACAGAGACACAAATTAAAAACAGGATTCAATCCAAAAACAGAAAATCAAAAACACAGTGTGAAGAGGGAGCAGCGGCAGCCAAAGCGCGCCAGCGTCCACTCTCTCTTCACGGCAGCCATCTTGGACACAGACCTACAAGACTACAAATAGACAAAAAAATCATCCCCCCACAGTGGATAGCACTGTGGGGGAAGGCACAATGTCCAGTCCCCACCCCATGTTCACCCCAAAGTCAGGCCTATTGAGGCCACCGCAATTGCCTCTACGGAGGCCCGATGTCCCTGGCCGTTCTCACCGGGTGGTCTTGCCCCGGCGTCGGGAGAGTCCTTTCGGCGGCTGGGCCACCTGGAACGGCCGCTTCCTGGTTGGAGCCCGCGGCTGCCGAAGCCCACAAGGCCGCGCCGGTTTGGAGCTCCCAGGCTCCAGATGACAAAGTCGGCGCCGCCTCTCCGCTCCGCAGACCCGCAGCCCGGAGTTGTTGCTCTCGGCGGTCCAGCTCGCCAGAGCTCCAGCGCGGCGACCCAGGCAAGGCATCGCCCGCTCCGCTCCGCGATAGCGCTCCAATGCTGTGCCGCCGCCGAGGCCGAGGTGCTGGGTGGTTCCCGCCAAGAAACGGCGCTCCAAGCCCGCAGGTAGGCCACGAGGACGGATCGACGGGCAGCCCGGAGAAGAAGCTGCCTCACCGACCAGGTAGGGACCTAGAAATTAAGTTTACACCTACCCCCCACATTAAAAGACCATATCCCCTACAAACAAAAAACAGGACTCACTAAAAACTATAAAAAAACCGGATTTAAAACGGACGGCTGCTGGCTAGCAGCCGTTCACCAAGATGGCTCCTCCTCCTCGTAAATGGGGTAGGTTGCAGAGCAAAGGGCCTGTCCCACTTTCACAACTTAATTCATGACCTTTTTTACTCATGGACATTTTTCATCACGCTAGAAAAACGCCACGAGTACCTACGACTAGCATCACGGCATGCTACGATCTACCAACGACCTCCTAAGACCTTGTGACAACCATGGTGCGAGTATGAGTCAAGGGCAAACTCGGCAGAGGTCGTGAATTAGGTCGTGAACGTGGGACAGGCCCTTTAGGACTGATTATATGGGAGTTGAGGTTAAAAGATGTGCAAAATTGTTGAGAACATAAACTGTTGTAATGCATGATAATTTGTTACAATTTGTAGCAGTTGCTATCATAGGATCACATAGTATATTATTCTTTTAAAGTTTCCTGTAAAATTACTATTAACAGCATGAGCTTAATTAAAATGTATTAGTTTTAATAAACTTTTAAAGAGAGTTTTGGATTGGGTAGTTTAATTTTTTACCCCACCCAAGCGTGTTTGATCCAAACACAGTAAACACATGTCAAGGAGAACTATCAGAAACTTGAAGTTCTTTTCTTTCTCTTGAAGAGGGGCACAATATATTTAATCTTTGATGCTGTGATGTTGGGGATTACGATGACGCTGGGTCTACAGCCGCAGTAGGGTGAACTTACGTGACGTGATTTATTTATAGTGAAGGGCAATATTGACATGAAGGTTTGGATCCGCGTGGGGGTGCAATCCCTCATCATCGGTGTGCATGTGAGGAAACGCTGGCGATCTTGGGCTTGTCCCAGCAGAGGGGTCTTGAAATCGAAGGAGGAATGCTGTGTTGGGCTAGTCGAGGTGGCTAAGCCCTGGCCTTGAAGGAAGAGCTGCAGCAATCTCAGTCTTGACTTTAAAGGAGCCGCTGATTGTCTCGGGCTTGTCTTGAAGGCTCACTCTTGACCTTGAAAAGAATGCGCAGGCGGTCTCAGGCTTGTCCTGACGGCTCAGTATTCCTCCAAGCCTGCAAAAGGAGAACACAGCTAGTAGGGAGGTGCCCCACTTTCTCTCTCTTCCTCTCTTCTTTCTTCCTTTCTCACCTTCTTCCTTTCTCTCTCCCTCTCTCTTTTCCCTGGCTGGAGGGTGCTGAGGTGCAGATGGGCCAATCCAATAACAGCTAATTGGCCACAGCTATTGTTCATTTGGCTGTGGCCTCAACTCAAACCAGAGCTCCGTCCAGGGTCGTTTTTGGCAGCCAAGTGCTGTTCGTGGCACTGATTGTTGTCTTCTCTTGACCTATCTGCCGGTGACAGGGATCAGAGCGGCACACCAGGAAGGAGGCGCTGTCACAATGCAGAGAAATAACAAGATGCTGTTGAGAGGATGAGATTAGAAAAAAGTAAAGGATTCACATAGGCTGTGAGGAATAAAAATGTCAGTGGACGTGGCAACCACTTTGTCCACTGATAGATTCCCCAGCCATGGGCCAACTGGCAAAAGTGTTTGTGGACATTTTTAACCTCTCCCTATTCCACTCTGAGATTCCAACCAGCTTTAAGATGACCAGTATCATGCCGATGCCAGAAAAACAAAGTAGCTTGTCTTAATGACTACCATTCAGTGGCTCTGACATTGCTGCGGTGAAGTGCTTCAAGTGGCAGGTGCACATTAACTCTCCTCCAGCCAGCCTTGACTGCAATTCGCCTACTGTTGCAACTGGTCCACATCAGATGCCATCTCACTGGCCCTTCACTCATCCCTGGTACATTTGGATATCAAGGACACGTACATCAGATTCCTGTTTATTGACAATAATAGCTTTGCCTACAACACCATAATCATAACCAAATGCATATTTCTAAAACGCACAACATAGGACTCAGTATCGCTTTTGAAAATGAACCATTGACATTGACCCATAGACCCTAATAAATAAGCCAGGCAACAAATATCCTCTACATTAATTCTCAAAGCAATGATCTGCAAGGATGCTTTCCCCGCCCCCTACTATACTCCCTGTACACTCATTACTGCGAGGCCAAATTCTGCTGTAACTCCATTTACACATTTGCAGATAACACCTTCATAGTGGGTCAGATCTTGAACAATAACTAGAAGTGCAGGAAGGAGATACCGATCTTATGATGCCAAGACTGCAACCTCTCGCTAAATGTCAGCAAGACAAAGGAGCTAGTCACTGACTTCAAGAAGCAGTGTGGTGCACCACCCAAGTCTGCACCAATGTGTGCTGAAATGCAGATAGCTGAGAGCTTTAAGTTCCTGGATATAAACACATCAAGAATTTATCCTGGTTTAACCACATTTGCGCTATGGCCAAGAAAGCACACAAAATTATACATCCTCAGAAGCTAAGTAGTTTGGCATGTCTTCAACAAGCTTTATCCATTTCTATTGATGCATCATTAAAAGCATCCTACCAGAATGCATCACAACTGTTTGAGTGTAGTTTGATACTGTACTGTACACTGACAATGACAATTAAAATTGAATCTGAATCTGAATCTGAATCTTTAGAGATACAACGTGGAAACAGGCCCTTCAGCCCACCGAGTCCATGCCAACCAACGATCACTGGATGCTTTCAAGAGAGAGCTAGATAGGGCTCTGAAAAATAGCGGAGTCAGGGGATATGGGGAGAAGGCAGGAACGGGGTACTGATTGGGATCACATTGAATGGCGGTGCTGGCACGAAGGGCCAAATGGCCTACTCCTGCACCTACTGTCTATTGTCACCCATATACTAGTTCTATCATACACACTAGGGATAATTTACAGAGGCCAATTAAACTACAAACCTGCACGTCTTTGGAATATGAGGAAACCCACAGTCACTGGGAGAACGTGCAAATTCCATACATACTGTACCCATAGTCAGAATTGAATCCGGGTCTCTGAAGCTGTAAGGCAGCAACTCTACTGCTGTGCCACTGTGCCGCCCAAGATCGCAGAAAGTTGTGGATGCAGCCTAATCCATCGTTTGAATCAGTCTCAGACTGGCCTCAGAGCAGCGTCACCCGCTTCTGAAGAAGGGTCTCGACCCGAAACGTCGCCTATTCCTTCGCTCCATAGATTCTGCCTCACCCGCTGAGTTTCTCCAGCTTTTTTGTTTACCTTCAATACCGACAGTGAAGACCAGAAGGTGCACGGCCATGCCGGCGGCTTTGCGCAGGATGTGGTATAGCCAGAGCTCGGCGCTCCTCGCCGCTCGGCCATTGCGGCCGCCAGCACAGGCCTCCTTGCGGCACCGCGCCAGGGTGCCGCGTCCTCGGGAGGTACCGGAGAAGACGGAAATCTGCGGGCCGGATAATTTCTGAAAAAAGAATATGCCTGCGGGCCGGATGATTTCGGGTTAGAGGCCGCATTCGGCCCGGGGGCCGTGCGTTGCCGACCCCTGCTGTAGCACAATATTCAGCACTCTGGTTATTTTTCTCTTTACGTGACCTGTTGTTCTTGTGTATGGCTTTTTAGTACTCATGTTTAGTACGATTTGACTGGTTAGCACGCAAACAATGTTTTTCACTGTATCTCTGTATACATGATAATAATAAATCAATATCAATCAGACAAAAAACTTCTGCTGCTTGACCCGCTGAGTATTTCCAGCAACTCAAATGTGTGTCAATTCGTCATTTCTGATACTTCTCCAGCATTTTATCGGGATGCATCACACCATGGTTTGGGAACAGCTCCATCCAACACCATAAGAAATTGCAGAGAATTGTGGAGGTAGCCCAGACCATCACACAAACTAACCTCCTTTCCATCGACTTCATCTATACATCACGCTGCCTCATGAGAAAAACATTTTTTACACAGAGAGTGGTGAATCTATGGAATTCTCTGCCACAGAATGTAGTTGAGGCCAGTTCATTGGCTATATTTAAGAGGGAGTTAGATGTGGCCCTTGTGGCTAAAGGGATCAGGGGGTATGGAGAGAAAGCAGGTACAGGATACTGCGTTGGATGATCAGCCATGATCATATTGAATGGCGGTGCAGGCTCGAAGGGCCGAATGGCCTACTCCTGCACCTATTTTCTATGTTTCTCAGCAAGGCCACCAGCATAATCAAGGGCGAGTGTCACCCCAGACACTCTCTCATCTCCCCTCTCTCATCAGGCCAGAGGTACAGAAGTATGAAAATGCATACTTGCATACTCCGAAAATGCATACTCCGAAAAATGCATACTTGCACATTCAGATACAATTTCTTTCCAGCTGTTATCAAGGCAACTGAAGCATCCTAACATCAACTAGAGAGCAATCCTGACCCACCATCTATTTCAAAGGAAACCTTCGGACCATCTTTAATCACTTTAACTGGGTTTTATCTTGCACTAAATATTACTCTCTTTATTCTGTATCTACATACGGTAGACGCCTTGATTGTTATCATATATATTCTTTCCATTGATAGCATGCAACATAAAAGCTTTTCACTGTACATCGGTACACATGACAATATACTAAATCAACATTTTATCTGTAATATTTATTTAAATGTTTACAATGTTTTTTTGGTTCTTACTAGATTATTGTTATTATCTATATTCCCTTTGCTTATGAATGTCTTGGTCCCCTTTTGTTTAGTTCTTTTTTTTCCAATCCTCGGGCTTACTGCTAATTTTGGCAACTACATGCCTTTTCTTTTGATCTAATGGTATCTTTAACTTGTTAGTTACAGCTGTACCACTTTTCTGCTGGAATGTTGTGCCTTAAAGGGATATATAATTTGCTACATTTTAATTTCTTAAATGTCAGGCATAGTTTCAATACGTTTTACTGACCTACCATTACGTTCAACTGACTTTATATCATCGTTTATAATCCGGGAACAAATCATTTTCCATTTTGTATCAAGATTAATTATCCTGAAATAATGACTATTTTTACAGTAAATGTCACCCATTACTTTTTCCATTGCTGTCATTAATTCATCTGTCTTGTTATGAACATTGCAAGCATTCAGAGGAAAATCCTTCAGTTTTGCCTTGCAACTATTTTTCCATGCAACGACTTTAACTGTAAATATACGAGCACTTGTATGCTCTGGCTCTTCCTGATGATTGGCTGCCATTACCCTTTCTGTCAGCCACAAAGTGCATTGAGTTTTCTCTAACTTACTAAATTTCTATTCACTTGAACCCAGTCCTCAGTACTCAGTTTCAGCTGTATCTGCAACCATAGTTATTCAGTTTTGTTTTAGTTTTAGAGATACAGCGTGGAAACAGGCCCTTTGGCCCACAGAGACCACGGCAACTGTGATCACCCGCACACTTGTTCTATCCTACACATTAGGGACAATTTACAGGAGCCAATTAACCTCCGAAAAATGCATGTCTTTCGAATGTGGGAGGAAACCGGAGCACCCGGAGGAAACCCACGCCGTCACAGGGAGAATTTACAAACTCTGCACAGACAGCACCCGTGGTCAGGATCGAACCCCGGTCTCTGGTGCTGCAAGCAGCATCTCTACGGCTGCGCTTTAGCTCAATAGTTCTAGATCAATACAAGTGACGTCCATCGCAATAGAACATTTTCCTTTTTGTACGGTACTGGTGTCAGTGCTCCATAAAGTGACATCCATTTCTCCCACCCAATTTTTCAGCCACACATTCAACTCAAGTCCTGTGGCCTTTCTTGTCTTCTGCACTCTCAGAATGTTCTTGACATCATGTGGAATTACATGAATTGGAATTGTTTTCTGTGATGGGGTTCATGGGAGGAAGATGAGATGGATCATCCACTTCGCACCTGACTTATTGTGGGTGTAAATGCTTCAGGCGTGACTTTAGCACTTACAAACTGGATCTTCGCACTTACAAACTGGGTATAAGAATGGCAATATTCTTGAAGCTTCCTGCTCCAGGTGGTTTAATTATCTACCACTGCTCTTGATTAAACGTGTTAGGAAGTAGAGTTTTGATGCGATCTGGCAGTTTCCTTTATTATGTTTATTATTTACAATTTATTTGAATACTTGAAGCAACAGCAACAAGATAGATGAATTGATGGCACTACTAGAGATAAACTGGACTGATTCAGTAGCCATCGGAGAGACAGGGTGACTAAGGCTGGCATACAAAAGGATATGGAGAATGGGAATGAAACTGGAGCAGCTCTGCCAATAAGAACGATATTAGAACTTTTGGGAAAAATTGTCTTCAAACAAAAATTGGCCGGGTCCACAACAACTACATTGACACACTCGCTGTAGGGCGAACTCATGCGATAAGGTTTGTTTATAGGGAATGACGTCAGTGGCAAGAAGGTCCAGGACCACTTGAGGGTGCAGTCCCTCGTCGTTTGTAGGCAAGCAAGGAGGAGCTGGCAATCTCAATCTTGTCCCTGTAGTGCACTCTTGCCTTGAGAAAAGGTGCTGGCAGTTTCATGCTTGTCCTGGTGGCAATGTCTTGGCATTGAAGAGGAGACGCTGGAGGTCTCAGGCTTGTCCTTGAAGCTCAGCCTTGGCCTCAAAGCAGGTGCTTGCAGTCTTGGGCTTACCACAGCACCTCAATCTTGGCTGTCGAAGGCTCGTCCGTCTTCCTCCAAGCCCGTAAAAGGGAAACAAAGCTAATAGGAAGGCACCCCACTCTCTCCCTTCCTCTTTCTTCCTTTGTCTCCAGCTTCCTCTTTCTTGCTTGGTTCCTCTCTCCTGCTTCCTCTCTCCCTCCTGCTGTCTGAAACTGCCTTGACTTTTAGGGAAGGGGGTGAAGAAGAGCAGATGAGCCAATCCAATAACAGCTAATTGGAAACAGCTGTGCTCCTTTGGCTGTGGCCGCAACTCAGTCCAGACCGCTATCCAGGGAGCCCGGTGTTTTCCAGCAGCCATGCACTGTCCAATGTGCTGGTTTGCGGCTCCTCATAGCCCATCTGCCATTTATGGGGATTAGAGCAGCACACAATGGATGAGGGGCCATCACACACAGAAATCAAACTAGCAAAGATGCACTGGAGGACAAGTTCAGGGGATGTATTTGAGTCCAATTCGTAGAAAAATACTGAGTGGACCAAACTTTGGAGGAAGCTATTTTCCAACTCATCATGTGGGATTAATTACTGATCTCATAATGAAACATCGTTCACGTAAAAGGAAAGAATCTCACACTAATTAGTGACAGCAAGATTCCAAAACTAGGTCTTTAACTTAAATAAAGATAAACATAAATTGGGAAACGGAATTCAAAGGTCTAGAGGTATTTTATTGTCATGTGTACTAATTAAAAACCATGACAGTAGATAAACTGTGGCAGACATTTAAATAAATAACTCTCAGAGGAGTAAATACCGCAAGAATCACGACACTGCACACAATGTTAAGTATGAGAACTGGATGAATGTTAGCGGGGAGAAAAAAGTGTTGTAAGCTACTAAGGGAAATATGAGGTGCTGTTCCTCCAGTTTGCGTATGGCCTCACTCTGGCAATTGAGGTGGCCCAGGACAGAACGTTCAATAGGGGAATGGGAAGGGGAGCTAAAATGTTCAGCAACCAGAAAATCCAGCAGGTCTTGGTGGACCAAATGCAAGTGTTTGGCGAGAAGGTCGCATAGTTTTCGCTTGGTCTCATAAGAATATGTCTTTGTAAAGAAGGTCACATGGGCACCAAATGCAGTAGATGAGGTTAGACAAATTTGAATCTATGTGGAGACCAGTCATTGTGTACACGTATTTGGACCATTGGCCTTTTTTATTTTTATTAACGACTTAAGAGATTGCAATATGAGAGTCAGCTGATGATTGGAACTGTAGGACAAATTTTAAGAGTATAGATAAGGAGGTATGTTGGGTGATTGACTCAGCACTAGCAAATGATCTCTAACTCTGATAGGCTGAACAACTGTGTGTGAGAGGAGTATAAATGCACAAAATCGCCACCCCGCCAATCACTAAAGCATTAAAGGATAAACAAAAATATATACACAAACATTTGATGCACTGATAGAAAAACAGTGAAGCAAACCAGTAATATACCTAGTTCTGGCTGCCAAAGTAATACATCTAAAAAGAACTATCGGCATCCAATATTAAAGTACATCTAACCACATCTCAGTCCTAAGTAACACAATGTGGATTTTATCCTTAAACAACAGTAGCTAGAACAGGCGGTCATCTCACTCACTGAATGCCAACTAGCATCAGTTTCTGGTTTGGGCAGACATCACCTCATTGACAATAGGTGCATACTGCACAAACCACGACTAAATTGATCTCCACAATTAGTTAGGATTTTTTACACTAGTTCACCCACATCAAATCCACCTGCCTAACAGGGCACTGTCCAAATTCTTCACTCACTACACACTAAATTTGCAGATCATGAAGCCTTGTTGAAAGCCTGATACAAGCTTGCGTAATTTCCCATTAACATTCTGATAGCAACTAATATTTCAAGCGTCGTAGATAAGAATGACCTTCAGAAGCCTAATTAAGATTTAGCTGGGAACTGAAAATTTGATTTACGTGGTCTTTTACCTTTCCCTGAAGTAAGAGAGACCAGTGCCATAAAGCTGTTGCTGTCTGCTTGTCCTCTTGACGTTTTTCCAACAGCTGCATAAGTCACAAAATAAAGAAGGTTACATTCTGAATTAAATCCAAAGGCACTGAGAAATAACTACAAAGCACAAATGTAGATACAACGCATTCCCTACTTTACTATTTTATAACATAATTATGTTCTGGGATTCAAGATGAAGAAATCAAAATCCTTATCCAAGGTTAAATATTTCTGCTCCTTTTACAAAGGCAGTTAATGCCCTAGGACTGAAACTGAATGGTCATCCTTTCCGTGCATGCTTTGACAAATGCTGGCAATCTATACAGTCAAGGGATTAAAAAAAACATTGTAGCCATATCCATTTTTAATTTTTAATTTTCTGATATTCCTACTTGGCAGACCTAACCTAAGATTTGAAAATCAGAAACAGGTATGGTGGTGGGGCCTATTTAATTAATATATCAGCCTAATTAATTCTTCAAACTCAGTTTCAGCAGAAACACTAAGGTATATTTTCTTTAAAAAATAGCAACCAATCTTCCACACGGATAACATGTATCGGAATCAACCATACCCGTGGAGGACCTGTGGTAAGGTAGTCTCACTGACAGTAATTAAATGTAGACAAAACAGGGACAGAGAAGGACAAAGAAACAAAACATCAACTCACTGGAACTTATAGAGAAAAGTGCTCAGAGAGCACACTGCTCAAATTAAACATGAACAAGCATAAGGGATGAATGAAATTCTACCATAATTACTACTTACTTTAGCCTTCCAGTCTGTGAAGTGGAATCGACAAAGTCGATACGATTGAAACCACTGTTCCTGTCGGTGTAACAACTGGAACACAATCAAATGCAAAGGGTCTCACTTTATATTTTAAAAAAATCAGAGTGCAGTCATGCACAATGAAAGCTGCTCATCTAAGAAAGTAAATCAAAACCATCTCCTTCCTTTCTTTTTTCCGAATTGAAGTATAATTCCACGGATGGCACACGGAGGTAGTTCATACACGTTGCACATGTGGTCCTTCATTGTTAAACTCACAAAGTGTCAGCGAGCTGACTATGGCGTGTCTCCAAGTCATTACCACACCAATTTTCACAGGAATCCATACAGATGCAGTTCCAAACAAGTCAACAACATATCAGCATACACAGAGTGTTTCCAACTATCTCAGAAACATTTATCCCTCATCCATTGGCAGCTTTAATAGATTAAATTGTTATCATGTGCATTTCAAGCACAATTAATTATCTAGGAAAATACTTTCTTCTTTCTGCATTGCGACAGGATGATGATCAAAATAAGCAATTATAAAACTGTGAAAAGGTCAGGGTTAATTTAAAATGCTGCAAATGCAGGGTCTATGTTGTGTGTAGATGATCTGAATAAATCCACAGACTTTAGGAGCTCCAAAGCTGGTACTAGAAGCTTCTATACAACGTACCAGTTCAGAGAACATGAAATAGCACAGTCCTTACAGAGGCAGCAGCTTTAAATGCATAGTTCTTTAACATACTATCCAATAAAAACATTATTTTCAAAAAAAGAATTATTTTTTTTGCATTATACATCACAATATTAGATTTATCAGGGGACTTCTCATTGTTTCAGGTTTCTCTATCATTGCTCATGTATCCTAAATTATACTCCTTTCACTTGCAAAATCAACTGGTCCAGTTCTTTCAAGTTTTAGCAGAATTTCTGAGGCTCTGTTGCCAGATTCCCTGTAATGTCATCATGTTTGACAATATTCAGGTGCACAGCCAGGACCATGATTTGTCTATCTTCTCCTTTGGTACTCATTGCCTTTGTCTGTGCTTTGGCTGAAGTTCATGTTCATATGGTCCATAGTATTCAACATCTTCATCATTGAGGAGATGAAAGTTCAGTCGACAAATTAAAAATATATGTTGAAATTAATCCATAAAATAACCCCAATCGTAAATGTCTAAACTGACTAACCCTGATGCCGAAAATTTTAAAGCCGAAATTCTGATTTTATGTCATATAGTTTCAAGGTCCTTTTTATAATGTAATTTCTCTCTAATCAGAAGCGAATCTGTTGTACAAATCAGAATTTTGTTTGTACTCACCATCACTCTTAAACAATGGTCACGATATTGTTTCCATGACAGCAAACATTTTTTTGCGATTTGTCGTGTATAGTGTTGAGAAGCAGCCTCCAATTTGCCTCGCTGAGTCATTGCTCCTTGACTGAGCCGTTTCCAGTGAGAAAACACATGCTGTAAATGAACTGGGAGAGACAAAAATAAAACTGTCATCTCGGCTTGATTGGGTAAACCTATAGATTATGAAGATGCTCAGTGTTGGGGGAAATTGTGGAGATGATGTGGTAAATATCTCAATTCATTTTGCTCAAGTTTCATTAAACTGGTTGTGAAAACTTTTACCCATCTCTCCAAAGTCACAATCACAATAATACTTTATTAGCCAAGTATGTTTTGCAACATTATCTGAATGGTGGCCGATTAGGAAAAGGGGAGATGCAACGAGACCTGGGTGTCATGGTACACCAGTCATTGAAAGTAGGCATGCAGGTGCAGCAGGCAGTGGAGAAAGCGAATGGTATGTTAGCATTCATAGCAAAATGATTTGAGTATAAGAGCAGGGAGGTTCTACTGCAGTTGTACAGGGTCTTGGTAAGACCACACCTGGAGTATTGCGTACAGTTTTGGTCTCCTAATCTGAGGAAAGACATTCTTGCCATAGAGGGAGTACAGAGAAGGTTCACCAGACTGATTCCTGAGATGGCAGGACTTTCGTATGAAGAAAGACTGGATAGACTCGGCTTGTACTCGCTAGAATTTAGAAACGTACAAAATTCTTAAGGGGTTGGACAGGCTAGATGCAGGAAGTTATTCCCAATGTTGGGGAAGTCCAGAACAAGGGGTCACAGTTTAAGGATAAGGGGGAAGTCTTTTAGGACCGAGATGAGAAAATTATTTTTTACACAGAGAGTGGTGAATCTGTGGAATTCTCTGCCACAGAAGGTAGTTGAGGCCAGTTCATTGGCTATATTTAAGAGGGAGTTAGATGTGGCCCTTGTGGCTAAAGGGATCAGGTGGTATGGAGAGAAGGCAGGTACAGGATACTGAGTTGGATGATCAACCATGATCATATTGAATGGCGGTGCAGGCTCGAAGGGCCGAATGGCCTACTCCTGCACCTATTTTCTATGTTTCTATGTTTCTATGGAGGAACATCACATCATCTGTGGAGAGAATGGACAGACAACATTTTGGGACCTGATCCAAAAATTAATTGGTCCATTCCCTGCACGATGCTGCCTTCTTCCCCCATATAACCTCCCCATTCTCCCGCCCCACTTCTACTCTGTAGGGAAGGGATTGAAAGGCAATGAAAGGAATAAATCTTTCAAACACAGAATAACTGGAGCTGGAATTCACTGCCTGAGTAGGTGGTGAAGGTAAAGACTCTCACAACGTTTAAGAATTTGGACAAGCACTTGAATTAGAAGCCCACAACCGAGTGCTGATAACTGGGTTAAGTATGGATGGGGTACCTGATGGTCAGCACGGACAAGGTGGGCCAAATGGCCTATTTCTGCATTGTATTGTTACAGTCTTCTGCATCTTCAGACAAGCAATGATAAAGTAGATATCAGCTAATATTGAACAAAAATGCTCTGATGGATCCCTTTTCCAAGTCTCAATGGAGACAAGTGAAACGGGTGTAAAATTGAGTAAATAGTCACACTGCCATGCCAATATTGGCAGAAACAAGTTGCACTGAACATTTTATGATACATTTTATACACACATGAATTGTACTTTAGACTTAGACTTAGATCCTTTATTTGTCATTCAGACCTTTCGGTTTGAACGAAATGTCGTTGCCTGCAGCCATACATGTAATAATAAACATCAAAACCTACAATAAACACAAATTAACATCCACCACAGTGAATTCACCAGATACCTCCTCACTGTGATGGAGGCAAAAATCTTAGGGTTACTGTCTCTTCTCTCCTCTTCTCCCTCTGCGCTGAGGCGATACCCCACCGGGCGATGGTAACTCACCGAGCTCCGCGAACGGGGCGGTTCAAGCTCCGCGGCCCGGGGTGGTCGAAGCTGCCGCCCTCCAGTCCAGCGGACGCAGCTGTTGCCGCAGGAGTTCCGGAAAACAGGCACCAGCCTGTGACCTGCGAGCTCCCGACGATGTCGTCCACTGGCCCGCGGCCGAGCCCCGGATTCAGGTCGCCCGACGCCAGAACGCCGCCTCAGCTACCGGAGCACCGTCTCAGCCCCGAGCTGGGCCGCCACAGCCACCGGAGCACCGCCTCAGCCCCGCGCCGGGCCGCCTCAGCCACCGGAGCGCCGTCCCAGCCCCGAGCCGGGCCGCCCTCACGGGAGCACCGTCCCAGCCTCGAGTCGTGCCGCTGCCACCTGAGCGTCTCAGTCAGCACCGTCCCAGCCCCGAGCCGGGCCGCCCTCACCGAAGCGCCGAGTCGTGCCGCTGCCACCGCAGCGTCTCAGTCAGCACCGTCCCAGCCCCGCGCCGGGCCGCCCTCACCGGAGCGCCGAGTCGTGCCGCTGCCACTGGAGCGCCCGAACGCCGCCACAGCTCGAAGACGGCCAGCCTCGCGTTGGTGAGTCTACCTCCGGAGCCTCGAGGTCGGTCGCAGGTTGGAGGCCGCCAGCTCCGCCATTAGGCCTCAGCACAGACGGAGGCAGAGAATGGGGATACGACAAGAAAAAGTCGCATTCCCCCGAAGGGAGAGACAGAAAGCCCTGTTTCAGCCCCCCCCCCACACATAACACAACCTAATAACCAAAAATTTAACTAAACAAGACAAAAAAAAAAAAACAACACAAAAAAGTAAAAACAGACGGACTGCAGGCGAGCCACAGCCGTTCAACAGTGCCGCCTCTTCCAGATGTCACTTTTGTCACTTACCAAAACTAATATGTTGTTTTGCTTCCAGTACAACTTTATCCTTCTGTTGTCGGTGATACACTTGAATTGAGATCCTGGCTCTCCAATACCCAAGGACCTTCATAAAGGTAAAGCCACATAACCATCACCATGTACGCTTCCCACAGCTGCTTAGAAGCCAACTAATCAGAAAAGTTATAAAACATTACAGCACCCACTGAAAAGTTAAAACCTAGCTTTAATCTGATGTTTACAAGACAGAATGAAAATCTGTGACCGAAGTCATCGCCTACAGATGAAAAGTTGAAGGCTTCTGAACATCAGATTGTTGCTAGGTTTTTAACTACTCAGTGTTTGCAAATATACGAAGCCCACCACAGGGAGAAAGGATCATCTATTCTATTCATGTCCATGCACGATCCTTTTCTAAAGATACTAACATCTGTTAAGTTTCCATGAGTGCTGACAACTTTCCTCCAATTCATGTTTATGTCCAGACAATAAATGGCTGCAGATGAGTCGGTCTCTGCTGTATCTGGTCGATGGATTGGCTGTAGGACAGGTGGCCATCTTCTGGCCCATTATCAAAGTCTACATAAATGCATCAGACTTTGGGAGAGGTGCCAAGGCCATTTGAAATATCAACATTTCCAGCTGAATCAAATGACAGCACAGATGGAATAATTCTAGTGTCACCCAGTCCCACATTCTGCAATACAGATCACCCACTTGCTAAGAAAAAGCTATTTGCTAATAACTATGAGGCCATGGAACGACGCAGGAAATAAGTTGATTTTGTTCTCCTCCTAACAATCTGACAATAGAGTAGCACAAGCAGAAGGAAGTTAGTAGAATTAATGTTGTGTGTTGTTTTCATGCAGAGGGGAAAACAGATTACTACAAATAATTATAATGAAACAAAAAAAATACTGAAATAAGAAATACAAGTTAAAATCTGATGGAATGAACACTATAAAGAAAATGCGGATCTCTATCCTGTTATTCAACTCAAATTTCTTGTAGCCTTTTTTTGTAATGAAACAGAACCATACCTTAGTTAAAAGTACATGGTGATAATGATAATCTGCTCCAACTGTTTTCCTTGCTTCATCAGCCAGTACACGTGTATTTTGTAACCAGGTGGAAAAATAAGTTCTAGGTAAGAAAGGCTAAGTCAATGAAAGAGCAAAACTACATTCTACCACATGTAAATAATAAAATGGGTACATCACTCTCTCACAAGCCAGCCCCACCATTCTATATAACCATGCTTGGTCTTCCCCAGGCTTCTTATAAATCTCTTGGTTCCTGTAGTCCAGTTCCCTATTTCTCAACAATTCAAAAATTAACTTCTACTTCTTTAATATATAGTCCTAATAATCTAGTAGAGAATTCTAGAAATGTACCACCCCCTCTATGAGTAGCAAGAAAAATGAAGATTAAACATCAAGTGATGGTCAGGTCAACAGTACGAGGGACTGATATATGGATGTTAAACCACACTAATGTTCAGAAATTACAGATCATTATCAAAATATCAAAGTGGATAAAACAAAAATGCTTGATGGAATTTAAAATAGACCAAATGTAAAGCACACCACATCAGAAAGGACAATGGGAATCAAATAGAATGCATGCATGGTTCTTTAATAATTAACAATGAGGTTAAAATAACCATGGTTTAAATATTCAGCGAACTGGAACATGGCAACATTTTAGAGGTCACGTGTAGAAATATATTTTTTTTAATAATTCAATCATTAAAACATAGAACTCCTGACATGATTTAGTTCTGTCATGTGAAATTTAATCCATACCAATGTGCTCAGATTGTAATTTATAATATAAAATTTCCAAATACAGAAACAAAGCATTGCAACTTTTTATTACCTCAAGAGATTGAATCTCCATTTATTTTCCTTCTCATCCACCTTATACAAAATCTGCCGCGTGATTTGATGATAAACCTAAATGAGAGAAACAGTCGCAATAGAGGGAATGTGTGGGATAGAACTGCAGATGCTGGTTTAAATCAAAGATAGACACAAAATGCTGGAATAACTCAGCGGGACAGGTAGCATCTCTGGAGAGAAGGAATGGGTGACGTTTCGGCCTGAAACATCACCCCGTTCCTCTCCATAGATGCTGCCTGTCCAGCTGAGTTACTCCAGCATTTTGTATCTATGTTCACAATAGAATAAATTCCTGGTTCACATCATGCCTCAAATATTTGAGATAAACAAGTATTGATGCATTTGCAACAAGATAGAGGAGTCAATAGCATAGATAGCAATATAAGAGTATGATAATAACAGCTTTTCCAGGAACATGGCTTGCAAGGTGACCAGGACTGGGTGCTCAATATTCCAGGTTATATACTGTTCCAAGAGAACAGGCCAAAGGGCAAAAGAGGTGAGGTAATGTTGTTCATCATGCAAGGTATTAGAGCAGTACTGAATTGTGAATCAAAGGCAGTGGATAGTCATGTGGAATTGGTTTGAGATGAAATGAATAGCAGGGGAAGGAACAGGACGGCACAATGGCGCAGAGGTACGGTTGCTGCCTTACAGCGCCAGGGACCCAGGTTCCTTCCTGACCACGAGTGTTGTCTCTACAGAGTTTGTACGTTCCCCCTGTGAATGTGTGAGCTTTCTACAGGTGCACCGGTCTCCTCCCACACTCTAAAGACATCCAGGTTTGTAGGTTAATTGTCTGCTGTAAATTGTCCTTAGTGTGTAGGATAGAGTTAGTGTATGGGATGATCGCTGGACGGTATGGACTCAGTCGGTTGAAGGACCTGGTTCCACGCTATATCTCTCTAAAGTAAAAGTAAAGACGACACAGGTGGCAGTCTATCAACCCCCATAATGTGAACTCAGTAGGTCAGAGCATTAATGGAAAAATATCAAGGGTACGTTTCAAGGTAACTTTTAATCTAGATATTGATTGGATGAATCAAACTGGACATTCATGAAGAATTTGTGGAATGCGCCAGGGGTTGCTTTTTAGAGCAGTACATTGCAGCGCATACTCAGGAACAGGCTATTTTAGATTTGGTTTTATGCATTGAGGGATTAATGAGGGATCTTGAGGCTAAAGATCCCTTGGAGGATAATGACCACAATATAACAGAATTATAATGCTACGAAGGAGAAATTGTCCAAGGTAGGTTGGGTAAATAAGCTAAGTCAGCCGAGGAACTTTCTTCTCATCACCTCAATTAGGCAGTAAGCAAACTTAGTTTTACTCATCATTTAAAGTGTTTTGAGGTATATGCATGTTCCCAGCAGAACAATTGATTAGTCCCACTTTCCCTCTTTTTATTACTCTCTAGCCCTGCAACTTGTTAGTACAGTACCACAATGGGAGAATATTTTGGAATACGAGATACAGATGATCCACTCCTGTGAGACAACAGCTCCACCACCAGCTCCTACACCTGTGTCACCGTTCAGAACACTACTTTCAAAATATTCCCCTATGAAAACTCAAAAAGGAGCCTCTATATTATTCCTTAAAAAAAATCAAAGCGGAACAAATAAAAAGTATTCCCAAGTTTGATCCAAACTCTGCCACAGTCCAAAAGTCAATGTAAAGTCACCTCCTCAATATACAGACATCCAATGCAGGTCATCCCCAGGTTACAACTAGTTCCGTTCCTGAAAATTGTTTGCAACCAGAATAGTCTGCAAGTCGGTATGTGGCTGCCAATCAAGGCGTTCATGGCAAACCAAAGGCAACATGTAGGTAAACCAGGGCATTTAACTCAAACATTCAGATTTCTTTGCAAGATTTAAATACATTGCTGCAAACCAAGTTTCCTCACAGAATATGATGTCTGCAGCAACTGACAAATTCATACATCTGGTCTCGCAAATGCTTGCTTGTATTAATGGACTGTCCAAAAGTTGGGTATTCGTAACCGGGGAGGACCTGTACCAATGTGTAGTATTCAAAATCCTGAAGTTTTCTTGATATTATATGGAGTTCAAATCTAGATTAAACTGTGTTTTTACACAACTCAACAGTAAAACTTGCCCTCATTCAGCATCTATTATTGAAATTCTGCAGTGAGGTTGCAGTAACTGTCACTCACTTTCCATCCATTTAAAGCTTTGCACAGCAATACCCGATGAGAATGGACATCAGCACACAGCTGCTTCTTCCAGTTCTCCTGCTTTTTCTGCACATACTGGAAAAATGGAAATTGCAGAAATATTTGATACACTAATGTTAAATTCATCAAGTTCATTACTGACATTTTTTGATGGCCAATAACATAGAGTCCTGGTTTCCCTACCTAATTTTCCAAATACTTTACACAGCTCAATAATAACAGAAAGTGCTGGACTTACTCAACATAGCGAACAGCTTTTGGGCAATAATATACAGTTAACATTTCAAACTGATAACGTTCCATTAAAACTAAAAAGTTTTATCTTTAATTGTAGCAAGAAACATTGAACAGGGCAAAGGGAAAGAACAAAAGGGAATGTCAGCAATGTCAGCAGAGACTGGTTGTGGAATGCAATAAGTCTCCCAAGCAACCGTCATCCACTGCAGTTTGCCTACCACCACCACCACCACAGTTGATGCCAATTTCCCTGGCCCTACACTCATCCCTGGATAAGAGACACACCTACATCAGACTTCTATTCACAGTCTGCTTTTAGTACCATTATCCCATCCAAACTCATCACCAAACTTGTGGAACTTGGAGTCGGCACTCATCTCTGTAACTGGATCCTCGACTTCCTGACCAACAGACCCCAATCAGTGAGGATAGGGGACAAATCATCCTCGACAATAATCCTCAATGCTGCTGCTCCGCAAGGATGAGTTCTCAGCCCCCTTCCTTACTCCTTATACACCCACTCCGGTGCAGCCTTTTACAAATCCAGTCCAATTTACAAATTGGCATTTCGGCACTATCGTAGTGGGCCGGATATCAAATAATGACAAGACGGAGTACAGGAAGGAGACTGAGAACCTTGTGACCTGGTGCTAAGGCAACAACCTATCTCTCCATGTCAGCAAGACAAAGGAGATCCTTGACTATCGTCCTCGTTGATCTGTGTTTTCACACCTTACCCTTCCATATCTCTGTCTCCCTCTCCCGACTCTCAGTCTGAAGAAGGGTCTCGAACCAAAACGACACCCACTCCTTCTCTCCAGAGATACTGCCTGTCCCGCTGAGTTACTCCTGCATTTTGTGTCTATCTTCGTCTATAAACCAGCATCTGCAGTTCCTTACTATACTATTGCATATTAGTCATTCAAAACTTGTTTTACGTAATTAGTTCTGTTTTTTTTTACAAATAATTTATTTTCAATTTAAAGTTGGAGACAATTTGGTAAATTCTGGCTGTGTATGTAACTAAACTTTGGTTAAAAATAAAAAGTAAATTTATCAGAAGAAGCCAACAAACAAAAATAAATGGGCTCTCATCTTTCTATAATCAAATGATGTTTAGCGTACCAAAGTACAGCTCGTTGAGACTCAGATCCATTTGGTTTTATTTCATTTGTTGAATTGCTACTTCATATCATAGAACCACTTGAGTAAATCTAATTTCTTACCTGCTGCCAAGCACTCCAGGTCCTAAGCAAACAAAACTTGTACCGGTGCCTTATAGCTTGTATTTCTTTGTCTCGTCTGAAGCAAAAATTAAAAAAAACACGAAGAATTAAAATTACACCAATCTCTGGTCTCCAACAAATTATATTTATATATGAACTCATTCGAAACTTGCATGTAAGGCTTCACCAATGTATGCTTGCCATCTTAGGTTAGGCAAAGAATATAAGAGTTGGGTCAATAGGTTGCAACTTTATAAAACACTGGCTTGACTGTACTTGGCCTAGTCTGTGCAGTTCGGGTCGCCATACTACAGGATGTAGTTATACTGTAGAGGGCGGAGAAGATTCATCAGAATGTTGTCTGGATTGGAGGATTTTAGTTGAGAGATTGAATGGGCTGTGTTTGTTTTCCCTGGAGAAAAAGGCAGCTACGAGTGGCCTGATGGAAGCATTTCAGATTATGAGAGGCATAGATAGGGCAGATGGTCAAAATCCTTTCACCAAGAAAGAGAGAAAGAAGTTTTAAAGAGGATCCGAGGACTAAGCTTTTTTTTTTTGACCAAAAGTAGTTGATATAAGGAACATGCTGTCAAAGAAGGTGGTGTATTAGATACAGTTACTATGTCTATTTAGACAAACATTTAAAGAGGCAAGGCATAGAAAGAGTGTCAAAGGTTACAGGGTAAAGGCAGGAGGATGGCAATGAGAGGGAAAAATAGATCAGCCATGATCCGTGTCGGAGCAGACTCGACGTTCCAAATGGCCTAATTCTGCTCCTATGTCTATGGCCTTATAGAAAATTAGTTTTAATGCGAGGAAATGAAATTTGTGTAGATGAGCAAAAAGGTCAGCATGACATGGGGGTTTAAAAACCTGTTTCTGTGCTGTATGACCGAATGGCTATGAGTCAATTATAACATTATTTACCATATTGGTACCAACTCAGCATAGTGTTATAATTTAAATTTTGTGAAAGTACTTCAAATAATTTTGATCGGTACTACTTCTGGTGATAAACTAGTAGACTTGAACTCTTGAGCATGTCAATCTAGTTCTGAATATGGAAGAGTTCTGAGATGAAAGAGTGAAGTTCCACTGTTAACGATCAAAGCAAACAGCACAACATTGTTTATAAATATTTTGATAGGTAAGGATAAATGAAATGAGCAACACTGGGATAATGAAACAAGCAGGCACATGGCGTGACAGTTTTTGTGAAAGATAAATTTTAACACTGATCACGCAAGATCAACAACCTGTTTCTTGTACATTTGTCTTCACTGCAAATACAAACCAAATTTCAAGGGATTTACTTTGCAATTATTCTGCTGAGTGTGCAGTCCTGAGGGATTTCCGATTCTGTTACTCACATTTGCTTGGTTTTAATTTTTGTTTATTAATGTTCCTGTGTAGGTTAATTGGCTTCTCCAAAATTGCTGCTGGTGTGTAGGACATAGAACTAATGTATAGGTGATCAGTGGTCGGCGTGGACTCGATGGCTGTTTCCACGCTGGATCTCTAAACTAAACTAAATATCAATCCTACCATCAGCTCAGATAATTCCACGTTGGATAATAACATCCAAGTTATTTTGCACGTCCGCATTATATCACAATATTAATTTACACAGACAATCATTATGGCCCAAATATTTACTTGGTTCAACTATGGAAACATTACATAAAGTTTCATACCCTGCTTTTTGGTCTGCTGCAGACTTTCTCCAAAACCGAATAAATTTAAGCAGCAACTGATGCCTAAAAAAATCTTCAGCAGTAGCCTCTTTCTCTCTCTCCTCCAGGCAGTCAGTGGTCCGGACATGCCAGCAACACCAGTAATGAAGTAACATGCGTTGATCAGAATGAATCACTGCCTGTGGTAATGGAAGTGTGTCCATTAATGATATTTTAATAAAACGCAATGAAGTAAACCCAGTGCAGGAGCAACAATTATATTGTCATCAAAATAAAACTCCAGTCTTTTAACAAATTTTATTTCACAGCAAAATGAAACTATTTCTGAACTGATCATTGTGGCAATGCAGGGAAACATAGCAACTACTGGCAGACAGCGAGAACCCAAAAATATAAATTCAATCAGTTACTCTGTTTTACTGTTATTATTGGAATAAATATTAGTTAGGACACAATTTCTTAAATACCATGCAAGACCTTTAAAGTCACTTCAAGAGGCCTCATTTTAACACTTCATTGAAAGGTCAGTATCTCACAATCTCTTGAAACTTCATTCAAATGTGTGGTAAATGTATGGTCTGTGGCTATAACCTCCAACAACCTTTTAACACAGTCAGTTACAATCTATGTTTAATTACAGCCAACAGATAAGTTATTTCCTCCGGTGGAACTAAGAAAGACATTTTGAGAAAACAGGATTGTTCAAATTTATTTTATTATCAGTAGTTATGATTAACCAGTCCAAGAATCTGTTATATTCACCAGTCTCTCTGCTAGTCGATTCTCACGATGATGATCCATCATTCTCCACCATAAATAAAAAGACAATCTCTGCAATTTCTCCCTGCAAAGAAATATTATTAATTGATAAAGAATATGTTAACAGAGTCTCACAGATTTTATTTGTAAGTTATTTATTTTTGCTTCTGCATATCATTTGGCAAGACCAGCATTTATTGCCCATTCCTTACTGCTTGTAGAGGTGATGGGAGTTTCTGAAAAACCGCAGTCTTCCTGGTGCAATTTCAGGCACAGCGCTGTTCTTGGGTTTTGGACCCAGTGACAATGAATGGCTGTGAAATTCTTAAAAATCAGGAAGCTGTCCAATTTAAAGGAAACTTGCTGGTGATGTGGTGTTGCTTGGCATTGCTGCTTGCTGTTTTTGTCCTTATTGGTGATAGAAGTTGCAGCTTTGAACATGCTATTGAGGAGCCCAGGCAAGTAACTGCAGTGCATTTTGTAGCTGCTGCACATGACACATTGTGCACACCAGTTGTGCAGGAAATAAATGTTGAGAATGGTGTATGGGTGACAGTAGAGCTGATGCTTTGCCCTGGATTGTATTAAGTTCCAGCAAACTGTTGGAGCTGTCCCATGCAGGCAAATGCAATGTCTTCCATTATACTCCTGACATACCTTATAGATAGTAAAAAGGTTTGAAAGTATCAGGGGGCAAATTACTCACTGCGTCTCACCTGCTTTTGTGACACATGGCTGATCAAGTTAATGTTGCCCCAGGGATATTGGTGGTGGGCGACTCAGTAACACCAGTGATTGTCAAGGACAAGCCATTTGATGTCTCTCTTGCGTCTCTTGCACCAGTGAGCAGATTATTGTCAGTACCACATGATGGCATGATCAATGACACCTTCATCATTTTGCAGATATCCGAGTAGTTTGATTAGATGGTAATTAGTGAGATTGGATTTTTGAAGAGGATACACCTGGACTACTATATTTACAGGATAGATGCCAATGTGTTAACTGTATTGAACAGATTGGCCAACAGTGCAGCTCTGGAATGAGCTAATTTCATGTCACAGCTATCTTTGTATATCAAGTGGTCTCAATTTTCGAATGAAGTGAATGGAACCGGCCGATAAGCAGTTCTATGAAGGTGGCGACCCCAGGTGGAAGCTAAGATTAATTATTTGCTTTCCACATCTGGCTGAACATGGCTGAGAATGTTTCATCCTTGCCTTTATGACAGTCACATGCTGAGCCCCACATCATTGAGAATGTGAATATTTAGATCTCACCCTTCTTTAGCTGTTCAATCACAATTATTTGTGGTAGGGGTGTAGAGCTTTGATCAGATACATTGACTATGATAATGCTAACCACCACCCAGAACATTCAAAAGCGGAAAGGGTAAACATGGAAAATAAAGTCATTCTTCGCACCCAGTGTTTGGACAGTACCTGTGAAATAGCCATGCGGTCTCCTTCATTTGATTCAGCTGTTTCTTCTCACTCACATACAACTTCCATCTTTCCAGATAAAAAGGCAACAGCATCCTACTGTAGTGAGCTTTGGCCTTTTTATCTTGAATCTAAAACAATAAAGTAACTGCATTAAACATAGAGGTCACAAACAATCAGTAACATTATCTACTCAGCCCCCCCGATCTCCAATTGGGCATCAGTGGCTTCAAAACAAGTAACAACAGAACATAAATAAAATTTCACAATGACAATATTCTATCCGTATTTGAATGAAGCACATGTGAAGGGAATCTCAATTCTCCCATCATTAAAATAGCATTTGGAAAGTTTTGCCGAACATGTTTAGTTTCTGATGAACATGTATGTATAGCACAACCAAACCAACAATCCAACTCTAACTGGAAGCTTAACTCGAAGGATAGTAATGTATGCATATCAATAGAGACTATACTGAAGGAGTTGATAGTAACAGAGCAGCAGATGCCTAATAATAGCAAGCTCCGAAACAATTAGGTCCTCTGAGGGAGCGCTGTATGTATATATTTATGTATGTATTTTTAGATCTATGTACCACTGTTTGTAGAACGTTAGTACATGCACTGATGTAAAGCACTTTGGTCAACGAGAGTTGTTTTTAAATGTGCTGTAGAAATAATTGACTTGACTTGAATCCATAAAAAGGCCCATACTGGCATCAAGGGAAAACATGAGCGATCAAAAATGTTGTATTTCAACAGAAAAATGAAAAGCAGTCACTTTAAAAAATAGATACAAGGAACTGCAGATGCAGATTTACAAAAATAGACACAAAGTGCTGGAGGCAGAGTTCTCCAGAGATGTTGTCTGACCCGCTAAGATACACCAGCGCTTTGTGTCAGATTAAAGCATAATTATTAGAAAGAGTAAAGAACCTAACCCTTCAGGTCTGCTCCACCATTCATCAAAATCATGACTTCTCTTCAGTCAGCTCCATTTTCCTGCATTATCCTCATATCCCTTAACTTTCTCAAAATCCTGAAATCTGTTGATCTCAATGACTCAGCCTCCACAGGCTTCTAGGATTGAAACCAAAAAGTTCACCACCCTTTAAATGAAATTTTCTTTAAATCTCATTCCAAAGTGGTGTACCTCTTGAGACCCTGTATCCTTAAATAGGGAAACCCCTTTTCTGCATTTATCCTGTGCCCTGTTGGAATATTTTTACTTTCACAAAGATCACTTCTCATCCTTCTAAATTCAAGACAATAAGGGCCTAGCTTACTTAGTCTCACCTCATGTAACAAACAAGTCAAAGTGGGTACAAGAATAAAAACACATGATTGGTTTTTATCAGATGTATAAATGACGGACAAATGTGGGCCATAATTAAGATGATCACCAATGATGTCAAAATTGGCCATGTGACTGACAGTGAATAACAATAGAGATAGAATAGAATAGAATAGAATAGCCTTTTATTGTCATCCAGACCGAAGTCTGAACGAAATTTAAGCAGTCATACATATAATATAATACAATACAATAAAAAACAACAATAAACACATATTAACATCCACCACAGTGAGTCCACCCAACATCTCCTCACTGTGATGGAGGCAAAAGTCTTAGGGCTGCAGTCTCTTCCCTCCTCTTCTCCTTCTGCGCTGAGGCGATATGGGGATAAGAGTGCCAAATTAAATTCAGTCTGAACAAATATTTGGAGAGAAAAAACAGGATTAGATAATTGGAGGTGATAGAAATGTTGGGGGATGATGTGCTGGATGCGGAGGCTGGGGGGTTGAGAAGTGAGGACCAAAGGAATTCTGTCCTTGTTGCATCCTGTGGGAGGGAGCAAGAACAGAACTGCGGGACACAGTAGAGATGCAGGTGAGGGATCCACCTATGACAGCTGGGGGGAAACCGCATTCACTAAAGAGCGAGGACATCAGGACACAGGTTACCTGCTTTTATTTGCATGATGTAGAAGACAAGGGCAAAGTGATCACAAGAGAAGTATGTAAAACTAAAGTGAAGGTACTGTGCACAGATCTGGACAGCACACAGCATCGAGGATGATAAGGACATCATCAGGACTGCATTATTAGCCTTGGAAGAAAATTCTCTCAACAATGTTAAAAGTGACTGAGGAGAGATTTAATTGAGGAATGTAAATTCGGCAGCACGAGTTTAATGGAATTGATCAGAAAGGCATCATAAATTTCATGGCTGAACAGTCTCCTTGTTTGCCGTTAAATAAAAAGACAAGCACGTGAGAATAAAATTATAAAAGTGACCTATTTCCTTTAGCAGAGGGATCAGTGACGAGTTTCTAAACTCATGGTAATTGTGGGAAACGTTTGGGGATGTGGGGATTGAAAATAGTTATTTCTCTCTTGAGTTGTGGAGGTCACTGCCTAAACGCATGATGAAGGCAGAATCCCGCACCATACTTAATAAAGTCTACAATTGAAAAGCAGGGCAAAGAACCAAGAGTCAGAAATTGTCCACTTTTGAGAGATGTGTAAACAATGGATCGTATTTTCTCTTTCTCAGTCATAGATTTCTCTGATTCAACATATATAAATATTTGAAAATGTGCATGCTTATAAAGCTGTTTTAAAAAGCGAACAAGTTACTTATCTTATAAACAGAATGTAAAGGCAAACAATCAAGATTAAACCTTCATAAAATTACCGTCTGGAACTCAAACAGAATAATCTATCTGATAATAGGCATCACTCTGTGGAAAGATATCATGGCCAGTGAGGAAACTGCAAAGAGGATTTTACAAAGAGCTGGGATTATTCCCCGAGGAGTAAAGGAGCTTTTAATCAAGCAGTTGGGGAGAAAGCATTGACACCAGAAGGAGGGCACGTAAATTTAAGCTAATTCATGGGAATTCAAAGAAGAAAATGTTTTTTTTGTGCACAAATAGTATCTGCACAGAATTACTTGGTAACAAAGAAGTGGTTATGCTTAGAAGTAAAATATTTTTGGGGCTATGATCAAAAAATAGATTGTAGCTATGAAGTAAATTCTGATAATGGTACTGAAAAATCGAATATTTCCATGTTATGAATGGAAAATGTGAGTTTTGCTTAAAACCTTGAGATTATAAATTTCAATGGAATAAATGGCACAAAATGTAAACATTATGATATGATTAATCCATCAGCAAAATTAAATGATGACATAAAGGTATGAGCAAAGATTGTGCATAAAAAAAGCTTATGGATAGAAAGTACGAATCTTGTGCACAAATTTTAATAAATAAAATTATATTTTGGCAAAATTTTAATGTTAATTCTATAACTGGCTGAAGTAACTTCATAGAACAGGGTAAATAAATATTGTGGAACAATGCTTTACCATAAAAGATTAATATGACAGAGCTAAAACAAAAATTTGGTTGAGTAACAGACATTGAAGGAGGCTGTCAAAGTATACAGCAGGATATTGATCAGCTACAGAAATAGGTGGAGAAATGGCAGACAGTTTAATCTGAGCAAGTGTCTGAGTTTAAATGCAAAGGGAAAGTAAACAATTAATCACAAGACCCTTAACACCATTGATGTACAGAGGAATCCTTGGGTCCATGTCCACAACTTCCTGAAAGTGTCAACAGAAGGGCAGTACAGTGGCGCAGTAGTAGAGCTCCTGCCCCACAGCACCTGAGACCCGGGTTCAATCCTGACAACGCGTGCTCTCTGTGTGGAGTTTGTACATTCTCTCTGTGATCTCATGGGCTTTCTCTGGATTCCTCCCACATTCCAAAGATATGCAAGTTTGTAAATTAATTTGCTTCTAGTGTGTAGGATGCGAAAGTGGGATAGCGTAGTATATATTGATGGTTGGCGTGGACAAGATAGGCTAAAGGGCCTGTTTCCGCGCTGTACCTCTAAACTAAACTAAGCAAGTAGATAGAATGGTAAAGAATACGTATGGTATGCTTGATTGGATTAAGCGCCACTCCAAGAGGCCGAGTGCACAGATTGGACAGCCTGCAGTGGCACGGAACAGCGGTAGAGGACATTGACAACATCGCCAGGCCAGGTTGGCTCGTTCAACTCCAACCTAGTGCTGCCTCCAGGACAAAGGGGCTCTATGGCGAAATTATGACTAAACTTTTAACAACTTTGAACTTGAATGGTATAAGATGGCACCGGAAATGGAGCAACTCATGCATATTGCCTGCGTGCATTCTTATCTTATCCAGCATTTTGTGTCTATCTTCAGTTTAAACCAGCATCAAGAGTTACTTCCTACACATGTATTCTTAGATTCCTTTAATTTAGGATGATTGTGCCTATGTATAGTAAGATTTTTACTGAACTGTATACAAAAAATGAATGTTACTGTACCTAGGTAAATGTGACAATAATGTACCATTGAACCATTGATTGCCTTCAAGAGACAGGAAGTCCTGCTGCAGCTTTATAGAAGGTTGATTAGCCTGCATTTGGAGAACTACAGCATTTGCAGTTCTGGTCACCCCATTACAGGAAAGATATGGAAGTTCTGGAGGGCGTAGAAGAGGTTTACCAGAATGCTGACTAAATTAGAGGATATTAGCTATAAGAAGACGTTGGACAAGCCTGGATTGCTTTCTCTTTAATGTATGAAGTTGAGGGGAGACCTGATAGAAGCAGAGCTTTAAGTTGAGAAGGGCAAAGTTTAAAGGAGATGTGCAAGGCAAGTTATTCTTTTTATATAGAGAATTCTGGGTACATGGAATATGCTGCCAGGAGTGGTTTCGGTGGCAGATAAGATATGGGCATTTAAAAGCCGTTTATATAGGCACATATATATGCAGGGAATGGAGTCATATGGATTTTGTGCAGGCAGAGTTTAGCTTTGCATCATGTTCAGCACAGACATTGCGGGCTGAAGAGTCTATTCCTGTGCTGTACTATTATGTTTTTTACATAGGCCCAAAACAGTGTGAAGCAAGCCGATTGTAATCCATCTCTGCTTCTACCATTCCGCTGACAAAGCAGGTATGTTGCAAAGCATGCACAAAGTATAGTCTCCTAAGACATCTTTTTCTGTACTATTATTAAACAATGAAACAATGTTGAACCATTCATGTCATGTGATCAGCAACTTAATCAGGCAATTAGAAACCACAGGAGTACTTTTAAATATCAGCGTGCAACTATGAATAAAGAAACACTTTAGCAGCATAATTCAGTGAGACACTTTCACAAGCTGAATATTAATTACTTTTCACAACAGTTCATTTCACTGCACTTTATTGTGCACATGATGAATAAATCTGAATTGACTTGACTTGTTACTTCCAAAGTTGGGGCCAAGGAAAGAGCGTTCACGTCGCGGCCCTGTTTCAACCAATCTTTCCACCACCACGCACAAGAAGCACAAGAAGCGCAAGACAGACACCATTGTGCAGATGCCGAGAAGTGTGTTCAGCTCTGGCTGAACAACTTCTAATCTTGTGTGTGGACTCGATAAGAAGAAGAAGACTTCCAAAGTTGTCAAATTGCAGTCAAGAAGAGTAACAATGAATGAAATGGTCTCTTTCAAACACGTTACCACTGGATCCGGTTAATCCAATGCATTTCCGAGCTGGCCTCCCTCATCCTGTTCTCCATAAACTAAAGGTCATCATTAATTTGTTATTCTTGAACAAATTTGCACTAAGTACTATGCATACCTCACATCACGTGTCTACTAACTCTTGGTTAAGCAAAATTGAAAAATTGAAAAATCTTATTCCTCATGGTCTTGACCGTACTGAACTCACTAATCTCCCCAAGCCCTGAAGACTGCAGAATAAACGATATTCCTCCAATTCCAGTCCCCTGCTCAGCTCTGACGTTAACTGCAGCATGTGACTATGCCTTCAGCTGCTAAGACCCGAAGCACTAGAATTCCTTTCCAATCCTCAGTTTCTAATTGAAAAGCAAAACCTAGATTGACCCTGAAAATCTGAAAGATCAACACAACATACTGTAAATACTCAGCAGGTCGGACAGTAACTGTTGTGAATAATAAGAGATAACCTCGCTGCATCTGCACTGCTGGTCAACCTCTTTGCTCCCTCACTGCTCGACACTTCGCTGCACCCGCTCTGCTGGACAACCTCTCTGCTCCCTCACCGCTGGATACTCTCTCCACCTGCACCTGCACCGCTGGACACCTCTCTGCACCCTCACCATCATGCTCAAATATTCAACTCTACAAATGACTGGTTTCTTCAACAACCACATCCCATCCTGCATCCAAGTCATTAAACAGCTTAGACTTCTACGTCGACCCCGTTTCATCCACAGAGGCTCTCGGTGCAAGCTTGTTTACTTCAACCACGGACATTCCATTCCATCCATCTGCTCACTACCACGCTCTACCCCCCTCAACTGCATCACCCCCCATCCCAGCTGACCGCACGCACTGTCAACCGGGACAACCTCAGATCTCTCCAGCCTGCCCCCATCCCTCCACCCTCTCATAATGCCAACTTTGCCCTCCTCAACACCAGGTCGCTCAACAACAAAGCCCTTGCCCTCCATGAACTAATCCTTGACAACACTCTGGACTTCCTTCTGTTCACTGAGACCTGGCAACAACCCAATGTCTTCTTCTCCCTCAATCAAGCATCCCCACCTGGATTTAATTACATTTCCAAACCCCTCCCCATCCGCCATGGAGGTGACCTCGCTGTTATTTTCAACCAGAATTTTCGGATCACTGAACTCACCTTCCCCCCAGTAGCATCATTTGAATTCCTCGCCTTCAAAGCCCTTTCCTCCATGACAGTCATCCTCATTTACCGGCCAACTAAACCAAACCTCTCCTTCCTATGTGACTCCATGAACTCCTCACACTTCCCTCATCCCTCTCCCCACGTCTGCTGCTACTTGGTGACTTAAATATTCACATGGACTCCCCCACCTGCAAGCTCGCATCTGAATTAGTCTTTTTACTTGACAACTTCTCTCTCACTCAGCACGTCACCTTTCCCACCCATGACAAAGGTCACATCCTTGACCTGGTCTGCTCCACAAATCAACCGGTACTCGACCTCCATCCATGCCTCTTCCCCCTCTCTGATCATAAGCTTATACGGTTCACCATCCCTTCTCCGACACCTCGCCCCCGCTTCCTCCGAGAAATCACCTTCCGTAATCTAAAATCCATTGATCCCACCATCTCTCTGACCTGCTCTCCACCACTCTCCCCCTGGACTCAACCCATATCTCACCTGATGATCTCACAAACCACCTCAACTCCACCTTGTCTACCTCCCTTAACACTATGGCCCCCCTCAAAACAAGAACCGTAACTTTCAACACATCTTCACCCTGGTACACACCTGCACTTCGTAAACTGAAACAGACTTGAACGACTCACAAAGAAATCATCTCTCACAGTCCACCCTGAAGCTTACAAACTCCACCTCACTGACTACAAAGATGCCCTCATTGCTGCAAAATCTGCCTACCTCTCCTCCATATTCACCGATCCCTGCCTAAACCACAGAACCCTCTTCTCCACAGTGGGCAACCTCCTCAAGCCTCGAGCCAACACTCTCCCTACCTCTACTCCGGATCTCTGCAACTCATTGCTCCACTTTTTCGCTGATAAAATCAGCACCATCTATCAATCTTTATCCCCTGTCCCCGACTCCCCAGCATCTACTCCACCACCTACCAAGGCCCCTCCTTTCAACATCTCCACTGACCTCCTTACCCCTCCTCCACACTGCTTCCTCTCCCAGTTTGACCTGGTCACCCCTACTGAAATCTCCAAACTCATCAGCTCTTCCAAACCCACTACCTGCTCCCTCGACCCTCTCCCCACTCCCCTGCTGAAGTCCTGCCTCCCCGTTTTCTGCCCCTACCTCACTAATCTCTTCAATTCCTCATTGTCCCAAGGAATTGTCCCCTCCGTTTTCAAAACTGCTGCTGTCACACCAATCTTAAAGAAACCTGGTCTTGATCCCTCCTCTCTCGTTAACTACCGCCCAATCTCAAATCTCCCCTTTCTTTCAAAAACCCTGGAGCGTATCGTTGCGTCGCAACTTCATTCCCACCTCCTTGCGTATAACCTACTTGAACCCCTCCAATCTGGCTTTCGCCCCCTCCATAGCACAGAAACTGCTCTCCTCAAAGTCCTCAACGACCTCCTCACCTCTGCTGACACTGGTTCCCTCAACATTCTCATCCTCCTCGACCTGAGCGCAGCCTTCGATACAGTGAACCATAACATCCTGCTCACCAGACTCAAAGACCTCGGCATTGAAGGCTCTGCACTCAGCTGGCTCCGTTCCTACCTTTCCAACAGATCCCACTTCATCTCTCTCCACAACCACACCTCTGCTACAGCCACAGTCACTCAAGGCGTTCCCCAAGGCTCCGTACTCGGCCCCCTCCTCTTCATCATCTACATCCTCCCCCTTGGTCAGATACTCCGCCACTTCAACCTGGACTTCCACTGTTACACCGATGACACCCAGATCTACCTCGGCACCAAATCCCCCCACAACCCCCCCCCCCCCCCTCTCCCATATCAACTCCTGTTTGTCAGCTATAAAAACCTGGATGCAACATAACTTCCTCAAACTCAACAGCGATAAGACAGAATTCCTCCTAATAGGCTCCAAAGCCACACTCAGCAAAATCAATAACCCCACTCTCACCATCGACGGCACCACTGTCTCCCCATCTCCCTAGGCCCGCAACCTTGGCGTGATCTTTGATTCCACCCTCTCCCTTGAGCCTCACATCCGTCATGTCATTAAAACCTCCTTCTTTCATCTCTGCAACATCGCCAAACTCAGACCCTCTCACACCTCCCGCTGCTGAAAGACTCATCCATGCCTTCATCTCCTCCCGACTGGACTATTGCAACTCACTTCTCCTTGGCATCAGCTCCACCTACATCAACCGACTCCAACTGGTCCAGAACGCAGCCGCCCGACTCATCACCCACACCAAATCCTGGCATCACATCACTCCAGTCCTCAAACAACTTCACTGGCTTCCCATCTCCCACCGGATCACCTACAAAATCCTGATCCTCACCTACAAAGCCCTCCACCATCTGGCCCCCCCATATCTCACTGACCTCCTCTCCCCCTACCAACCCTCACGGTCCCTCAGATCCACATCAGCCGGTCTCCTCTCCATCCACAAGTCCAACCTCCGCAGTTTTGGGGACAGAGCCTTCTCCAGGGCAGCTCCCAGGCTCTGGAACTCCCTCCCCCAACTGATCCGCAATTCCGTGTCCCTCACCATCTTCCAGTCCCGCCTCAAGACCCATCTCTTCACCTCTGCCTATCCTTAGCCCCACGTCCCCTTCCCTTTTCATCTGTGCATTAATTGCCTCATATTGTGTTTTGAATTGAATTCTGTCTTTACTTTGTGTACTAGTCATTTCTCTACTATTTATTTCATTCCCCTTACATGTTTTTCCTCTACCTGCTAAATTTTTGTAAGGTGTCCTTGAGACTCTTGAAAAGCGCCCATAAATAAAATTTATTATTATTATTATTATAACCTGTCAGGTTAATGATCTTTCATCATGGAGGGGGATCTAACATTTTCTGCTATTACCAAAATCTCTCCTCCTTTAAGATACACCTCAAAACCTACTTTTGATTATGTCTTTGGCCACACTCCCTTTTGTAGCTTGTTTGATTATCTTGAAACATACACATTTCGTTCACTATATGCTTGAAGCACTATAGAAGTGCTAGATAATGCAGAGGTAGCACAATGGCATAGCTAAATGAGCTCCTGCCTCACAGCTCCAGCAACCACTGTCTGCGTGGTTTACATATTCTCTCCGAGACTGCTTGGGTTTCGTCTATGCACTCTGGTTTTCTTGCACATCATAAAGGCCTACAGGTTGGTGGGTGAATTGGCCACTGTAAATTGCTCCTGGCACGTGAGTCAGTGGTAGAATACGAATTGAAGAGAACGTGAGTAAATTAAAACTGGATTGAAGGGCGACACAGTAGCGCAGCAGTAGAGTTGCTGCCTTACAGCGCCAGACACCCGAGTTCGATACCGACTATGGTGCTGTCTGTACGGAGCTTGTACGTTCTCCCTGTGACTGCGTAGGTTTTCTCCAGGTATTCCAGTTTCCTCCCGCACTTCAAAGACGTGTACGTTTGTAGGTTAAATGGCCTCTGTAAATTGTCCTTAATGTGTGTAGGGTAGTGTTAGTGTACGGGATGATCGATGGTCGATGCGGGCTGGTTGGGTCAAAGGCCCTATTTCTACGCTGTATCTCTAAAGTCTAATAGTCCAAAGATTAGAGCGGGATTGGTTTAAAATAGGCGTGATCACGGAAGGCTGAGGTGTATGACGCTATGACACTAAATAGAAACATATTAAAGTTCAGGATAGATTTGTCTAGTCACTTATTTTTTTCACTTTAAGAAAATACCAACTGTCCTGTAGTGGCATAGCAACAGAGAACTAGGAATTGGCCAGAGGTAGGAATTGGCCCAGGTAGAATGGAGGAAGTAGGTTAAAGGAATTGGACAGAAGTAAAGATAAAGGAAAACACATCTCCAGGGACCCCATGTGACCATGGCAAGCCCAGGGATCGATGCAATGAAGGACTTGGACCCCAAGGACTTCAATCAAAACTGGCCTATATTGTGGCCGAGAATGTGGCTAGAATAGAGAAATGGGTGTGGGGGGGGGGGGGAGAGGAGGATGGTACAAGGGTCAGAAAGTGAGAGAGACGTCCAATAAATTTATATCAGACAGCAAGGAATATGAAAGATGCAGAGCGCAACCTAGTGTGGAGCAGAAGGAGATCCATGCTCACAAAAATAGTTCTCTTTTGAATTATATTAAATTGTTTAAATCTTCATGTTAAAAAAACTTAAAATATCACAAATCTGGGTTTTGGCTGAAAATAATGTTCAAGTGGTAGGGCTTAAATGTCCGATTATATTTTATAGCTTAAATTTAACTGAGAGCTGGATATTCAACCCAACCTTTACAATATCATTGCCTCAAAACCTGACAGGGTAGTGCTTCAATGTGCTGGGCCACTGGAAACACTGTACAGACTTGCTCTCAACATTCTTGATCACAATGACATCCTTAATTCCTCACCTGATAGTATTTCGTCTCTTGGCTGTGTTTTATCCAGTAGTGTAGAGATTTCTTCAACAATACTTTCCTAGCACAAACAGATGTAATTGTTTCAGTAAAATTAGTTTTATGAAACAGGTTTGATGACACAAGTCTTATCACCATTTTTGAAAAACTTAAAACATGTCGTAAGCTAATCCTGATCTCCCAATCTACCTCATTGCAGCCCTTGCACAGTTTTTATCTGCGCTTTCTCTGTCGCTGCAACACTTAAGTTTCCTTTCTCTTTTTACCACAACCTGTTGTCCTCGTGTATACTTTGAATGTACTCATATATGGCATGATTGGCAAAATGTTTTTCAGTGTATCTTCATATACATGACAATAATAAACCAGAAATCAGAAAATTAAGATATCATATTTGGTAATCTGTTACAAAGATGACACTTGCCTTAGCTTCAGAGACTTTTTTTTATTTTTAGTTAGTTCAAGTGTTTTGTTTTTGGAGCTCTAGTCTTTTTTATGTGGGGGGTGGGGGGGTGGAAGGAGGAAATTGCTTTTCAGGGTTCCTACCTGGTCGGAGAGGCGGCTTTTCTACGAGCAGCCCCTTCGACCCGTCCTCGCGGCCTACCAGCAGGCCTGGAGCGGCGTTTCCTGAGGGGACCGGCCAGAACCTCGGCTTTGGCGGCAGCTGGAGCGCTATCGTGGAGCGGGCGATGCCTTGCCCGGGTCGCCGCGCTGGAACTCCGGAATGCTGAGTCCGCCGATAAAAACAGGCGGCGGCGCTGACTTAACATCGGGAGCCTGGGATCTCTCGCCGAGATCGCCAGTGGTGGAGCTCCATCCAGCGCGGCCTGTCGGCTTCGGAAGCCGCAATCTCTGGTAAGGAAGCAGCCATTCCAGGTGTCCCATGCCGCTGAGAGGGTTCTCCCGACGCCGGAGCACCATCACCCGGCGAGAAGGGCCTGAAACATCGGGCCTCCGTAAAGGCGACTGCGGAGGCCTCAATAGGCCCAACTATGGGTGGACATGGGGGTGGGGACTGGACTTTGTGTCTTCCCTCACAGTGGGAACCATTGTGGGGGGATGTTTTTTATGTTTACATTTCTTTATTATTGTTATGTCTGTATTCGTTTTTTATGTGCTGCATTGGCAATACGCATTTCACTACACCAATTGGTGTATGTGACTAATAAAGAACCTTGAACCTTGAGCCTCCATGTATTTATCTGGCATGAAATTACACTATTAATCACAACAGACTGCATTTCTCAGCTTCAGCTCAACCCTGTTTACAGTGACTTAACCGGCAATGTGCAATCATAAACAGAAGTCAATGAAGATCAGATGGAGTAGTCACAAATATTAATCAGTTGCAAAAGTGACATCATTTCACATGGTTTGAATGTGATGAACAGTGCTCCTTGGTATGATGTCTAGGTCTCGGTGTACATCTGAGAATCAAGATTTCATAAAATATTCATTGTACCGTTATAAGGATGACAAAGTGAGGGTGCTCAAGAGAAGTACAAAGCTTTCGGAATACAAATTACATTTTCACCTTCTCACAACATCTGCAGATACTTCTGGCATGGAAAGTAAAACATTTATAATTCAATGGACATTAGAATACCTGAAGTGATTTTGGGCTTCTCTAGATAGTGCCTGAAGCTCAAACTCCTCTTGCTTCTCCAAGCGTAGCTTCCACTGATTCCAGCACCGTTGCAGCATCTGTTCAAACAAGGCAAGATGTGAGAACAGAAACGCAAACTCAGCTCCCAATACAGATGTATTTATAGAATGGGTCCAGGTACCACATAGCAAATCTAGTCACAAACATATTTATTAACTTGTTTAATCAAAGGTGGACACAAATACAATTCCCATTACTTCCTATACCCACCCATAGCTGCTGCTCATGGCATTAAAGAACTCACTTAATTTATAAGTTGGAGAATAATACTGGTAGCAGATTTTGATGGGCATAATAACATTGCTTCTCTTTCGCAAGGCCATGGGTTGAATAGTTGTGTTCCCGCCCTGCCCCGCTTTATGAAGTAACATCTCTTCACATGTCAAGGGGACAAACAATGTTTTAAATTGCACTCAAAATATGTTCCAGAATTTGGTTGCAGTATATAATTCAGCTGCCTAAGCCAAGAGGATGCATCAAATATAAAGTTTGTTTGATGGTTTTGCCTGCTTTACATCCAATTTGTAGAATGGGCAGATACTGTATACCAGGGTGTGTATTACAACTGTAGAACATGGGACAGCTGGAAATAATTAGGATCCAAGAGAACATCGGCAGCTCAGGGAAGAAGTTCAAAGTTGATGAACTGGTTAGTAATTTGAATGCTGCGGGCAAAAGTTACCTGGATACTTTATTCCAGGAGACAGACGTTCTCCTTACACTAAAGGGCCTGTCCCACTTTCACGACCTAATTCACGACCTTTTTTACACATGGACATTTTTCATCATGCTAGAAAATCGCCCCGACCTACTTGATGCCACGAGTACCTACGATTAGCATCACGACCTACCTACGACCTCATGACGACCATGCTGCAAGTATGAGTCAAGGGCAAACTCGGCAGAGGTCGTGAAAGTGGGACAGGCCCTTAAGTGTTATGGATCAGTCACGGACAGACAAATGAGATGAGTGAAGCAAGTAGGGGATCCAAAAGCGAGCTTTAGAGGAGCCTCAGTCCATACATTTATTCAACATTGAGGGTCAAGAAGCAAAGAATGAGCAAAGGTTGTAGACCAAATGAACCAACTAACACCAGTACCATGGCAGAAGCATCACTCAAGTTGAAAAATAACTGATATGGTAAAGAGAACAGAAGGTAGGAGTAGCGGATAATTATGCTCTAAAGCTATGTGAAAATCCTGAATATTCTGCTACCTGCCCAGTGGAGAGGAATGTAGTGTTTGGCAGGTTGACCTTTGCCTGTCAGTGCAGTGAGTATTGGAGTTAGGATGTTGTGTTGCAGCTGTACAAAACATTGCTGCAGTCATGTACAGTCTTGGTAACCTTGCTACAGAAAAGATATCATTAACTTGGAAAGAGAGGAATAGATCGGGTAAGATGCACAGAGTCTCTTGCCCAGAGTAGGTGAATCGAGGACCAGAGGACATACGTTTAAAGTGAAGGGGAAAAGATTTAATTGGAATCTGAGGGGTACATTTTTTACACAAAGAGTGGTGGGTGAATGGAACAAACTGCCAAAGGAGGCAGTTGAGGCTGGGACTATCCCAACGTTTAAGAAATAGTTAGACAGGTACATGGATAGGACAGTTTTGGAGGTATATAGACCAAACACAGGCAGGTGGGGCTGGAGGATGTATGTAGCTGGGACATGTTGGCCGGTGTGGACAAGTTGGGCCGAAGGGCCTGTTCGAGAATGTCACCAGGACGAGGGTACGTAGTTCCCTGAAAGTAGACAGAGTGGTGAAGATAATGTCTGGCACACTTGCCTTCATCAGTAAGGATGTTGAGTATAAGAGTTCAGGCGTCATGCCACAACTGTGTAATTTGTTGGTGTGACTACACTTGGATTATTGTCTGCAATACTGACTGCCCAAATACAAGAAGGATGTCAATAAACTGCGAAGAGTGCGAAAAAGATTCAGGAGGATGGTACAGGAGCTGGGGGGGGGGGGGGGGGGGGGGGGGGGGGGTTAGTTATTAGGAGAGATTGAATAAATAGGCTGGGATTACCTAAACCTGATGAATTAGGTTATGTTTTGGCTTCCGACAATATTTCACTCGGCTACCACTATTAACATGAATAAAGTACAGCCACTTAGACAATATAACCTTGGAATTATTTTTCCAAAATAAAGATAATAAATTATAGAAATATCTTTTTTTGAAAAATATTCTGATTTTTTAAAATTGTATTTACAGGGCTCAAGGTCTCACACTCTCCTTGATTATTACAGACTTTGCACCCCAACATAAAGCTGGTATTTTCTCCAAATTAGTCCAGAATTTCTTTAACTTTTATCATACTCAATCATTTTGGATTTAAAAACTTCAAGCTGTTTGGTTCCATTGCTTGCTACAAGTTTCTAACTGTCCGATTTATATAGCCTCAAGAAGCCTGCATAGAAACTTGAGAATTATCTCAATACCACTCATTGATCACATTGTAAGGGAGATATTCCTTGATAAAATAATATGCTACAACATCTATGGAATGAGGGAGTTAGTCATCCAATAATCTTTCACTAGCTTTCTTACATTCTTCAAAGTCCAGAATATGTAGCAAATAAAAACAAAACTCTTACCCAAATAACTGATTGCTGGTGTGCCAAGTTGATCTGCATTTGTTTCAGACGAACATTTCCCACATTGTTTTTCAGAGCAACAATGCTTGATTGCTGGTAAATGAGAATAAAATGGTTTTAATCAAAGTATGGTCTAACATTGGCTCAACTCCCACCATGGATGTCTGAGCCTGACAATCACATTGGAAAAGTACTTGGATTAATAGTTGAAGTATTGTAGCCTACAAGCTGAGAGCTAGAATTAGTCTGAGTATTTGGCTGGTATGGACCAATAGGCCACCGGATTCATTCCCTATTTAAATGTGCACGATTCTTCTTTGATTCTATGTTCTGTAACTACTCATTATCCAAAATAGTTTACCTCGAATGACATCATCAAACCATTTAAAATACACGAATTAACTCAAGCTTCTACGCTTTTATGCAGATATTGCCTCAACTGTCTTTTTTAATTCATTTGCAGTATGTGAATGTCTCTAGTAATATTGGCATTCACTGCCCTTCCCTAAATGCTCCTGAAGTGGGAACTGTTAACATTGAAGGGTGTGGATCACATACCCAAAAGACTGGGGAAGGACAGCAGGTTTCAATACATGAAGGGCATTACTGAATCGGATGGGTTTATGCAACACTCCCATTGTGCTAACTGTTACTGATAAACATTCGATATTTATTTTATTTCTCGACTTTAAATTTCCCAGCAGCCATAACATGAATTGGCTTTATGTCTGTGGATCAATGGTTCTAGTCTAATCTTAATATAACTGAGCTTCCATGAAGAAACTCAGACAGTGAATACAAAAGCAGAATCTCTAATCAGTGCCTAATTATTTCAGCAGTAGCTAAGCTCAGCAGCAATGCAGTACACAATTTTCTGTAGGAGCCACATCAAAGCTATTGTCAAGAAAGCATACCAACACCTCTACGTCCTTAGAATGCTTAGGAAGTTCTGCATATCCCCAACAACCCTCACCAAATTCTACAGATGTGCCATAGAAAGCATTTTGAAGGGATACATTAATCCCTATTTGGGAACAGCTCCATCCAAGACCTCAAGAAATTGCAGAGAGTTGTGGACGTAGCCCAGACACAAAACAACCTTTCTTCACAAGTTATAGGAGTAGAATCACTGCCATTCGGCCCATCGAGTCTATTCCACCATTCAATCATGGCTGATCTCTGCCTCCTAATCCCATTTTCCTGCCTTCTCCCCATAACCCTTGACACCCGTTCTAATCAAGAATTTGTCTATCTGCCTTAAAAATATCCCCTCTGTGGCAATGTTCCACAGATTAACTACCCTCTGACTAAATAAGTTCATCCTCACCTCTTTTAAAGGAGCACCCTTTAATTCTGAGGCTATGGCCTCTGGTCCTACTCTCCCACCAATGGAAACATCCTTTCCACATCCACTCTGTCTATGCCTTGCAATATTTTGTAAGTTTCAATTAGGTCCTTCCTCAACCTTCTAAACTCCAGCTAGTAGAGGCCCAGTGCTGTCTGGATAGCATGCAGACAAAAGCATTTCACTGCACCCCGGTACACGTGACAATAAACTAAACTAAACTAATTCGTACCGCCAGGTAGCAGCGGTAATGACCATCTGCTAATTTGCAGAGTCCAGTCTTTTCAGCCCTCAGAACAATATCTGCATTGAGGTTAATGAAATTATCAGCTGATACACAATTAAACAAATAGATTAAATAATATGGGATGATGGGACAGATTGTAAGATTGAATACACCTCTGATTGTAAGAATACCCGGGGACAGGTAGGGGTGGGTGGTGAAGGATGCACAGACCAGGGGACCTGGAGATCACTCCCTGTAGAACCTGAATAAGTTTGGAACAATGACTTTTTCACATAGCCCCTAGCTTTTTCTCTGGTACATCCACATCTGCATCAATAACGACTCTGCACTCATCACTTCACCATCAACTTTCACCCAGTCTCAAATTCACCTGAATGACTTTGACACTTCTATTCCTTTTCTGCATCTTTTTGTCTCCATCTCAGGAGATAGGCTTGACACTGTCATCTTCTATAAACCGACCAACTCCCATAGCTTCAACTATATTTCCTCCCAACCTGCCTTCTGAAAGGATGCCATCATCTTTCCTCAATTTCTCACATTGTGGCCTCTTCTACATTGGTGACAATAAGCGGAAGCATAAAACACAGAACAGTACAAGGCAGGAACAGTCTCCACTGCCCATGATGTCTGTGCCAACCATGATGCCAATTGAAACTAATCCTATCTGCCTGTACGTAGTCTATATCCCTCTTTTCCCTGCCTGCTCATGTGTCCTTTAAACATCTCTTAAATATTACTATTGAATCTGCTTCCATAACCTCGTCCTCTGGCAGCACATTCTAGGCATTAACCACCCCTGTTTAAAAATATTGCCTCACAAATCTTTTCACAATTTTTTCTCCTCTATTATTTAAAATTTCTACCCTCCATTATCTCATTGCCATCTGGTTCCAAATATCACCGACCAGACTCTATCACACCCCGTATGCACTTCTATATATTGGTAATCATTTCTGTTCCCAAAGCACTAACTTATATCTATTGCCTCCAAAGCTGCTGCTTGACCCGCTGAATTCTTCAACGTTCTGTCCGTTCTAAATTCAAGCATCTACATTCTTTTTTCTTCACGTAAAAGCACCACATTTGCTGTCTCCACAATATCCTCCAACTCCATTGGCAGTTTGAGAAAACCAATGTGTGCATCTTTACCGGGACATTATTAATTGCATCAAGGTTCTGATTATGTTAAAGCAGTTCCGGAACACATGCCACATCATCGCATGCTTGACACCAGCCTCCAGAAACATATTTTACCCCAAAATCTGTTATGGCAAGAGCTTACCAGAGAAAATGTGTTAATGGTGTTCTTAAAATTTAAATGATAACATGTCCATAGCAACTCATGGGAATCCCTGACCCGTGATTGCTCAAAACAGAGGATAATTGTTTTCCCCACGATATGGTTTTATTCCATCACTTTGTCACAGAGTTGATGTATATTTTGAACATCTTTTACCTACACTAAATTATTCAACTGACCTGATGTAGTCAGGAATGGTCATTGTGGTTTACCTTCCCCCCTGTAATGATGCAACCACAACAGTTTTAAATCAGGAAATCAAGTTGAAAGGATACAGTGACTCCAATGTTGAAAACTCCTCCGCAGTTTGCACGTCCGGCTCAGTTCGCTGATGCGAGTCTCAAGGATATGGATGTTCTTTTGAAGATGCCAGGACAAGAACCATGAAGCAAAGTATCGTGATAAAACAGTGTTTGTGTACATTTGATCAGCTACACCTGTAGAAAGATATTGGGAGGACAGCAATAATAAACAGAGGATCAAACCATTCTTGTTCAACAACCACCTCTGTTCCAGATCCCAACAATTTAAGATTATTACCTTCAAATCACTTGTATCATGCTCCAAACCACTTACTCAGTGTCCAGCAGCTTTTGTCCCCTCACTCTACAATTATCCATTCTCAGATTCCAGCCTTCCATTCATTCTACAACTATTCTCCCCACAAAAGATACTCATGCCTTCAGCCTTCTTGATATTCTCTCCATTAAAAAACTACTGCAATTGGTATTATAAAGATCCCTTCAAAATAATCTGTGCAGCCAAGCTCACATCACAGGAAGGACTTCAATGTTTCTTATGCGTCATGTATTTAAATTTCAGACTCTAAAAAACAGTACTTATTTGTTCATCCACTGTGTTGTGTAATATTGATCTGTATAGATCCAAGGCCAGAATTACCACTATCGGTTGGGATCCATAGGAGTGTGGTCTTCAGAGATCAGAAGTGAGGAAAATAATGAAATGGCATTCATATTTAAAACCAGCCAATACAATCTAATTGTAACACAGCCTAACCTCTAGTCAGTTTACTAGAATTGAAGAATCCAATTAAGTACATGATTGACACCATTGAGCCGATGGACAAAAGCTCAAATGATACCCAAGTACCTCTAAAGGCAACATTTATATAATAACAAAGATTTTAAGTCTTCACTCCAGAAACCTACTGTGCTGAGATTTCTTCTCCCTTCGAACCTGGACGTAAACCAGCCAGGCCAGGAATGAATGTCTCAGGCACCGGCGTTGATATGTTTGCTGAGCTTCGGCAACCCGTTCCTGCACATTTATCGACTGATGTAACATTACTTTCCACTGAAGCCAAGCCTGCGCTCAAAGCAGAGATGCTACTGGTTAGCTAACAGTGCCCACACCCTAAAACAATAAATTCTTCATGCTTTTATCACAATATTCAGCACTATTGAAATATGTTAAACTGCGCTGCTATTGAAAAATATTGTAAAATACATAGAAATAAAAACTATAAATCTGCAACAGAAAATGCTGAGAACACAAAATTTAGTCAGTACTTTAAAACTAAAAACTGTTTTATTTAAGAATCTTACTTAGAACTCCCCTGATGATATTTTCGAGATACAGGTCCACCACCGATTTTCCGGCATCCTTGGTTCCAGTACCTTTCTGGATTATTCATTTTGCCAGACCAACAGTGGAGTGCTTCCACTGAGAGGAGTGCATCAGTAGCAGAACGGTCAGCCTAGGCAGCCGAGATATCGGTCCGCAGTTGGCCTCGGAAGTCGGCTATAGGAATGGATCTGCAGCTCCAGCCCAGCCAGAGTTTCAGAGCCCGAGACAAATTTGACCCGCGGATCAGCCACGGATGTCCCTATGAGGTCGAGATTGGCTGCCTCGCCCAGCCTAGGTGCCACATTTTCAGGGAGACATCCGGGGGAGATTTCAAGTGCCCTCTCGTAATTTTGTCCAGATGATAGGAGGGACCACCGGACCATCAGTTGCCCGAAAATCAGTGGTGGACCTGTATAAGCTAATCTCAGGCAGAACCTAAGAACTGGAAGCAGGAATAACCGCCACTCTGTACTTCTTCCATCATTCAATGAGAGCATGCATGCCTTTTTATTCGGTACCACATTTTTGCATGAATCTTTTATATCCACAAATATATTGAATATACTCTGACTGAACCAAACATTTCTCGGCACAGAATTACAAAAACTCACTACAAAGAAATGGAAAATACAGGAATCTCTGAATCTAGAAACCAGTATGATGCACAACAGGCAACATTAAGGAGGGATGTGGGGGGTGCTGGTGAGGAAGAATGTAAATAAAACAAACCAGTTAATACAAAGAAAAGCACCCCTGTCTCACTTAAAGCTTCCAGAATGTTCCATACCAGTATCATCAAGCTGTTCTATGGACTGCAAATCAAAGCTCATGTCACAAACAAGGCTGCCATCTGCTGGCTAAAAACATTAATACAGAGTGTGTGAAGCAATACAACTCCGTCACTCATAGCCCTGTGGAGAGAAACCATTAAAATGGCTGAGGGATAGGAACTAAATCTTGGTCTCAATCACTGTTTAAATATATGTTTATATAATTTAAAAAACAATCAACTTCTAGACAAAGCCACAAAGTTTTGATTCCATTTGATTGATTCCATTTTGATTTCATCTTTTCACCAATGCCCTGTGTCTTGCTGGGCATAGTTATGGAGGGTCATGTTGGCTTGTCACCTTGCCCGAGCTGAACATGCAAAATCAACAAGATTTCAAACAAGGATTCATGCTACAGATGATACAATTGAAAATTAAATAGGTTGCTGAAATGGTTAAACAAAGCATCCAGAGCTGTAAAATGCAGGTTAAAATTCAGACAGCGCCAGACAGATCATGAGATTAGGTTTCAAGATAGAAGGACACCTCGATCTATTGAGAAAAGGGTGCTTATTTTCATGTGTCTGGCATCACTTGTCTGATGACAGTATCATGGAATATGGGTTAGATGACTTTTCAGGATGACAAAGTAGTATGTGGTCATGTAGAAACAAGAAACTGCAGCCGCTGGTTTACAAAAAAAGACACAAAGTGCTGTAGTAGCTCGGCAGGTCAGGCAGCATCTCGGAGGGCATGGATAGGTGACGTTTCGGGTCGGGACCCTTCTGTCAGACTTGTATTACCTTGCCTGTGCATATTCAAGAGTCGAGAAAAAGTAAAATTCATGTTGAACTTTTAACCGGAGACAACATGACAAAGAAGCTTGGAAATTCAAATTTAAATATGCTCCCCAATACTAATGCATGAAAATGTACTTCAACCATTTTCTGCGTTGAAGCACTGTGTTTCAATAATATCAGGCAAGCAAATAAAATAAATGAATACTGTAGGTAGCAGTCATCAATCAATCTTTCTTATTAAAACGCTTTGCTTTGTAAACCAAGTAATATATTGGTATGACACCAACAAAGCTTTTAGTTTATAACTTTTTTAAGTTGCTAGTCCATAAATTTATTTCATGACACAAAATAAGAGATATATACCACATAAATTGCAGTTGGTGTGCTTTCACGGACCTTCAGGCAATTAACATTCCTGATTATCAATCAATGTCTCCAGGATGAAAACTCCTGGAAAGTGAGCAACAACCAAAATAGGATTCTGTTACTCTCTGCTTACACTTACTGTCAAGGCTCATTTTATGAACACTGAATAAGATCTCAAGGCACCTTTGGAAACTACCATACAAAAGAGTTGGGAATAACATATATTGTACAAATGCCACACAACTGAGCAATTTTGAACCTTCAACATTGTATGTACGGGAGAAATGTCAATCATTGTGAACACATTGTGAACACAACGATGTCACGTATATAAAGATCAGAAATTTCAAAGTTACACGATGCAAATCATCAAAAGGTGAAATATTTGTGCTCATACCTACCCTGTGTTGCAAGGTTTCTGCCCAGTACTGCATTGCTAAGCCGTCCATTGCACGATTTCTTTCCTTCCTCACCAACTGTTTGGTCCAAATAGACCACACATTCCTAGCAAGAAACAGTACTTATTAACATGAGCTAATTCATTAATAACTGATTATTGATGGTTCATCATATATTGACAAAGATATATTAAATAGGATCTACTGAAAAAGTAGAGATCTGTGGAATAAAATAATCGATGGAACAATGGGGTAAAGAGCTCTAATTATGCAGAAGTAGCCTGGGGCAATGTTAATTCTGACAGACACTAAAAAATCCTCATCCAGCTTCTGTACTTACAGACTACACTGTACTAAAGCCCCTCTGGCCAAACTCTCCTTCCACTTTCCATGGACCAAATCACCCCCATTATCTGGAATTAAGTTTTCAAATGCTTTTTAGAAGAATAATCCCACCATTCCAATTCCCCACTGTTTCCACATATCACAACCACATTTTCTCCAATTATTTATTCAAACTACTTTTGAAGAATGCTACTGAATCTCAATAGACCAATACATTCCAAATACAAATCACTTGTGGCATTAACAATTTCCATACCTATTTCCATTTGCTCCCATCTGAGTCTAGATTCACAACCCTCTAAAAACATTGCATTTCTCCAACTCTGGTCATATACTTTTGCAACTTCAGTTTACAACTGGCCACTATGACCAGTTGGCTCAACCACAAAATTGGGAAATTCCCTCTGTTAACTTCTCTGCCTCTTTTCTGTTAATAAGTTGACTTAAAAATGCAATTTGGCTATGTGTCGGCTACCTGCACCACATCTCTTCTTAGACACAAACACAGCGGGACAGGCAGCATCTCTGGAGAGAAGGAATGGGTGACGTTTTGGGTCGAGACTCTTCTTCAGACTCCACCTCTTCTTTGTCTTTGTCACTTTTTGTCTGATATAGCTTCTGCAAATATCTTGCGATATTTTACTACACTAAAAACATTATACAAATGCTGTTGAAAACAATAAATTATCCAGAAAAAAAATCAATATAAAAAAGAAAATCGATTGGACTGAAATGTAAGCAGTGAGCAATATTGAAATCACAATATTGTTTTATGGAAAAAGTACAGACCGAGAATCTCCTGAATAGTGCAATAATACTGCCAAATCTATAGACACAATGAACTGCAGATGATGGTTTATTAAAAAAAAGGACACAAAGTGCTGCAGTAACTCAGTGGGTCAGGCAGCATCTCTAGAGGACATGGATAGGCTACGTTTAAGAAGGATCCCGACACGAGCCGTCACCCATTCATGTTCTCCAAATATGCTACCTCATCCACTTTGTATCTTTTGTACTGCAAAGATTGCTATTTTTCAGAAGAAACTATTAAAACTAAACAATGTGCCAGTGATTTGGTTCCAGTAACAGATGTTGATGGTGACACAGGAGATCGCAGATGCTGGAATAAGTAAAATACAAAGTACTGGAGCAACTCAGCAAGCCAGGCAGCATACATTTCAGATAAAGGACCCTTCTTCAGACTAATGGAATAGAGTGGAAAAAGCAGATAAAGAGTGATGAGGAGTGGGGATGGGGCAAGAAATGACATGTAATGAATAGATTCAGGTGTGACAGGTAATTGGCAGATGGGGAGAAGTAGTTATAGAGGCTGACAATGAAATTGAGAGATAAATGTGGTGAAGTTTGATAAGGAAGATCAGTGAAAGTGAAAAATGGGGAGTGACGGATGCTGATGCATTTGACCTGGTCTCAAGTATCTGAAGATTTTGACACAAGGTGCCCAAACAGTTCTATTTTTTTTGTAACAGCCAGAATAAAAGTAATTAAAAAGCAGTTTACACTCACCGAGTTATAGTTTTTATATGGAAGACTTTCGCCTCAATCTGCATCAAATGTTTAGTATTGCGAATTTTTATGTACAAGGACCAGTGGGTCCAGATCTTATGCAACGTCTGTAAATGAGCTGAAGAAAATAGAAATGAAGGTGATCAAATGTAACCAGAATAAATACAGCTAACATGACATGATGTAAGTTTCATGTAAGTGACACATCATTTAGGTACAGCCAGTAGTGTTAGGTGGTGACAATATTACCGTAACAACCTCAATTTGGATCAAGTTGCTCCTTGTGCAAAGAACACAACTTACTTCAAACTCACTGGTGGAACACAAAAAGTGACCACTGTGGAAATGGAACTCTGAAGGAGTTCATCAATTGATTAATTTTATGACGGTAGACACAAAATGCTGGAGTAATTCAGTGGAACAGGCAGCATCTCTGGAGAGAAGGAATGGGTGACTTTTTGGCTCGTGCCCCTTGTTCAGACTGATCTATTAATTTTATGAACACACTAGTTAAAAATAAATGTGACATTGCAACTTTTTGTCCCAATAGTCTTTTTCCTTACATTTCAGTTAGTACCTACTGAGTGGTCTTGGTTGAGTAAATAAAGAAACTGGCAGGAGAGTTGGTAGCCAGCAGGGTAATGAGAATTTATTTCTAATCTACTGTCTTAAAGAATGGCAAAAGCACATTCTACAGGAAAATGAATATAAATAGGCCCATGAGACAATAGCAGGGGAATGAGCACTAGGACAAGTATAGATTGATAGGAAAAGAGTAGAAGGCCAAATAAGAAAACATTTTCAAAGAGTCAACACAAGCATAATGGTTAAAACATATGATTGTATATGTATAGCAATGCTTATTAAAGAACAGCAACCAAAAGAAATTAGATTACACAAATTGGTATCAACTAAAAGAGTGTGTGAAAGATTGTTAATGACAGCTAATCTTTCTGCAGTTGTAAATAGAAAAGATACGCAGTCAAAATACAGCTTGTTTAAAAGAAAAACCTCCCAGCAATAATTTATTTTGACCCTATTTTTATTCAAATTAAAATATTTTAATTACTGCTTTTCTTGTTTTGCCTTTGGTTAGCTTTTTTAAGATCTTAGCATTGTTTTTTTGCTTGCTACGGCTTTTCCCTGCAGACAATCAGTATGGATTGCCAAGAACACATTTTCATAACTGACCATCAGCACAGGGGTACCTCCTATGAGGTCAGTCTACTGCTTTACTCTCTCTTTCTCTCTCTCTCTATAACAACAACTGTGTAGGCAGACACAGCTCCAACAACATCTTTAAATTTGGCCTTCGTTGTTGGACGAATAACATGTAACAACAAAACAGATTACAGGAGTGAAATCAATAAACAGCTTCAAAATTCCTGGATATACACATCACTCATGATCTGTCTTCGGCCAGCACCTTGACGCAATCAGCTCATCAATGCCTCTAATTCTGCAGAAGTTTAAGGAGATTCAGCAAATCGCCAAATATTACAGTATATCGATCTTCTACAAAAGTACAGAGGAGAGCACATTGAATGGTTTGATTCAGAAATTCAAACACTCAAAAACGAAGGAGGCTGCAGAATGTGGTGGACATTTCCCAGGTTCTGACCACAGGATCTGACCTTCCCACAATCGAAGGGATCTACAGGATGCGCTGCCTCAAGAAGGCAGCTAATATATTATACCTATACCATCCTGGGTACAATCTCATCTCGCTGTTACCATCAAGACGAAGGTACAGGAGCCCAAGAATCATTACCTCCGGGTTCAGGATTAGCTTCTTCCCATCGATCACCAGGCTCTCGAAACACTCTGCACAACCCTAACCACAGCCCTACTTCACCAACAAATTACTACAGACCTTGCACTGTCATGATTACTCTATATTCTTTGGTCTATGCACCATCATGGTCTAGTTCACTTCAAATAACTGATATTTTTTCTATATTTATTATTGTTGTTGCTGCATCTCATGTGCCTGTAACAGGTAAGAATTTCATTGTTCAGGTTCATATCTGGTGCATATATCAAATAAATACTTTTTTATGATTAACAATTTATATTTTATTCAACATTGAAAGTGGTTAACTGGTAGAAATTAACACATTTATATCTGTGAAAGAATTGTGAAGCATATTTAGAATTAAATGAACAACTTTAACTTCCTACAATAAGATGAGGTAATTTCCTGTGTTAATACATCTCTTCACAAGCCATTCAATAAATTTCAATGAAGACGACAGGTAAATCCTGTTTTTAGTAAGTTAATTGCAGACCAGGGCAACTTGAAAATCATCATCTAGTTTGCTATTGAGATACTCTTATTGCAGAAATAACAATACAACATGAGCATCACCATTATTTTAACAGAAAACTACAGTATATTATTCCATTAAAGCATGCTTTTAACAGGCATATCTTGTCATGTATACCAATCACTGCAAGTTAACATAACTCAAGAAAATGAAGAGCTACCTGACAAGAGATTGGAGATTGGAATAAAAACTGCTGTAAATACTGTTTCTGTCTCAAGCTCCCTTTTGACTTGCTATTTCCCAAATGTTCTACTTTTATTTCGAAATACCAGAAAAATTGTTTTTTTGCTTTACAATTCAGACTAAAATAGTCTAAATTCCCTTCACATTATTTTGCCTCTAAAATGGGTTAACATCCACTGCCAGCAACTCAACCTCATACCATGTGAAGCTGCGATCCTATACTTTGATTTCTTCTTCTGTTGTTGAAGAATGTACATCTGCCACGCTCTCCATGTCTGATTGTACATGTAATACCTGGCATGGATGAAAATTAGGTAGATTTAAGTAGGAGATTGTCATTCAAAGGCTTTCTACATTAGATTACAAAGGGCAGGAATAAATGTTTAAGAAGGAACTGCAGATGCTGGAAAATCGAAGGTAGACAAAAATGCTGGAGAAACTCAGTGGGTGAGGCAGCATCTATGGAGCGAAGGAAATAGGTGACGTTTCGGGTCGAGACCCTTCTTCAGACATAAATGTGGAATAAATGTGTCATTTTCAAACTGGCATGTTGTAACCTTAGGGACTAGGGGGCCTTGGTCCTCAAGGCAGTCAAAGATATAGTGGTCAGCCCTTTTTCTTCCATTGTTAAATTCTTTGGAAATAGGTAGGGAACACATCTTATTCAATTCTGTTTCTTAAGTTATGAGTTTCATGAGAGATTTGCTGCTGGCGACCTCAATAATTCTGGGCCAGTAGCATAAGATAGGACATCTGAATTAATTTCATTTTTGATCAACAGCTAGGAAATGCTGCTGGAAAGTACAGGCATGAGACAAGAAGATCTAGTATGGCTGTGATCATTCCATTGTCCAAGCAATTTGTTCAATTTCAAACTGGGCTTGCAAATGGGATAGCAACATCTGGAAGAATTAGCCAAACACCCTACGCATTATGTGGAACTGCACCTTTGGACCTCTACAAAAGAGATGAGCGAAAACTCAAAAATAAATCAACAAAATAAAGAGGTGAAGCAATCATTTTCAATCATTGCTCACTTTGCACAAATTGATTAAACTCACATATCAAGGGAACTGGTACTTCAGTTTTAAATAGTTTTAAATATACGTCTATAGTTAGACATTCTCAGAGGACAGCAATTAAGGTTTGTAATTGTAATCAGCTACAGTTCCTATTCTCTTTCTAGCTAAAGAGTGATGCACCCGTTAGGATTAGCAATATTGCAGACACCTTTCTGGATGAAATATAGCAACATAGAAGAATGCACCCTAACCTGTGACACAAGTACAGCAAAGAAAAGTAAAATAACTCATACCTGCAATGACAATCTGCTCGAACCGTCAGCTTCCATTCAATTCGTGCACACCACCACTGTTCCTTCCATTCATTAAATACTTTATTCAACAATGCACAACGATAATGGGATCTGACAAAAGGAAAAGGTGGCATCACTTAAATTTCATTCTGAAAATGTTCATTAAATAACTAAATAACGATTTTACAGCACAGACACAATACAGTCGTTCCCCGATGTACGTAAGGATTATGTCCTGTAAACACAAAATGCTCGAGTAACTGGGAAGGGGGAGGGAATGGAGAGAGAGGGAAAGCAAGGGCTATTTGGAGTTAGAAAAGTCAATGTTCATACCGCTGGGGTGTAAGCTAACCAAGCGAAATATGAGGTGCTGTTCCACCAATTTGCACTGGGCCTCACTCTGACAATGGAGGAGGCCCAGGACAGAAATGTCAGATTGGGGATGGGAGGGGGAGTTGAAGTGGTGAGCAACCGGGAGATCAGGTAGGTTAAGGCGGACTGAGCGGATGTGTTCAGCGAAACGATCGCCAAGCCTGCGCTTGGTCTTGCCGATGTTGACACCTGGAACAGCGGATACAGTAGATGAGGTTGGAGGAGGTGCAAGTGAACACCTCCACTCAGTCCGCCTTAACCAACCTGATCTCCCGATTGCTCAGCACCAAATCAGGGAGTTGAAGTCAGGGAGTGCCTGTGTAGCCCTTTTGGCCTGAATTGAATTTCTATATTGCCATCTATTTAAGATCTTTCAAATTTTGTTGTGATAGTACCTGCCTCCACTAACGCCTCTGGCAGCTTGTTCAACCTGTGCCCTCTCGTTATGGACTCTCCTGCCCAGGGGCAAAGATTTTGACTATCCATCCTCATAATTTTATAAACCTTCGTAAGGTCACCCTTCAGCCTTCTATGTTCCATTGAGAATAAACCCAGTCTATCCAATCCAATCCAAATATTTACAC